>NC_081310.1:139850146-140158812 GCF_026419965.1 Kogia breviceps | reverse complement strand
ACCATCACTGTGTTGCTAAAAAAGAGTTTTGTTATCTCTGAAATGTTAATAATACCTACCAAACAGCATTAAGATTTTAGGAGATAACACATAGGGAACTTATCTATTGCTGCATAAAATATACTCAAAACTTAGCGGCTTATTTATTTTTGCTCACAAGTTTATGAAACATCTGGGCAGTTCTGCTGATTAAGGCCAGGCTTGGCTGTTTTCAACAAGGCTTTCTCAGGGTCTTTGCTTGGCAGTTGCTTAGCTGCCAGGGAGGGTAATGAGGATAATGGGGCTATGCATTTCCATCAACCCTTTCTCATGGTGAGGTAGAGGTTTCGAGACAGAAAACAAATAAATGCCCTGGGTCTTCTTGAAATCAAAACTCAGAAATGGCATAATGTTGCTTCTGCCACATTCTATTGGTCAAAGCAAGTAACAAGGGCAGCGAAGATGCAAGGATTGGGAAAATAGATCCTATCTCTTCACGCGAAAAACTACAAAATCACATTGCAAAGGGGCAAGGACAATAGAGACCTTTGGACATTTTTGCCATCTACCACAACATAAATAATTGTTATCATAGGACTTGTATATGTGTGTTTAATAAATGGCATTTATTGTTATTATTAACCTACAACCTATGCTTCCTTGTTAGCCTTTTTCTTTCACTCTCACCTCATCCTTTTATGCATTCAATTCCATGATTGTAACAAAAGAGGTCAGTTGATTAAGAAAACCACTCTGGGGACTTCCCTGATGGTGCAGTGGTTAAGAATCTGTCTGCCAACGCAGGGGACACAGGTTTGAGCCCTGGTCCAGGAAGATCTCACATGCCACAGAGCAACTAAGCCCGTGCGCCACAACTACTGAGCCTGCGCTTTAGAGCCGGCGAGCCACCGTTACTGATGCCACGTGCCACAACTACTGAAGCCTGCGTGCCTAGAGTCCGTGTTCCGCAACAAGAGAAGCCACCGCAACGAGAAGCCTGCACACCGCAACAAAGAGTAGCCCCTACTCGCCTCAACTAGAGAAAGCCCGTGCGCAGCAACAAAGATCCAACGCAGACAAAAATTTAAAAAAAGAAAACCACTCTGGTTATGCCCTCTGTTGTACCCCCAACCTCACCACTTCAAAAAGCAATTACAGGACAATCTATACCCATAAGGGATGACTCTTGTAACTTTCTTTAATCCTTCAGCTTCTGAATCTTCCAATTTACTGTTGAAGCAAAGGGAGGCATAATGGTATAATGGTTAAACAATAGCCTCTAGATTTAGATGACTTTGGTTTGAATCATGACTGCCAATTTACAACGATGTGACCTTGAGCGAGTTAGTTTATCTCTGTGTATTTAAGTTTTCTTAACTCTGAAATACAGTTACTGAGAAGTTTAAATGAGATTTTATACATATATCTGTGCCTGATATATAGTGAGCCTGTGTGTGTGTGTGTGTGTGTGTGTGTGTGTGTGTGTGTGTGTGTGTGTTACATTTAATTATTTATTTCAGTGAGGAATAAAATTATGAGTTAGTCCTCTCAGATAATTAGCAGACAACAAGGCAAAGTTTCTGTTGGGTGGCTGACTAGGCTCACTTATTTTCTTTATTTTTTTTTTTTCCTTTACATTTATTTATTTATGGCTGTGTTGTGTCTTCATTGCTGTGTGCGGGCTTTCTCTAGTTGCGGCAAGCAGGGGCTACTCTTCGTTGTGGTGTGCAGGCTTCTCATTGTGGTGGCTTCTCTTGTTACAGAGCATGGGCTCTAGGCTGCGGGCTTCAGTCGTTATGGCACGTGGGCGCAGGAGTTGTGGCCCGCGGGCTCTACTGTGCAGGCTCAGTAGTTGTGGCGCAGGGCTTAGTTGCTGTGCGGCATCTTCCCGGACCAGGGCACGAACCCATGTCCCCTGCATTGGCAGGTCAATTCTTAACCACTGCACCACCAGAGAAGCCCTAGGCTCACTTATTTTCTCACACTGTCCCCACCTCCTGGTCTCTGACTATATACCATGTTATTGAATTTTGAGTTAAACTCAATTAGACAAAATCTGTGAACGTTAAATCTACATATGCTATCTTGAGGGACTACTAAGCAGGTAATGAGAGTTTTATTTTTCTTCATCTTGTACTATGCTATTTTATTAGGTTTTATCATTCACAAAGTCATATTTTCTATTTTCAGTGTCTTATAAAACCCTTTACTCTGGTGAGGCCATAGAAAAGGATTAACTGTACAATTAGATAGCTGTTTTATACGTGTGTGTGTGTGTGTGTGTATATATATATATATATATGCCCTAATAACACAAGGAACTTTGAGAAATTATTCTTCCTCAAGAGTAGTGAAGTACAACATTAACCAAAGTTATTTTAAGTCAATATTCAGCATAGGCACAGTTTGGGAAAACAGTGCAAGCTGATGAAACGTTATTTCTTCTAGTGTATATCAAGACTACCTAAGAAAAAATTAGGACTACAGAGATCCAATTTTTAAGAAAGAAAGAGAAGAAAATTCCTACTTGAGAAAGCTTTTTACTCGAATCTAAACAATATTACACTTATATTTTTGCCAACAGTTTAATATACATTAATATACAGCATTTTAATATATAGTACTCCTTGCTGTTGTCAAAGCAAGAGCAAGAAACAAAATCTAACCAATGCCTGACTCCCTCTGTCATGCATTATTACCCTCCACTGAGAGGGTAATCTGAGAAAAAGATTATCACAAAATCAGACATGATGATTAAATCCCCTGCAGAGGAACACAGCTGTATTTAGCAACATTTCTAAGAAGGAAAGGAAGAAAGGGAGGAAAAGAAGGAGGGATAAAAACAGAAATAAATGTTGTACCTCACTGTATTCAGCAAAATTTGAATTCTAACAAACTCATCCATGTGTGAGTATACTGAATAAAGAGCTGCCTGATCTAGTGTCTTCTGTGGTTAAGCAGCCCCATCCTCTAGATTTCCATCCTCCACCAATACAAACCTACCCACTGGCAACTCTATGATTAGCAATTCCAAGGGGCCTCTATAAGCCTGCTTTGGAATTGCTATGAGGAGTATCTGATAAAAAATAGTAGAAATAATACTAACTTCATTTATAAAAGGACTTCTATATATGTCTGACACCACTACTCTAGGTATGTTACTTATATTATCCTTGTTCTTAACAATATTCTAGTAAAGTATATATTATTCCAATATTACATATAGGAAAGAGTCACAGTTGGTCAGCTGATAAGAGTAGGACCTAGATTCAAATACAGGTTTCTCTCAGTCCAGACCTTAAGCTCTTATTATAAAAATTCTTGAAAACTGACATTATATTTCTCTTCAGCCTCCTTTTTGCTTGAAATACATTTATTTTTATCTTTTTCAGAACATTCACTCATGTTTGTTGACCTCTTGTTAACACTCTCCACAGTTTCTCTATCTCTGTTTAATAATAGGCTCCTGATTAAACACAACACTTTATTAATCCTATATTAAGTAAAGTAGATAGCCTTATGTTTCCTTCATGAAATGTTCTTTTAAGATTCCTGAATATACAGTTGCAATGCCTTCCCCGCTCCCGCCACTGGCACAACCCTAATTAACATCCATTTAAAACAGTAAAGCAATGTCCATGGAACAGATTTTGAGTTATTGTTAATCACTCACAATTGGATGCTCATCTAATTAGAAAAATACTGAAATATATAATCTAGTTCTCTCATTTCTTTTCTGGATAAATCAATAGGAAGAATATTTTAAAAGTAAGATGAGTTTGGATTCTCCTTGATGTCCTAAACATATTAATGTCAGAAAAGGCTATTAAATAAGACTGACAGGATTTATTTTTCTAAAAGTTTTATAATCCCTGTATAGTATCTCCTTCATTCACATTATCTGACATGCATTTATGAGAAAATATGATCTTATTTTTCCAGTTTCTATGGTCTAGTCTTTCTTTTTTCATCCAAAATATTATATATTTAATATATGTATTTTGAAAAAGTTACCTTTACAAAAATCATAAGTATATGCTTTTGAGAAAAATGCTTGCTTTAAAAGCAAATGAATTTGGGTAATATAAATAACCCAGAGGTTAGACACTAAGGGGAAAATAGTAATGTTCTACCATGTAGGTAAAATGTAACATAAATTATTTTCTAAATATAACCTTATAAGAAAGCACATGATTTTATATATTTGGGGAGTTATGTATGCTTTTGAGAATAAGTTGTAACACTATGAATGAACCCTTTCTATAAAAAATGCATTTATGCATATATACAAAACCATTAGGGGAAAATCATTATTCATGCCAAATAAAGAACTCCTAGTTTTGATGAAGGTAAAATCATTGAGAATCCCATTGGGAAGTATTTAGGTCATAATAGAAGGTTATATCTAGCTTGCTGATGAGCTAAACGGCTAATATAAAGGCATATTGTGAGTCTTTGGCAGTGAGTGTGAAGTGTTTTGTTTCATTCAGAGTAGTCTTGAACTCTACTCTGTTAAACATCTTCATAAATGATCTGCAGTTGGTTGTTAATGACATTAATTAAATTCTCAGATGAGAGAGTATATCAAGCAATGAGACATCATACAATAGTACAAAAAGCCTAGAAAAAATGGCCTGAAATGAATCAAATGAGATTTAATCTTGAATTGCAAAGGCCAGTATTTGATTAAAAAATAGATCCAATAAAAGTTGAAGTAAAATTAAAAATCAGTTTCAATAAAGAGATATTTCCAATAGTTAATATAAAGTTGATTTGATATTCTGTAATGGGCTTTGAGAAAATGCAAGCTTTTTAAAAAATAGAAATGAATATGAAATTTTCATAGTAATCATCACCTAAAAAATTCCAGTGGCTGTCTGATCACATTGAGAAAACTGAAATGTTGTGGACAATTTGTGCTGTAACAGAACCTTTATGACCACCTGACACCTATCCAACAGAAAAAATAACAGGTCCCATGAAGAATCCATAGCGAAGAAGATTGAGAGAGAAGTATATAGATGGATGAAAAGACATCAGATTTGTTGTGACAATTTTCTACAAACTCTACAAAAGAACCAAACTTTTTTAAACACGTGATAAAAATTCAAATCATGGAAAACAAAATCAAAATAGACAAAAGGATATGGCTTTTAGTGAGACAACAGTCTTGATTCTGACAAATATACTGCTTCTTCATTAGCAGAACTGGTCATATCATTTGCAAATATTCCAGAGGATTTGATTTTAACCAGGGCATTTACACTCTTCTCTGTGATAGAACTTTCACCCTTGTTTCTGCAAAGATTCAAGTATGTTTTTGGAGAAAACATATTCACAAAGGATTCTTCAAAGTGCTTCTTTTGCAATAGTCTCAGAGCCTTCATACTGTTATTCCTTGAAAAAGATACTGAAACTCAAATTACATAATTACAGCTTAACAAAATATGTCCTCTATTTTGAGGTTCTTAGTGGTGATTTTTTTCTTACTAGTATTAGAATAATGGTGACAGAACATAGCTGCAGGTGATGATGTAAAACAGATAGCAAACAAGAATATAATAAGGCTTTTCCATTTTTAGCAAATATGATTATGTGCATTATCCCCAGAGCAGATTTCTCTTTTTCTGTGAATATAATTCTTGGAAGAGCTTGCTTTATGGAAGGACCATAGAAGTGGGCTCAGTTTGAGTTTCTCTTTCATACCTGATTTAAATGAATCAGGAAACATCGTACATCAACATCTGTAAGATTATGCACAGTGAGTAAAATATAGTTCAACTGCTGCAAACATGTTTAGAGTTTTGCTACCATACATACTCTAAAATGTTCAGAATCACCATGTCATTAGATTATGTTAAAAACCAGTATTTTGCATATATTCCAAAATTCTTTATCTGATCTCCAGAATTCTAAAAAAAAAAAAAAAAAAAAAAAAATAGTAAAAAGATTTCTAATAACTAGATTCACTCTGCTATTGGGATCCATTCAAGAGACTGAGTCCCTTTTTAATGACATTAATATATGTCTGTGGCATTTCAGGTATGAAAACAAAAGCTTTATTTTCTTTCTCCATTTTTATATTGAAAAATAAATGATCTTGCATGCCTAGTTTAATTTTTACTTTAAAAATGTAGACATCACTCTATTAAATAAAGGTTATGTATGATAGTCACAGTAATCATAACCTATAAAATTCCAGTGGCTGAATGACCACATTGGGACATTTGGAATACTATTGATAGGTTTGTGCCACAACAAAATTTAGCACTTAAATTGGTACACTTTGACTAAAACAGATTGCTCTCCATAATGTGGGTGGGCCTCATTCAATCAGTTGAAGGCCTGAATAGAACAAAAGACTGACCTCCCTCAGCAAGAGGGAATTCTTTTTTTTTTTTTTGCGGTACGCGGGCCTCTCATTGTTGTGACCTCTCCCGTCACAGAGCACAGGCTCTGGATGCGCAGGCTTAGTGGCCATGGCTCACGGGCCCAGCCGCTCAGCGGCATGTGGGATCTTCCCGGACCGGGGCACGAACCCGTGTCCCCTGCATCGGCAGGCAGACTCTCAACCACTGCGCCACCAGGGAAGCCCAGCAAGAGGGAATTCTACAAGCAGGCTTATAAATTTGAACTTCAACAGAAACTTTTCCTTGGATCTCCAGTTTGCTGGCTTACCCTGCACATTTGGGGTTTGCCAAGCTCCATAATCATATGAGCTAGTTCCTTAAAAGAAATCTCTTTGTATATATACATCCTATTAGTTCTGTTTCTCTGGAGAACCCTGAGTAAGACAACATGTATGACCATCAGGTACCCACTCAGTACAAGGAACAAAGGGATACAAGAGAAATCTTTGGCAAAGGGGATTGCATAAAATATAAATGTCTCCTCCACTTCTGTATAAAAATATAAACTTCAAATATAAATTTATTTTATAAATTTATTTTCAAAAGAAATGGGATTTCCTATGGGAAAAGGAGTTGACTACTTTCTATAATTTCAATGTCCAAGAACTGACTTGTTAAAGAGTATAACCAAAAATTAGATTGAGTTTACTAGCTCATTGCACACCAAGGTGTCAAATCCCAAATTTGAAAGACTGAGACAGAGAAGCACTTATCTGTGTCTAGCAACAATGATTCCCTCAGTTACTTTAATAGACACGTTTGTACATATCTTTGCCCTTGGTGACAATAAATTATCATGCCACTCAGTATAATGTGGTGGTTAGGAGTACCCATTCTGTTCTAAGGTCACAATGTTGTAAGGTTAGGTAAACTCTCAAACCTTCAGGTTCCTTATCTGTAGAATAGGAATAACAGTACCTACTCCACAGGGCCAGTATGAGGATAATGTAAATAATACTCTTAACATAGCACATTTTTTGCTTTTAGCCTCCTTACAGGGCAAGAATGGTATCTTATATACATTCCTAACCACTGCACAGATCACCCGATTCAGTGCTTTTCATCTGGTCAATTAGTCAACAACTAAAGATAATTGCTACCAATTATTGTGTGCTTATGATATATCAGAATGATTTTTTTTAAAGTCTCACAAAATTCCTTCAAAGCAGGTGCTATTATCCCCATTTTTGGATGGGGAAGTTGAGACTCTGAGAGCAGTAGCTTTGAAGATCATACAGAGCTACTTAACAGTAGAGTTGGCATTTAATTCAGGTCTAACTCAAAGCTGTGCTCACTTTGTATTGCAATTTACTGCCACTACCTATTACATGATTGGTAACAGGCATTTGTTAGTTTAAAAATTACATGGGAAGTTGCCATTGATCATAATATTCTTTCCTTTTATTTCCTTTTTATGCTGCTTGATGATCTGGCTCTGTCACGCTTTGGAAACTGGAAGTCTGGCTGTTATGGCTAGTTAGACAGTACAACAGAGTAAAAGGGAAGGTTCTAAAAGTGTGTTCCCTAGTGATTCTTTTGAAGGGAAAATACATTATCTACTGAGCTTAATTTTTAGACTTATCATGCCTGGACAAGATACAAAGTCATCATAAACAGCATCTATCTTTCCAGGAGGCTGAAGATAAACAGTGTATGTTCTAAGTATTCTTCCAGACCACCAGGTCTGTGATCTTAACAAAATAAGAAACTATTAAGAAATTTCTCTAAAATTTTTGAAAATGCTTTCCATTATAGCTAATAAATATTATAATGTTATATTCTGGAGAGATGTTCCCATCTATACTGTTAAACATTTCTTTCAACTTTTCACGGAACACTTTCCTGCATGCATTTTAAGTTATAGTAGTATTGAAGATTTTATTTAAAAAGAAACCTTGAAAATATTAATCCGGTTCTAAATATCAGTTGTAGTGTAGAGCGATTTCCTCCATTATCAAAAATATTTCAAATTCAAGAGAGTAAAGCATTTGATTGTTAAGATGTGCCCAACAATGTTATCATTAAATAAGTATCATCCTGTATCTTAACTCAGGAGACTCTGTTATAGTCTATAGACTAGGTTTTTTGTAACCAATAGATCTGTTCTTTTCAAATACCGGATTTTATTACCAAGTTAAATATAAAATCACTCTATTATAATTTGTGAGATAGAAGATTACAGCACTTTCCCAAAACCATGATAATACTGCTATTTTTTAAACTGAACTTCTTTAGGCAATATTTCTGCCTTTTTGATTTTGTAAAATTATTCTACATTTTTAAGGGAAAGTAATCATGGCATTGCCTGAAGTGTCACGTCAGGTACATCCAAATGGCAAATGAATGTCATTATAGCGCCTATTAGGGAACTCACTGTGATTAAAGAGGACATCCATGCCCAAGGACAGCTGCTGAAGCAACATCCTGTTTGTGGCAAGGGGCATGGAAGGGCTTGTACTATGGCTTAGAAACATGGGTTCTCTAATCTTTGGAGGGAAATAGACTTAGATATGGAAATAGAGCATTAAATGGAAAAGCAAACCAATAAAAACAACAAAAGAACTTGCAATTTGTTTGGGGAAATTTAAAATAAGTCCATTTCCCATTAGGCCATGGGAGGACAGAAATTGGGAGTACTGACTCCTGTGCACGGAAACGGAAGCAAACACGGTGATTTTAGTAGTTACATACTGACTCAGGCAAGCCTACTAGGCAAGGGTTTGTCAAAGGCCAGT
The DNA here is from genome assembly GCF_026419965.1 of Kogia breviceps. Classification (NCBI taxonomy): domain Eukaryota; kingdom Metazoa; phylum Chordata; class Mammalia; order Artiodactyla; family Physeteridae; genus Kogia; species Kogia breviceps. The sequence continues at coordinate 140,149,688 of NC_081310.1, read as the reverse complement.
TTTATATCCTTTTTCTGTTCCTAGTGTTCAAAGGGCTTTATCTCAGAACAAATAGATTCTGAAACTAAAGTCACATCCTGTTATTGTAACAGACAGTCGATAACCATCAGGGCTAGAAAAACAATTGTAATAATCCTAAAGACCAAAAGAGAAGAAAGTAGTCTCGTTAGTGAGACACAGAGACAACTCTGAAACAAAGACTTTTGAACATAAGTTTTAGTTCATCATTTGAAAAACTTGACATTGGCCTATTTTTACACCTCATTGTTTTTCTAATTGAAAAGACAAACAAGGCACATGAGATGCATTATCTATTCAGAACAGAATCACTCCATTAATTCAATATTCTAGTGAAACCTTAACACTTCTAATTGACAGGGAATGTAAAGTTTAAAATTTGTGGGTGCGATAGCCTGCGTTTACTGTGTTGGGATATTTAACAGCTCTCTCTTTACCTTCGTTTCAGTTTCCCCAGAAAGCCCGGCTATCATTCTTTTAACTGAACTAGACAGGGAGGGAAAGAACGGATGCCAGCCCGCTCCCACTGATGAGTGTCATATCCAATTGCCACCCTTACCAAAAGGAATGAAACTAGGTTAAGGGGACAGGTTCTGTATTTTTTAAAATTACCTGTCATGTATTTTTTTCCCCAAATGTCAGGTGGTGGCCTCTATTAGAGGTATACCATTAATCAAACTAATGAGAACGATGGTTGTAACCATCCCTTAACAAAGACATAATGCCTCAATGGGAAAGGAGTACAATGGCCGACTTTTATGAAGTAGGCCTTTCCTCATGAACGCTTGGGTTTGAGTCACACCACATGTGCAAATCAGGGTCTCCTGATCCTTATAACAGCTAAAGAAGAATACCGTACTACTGAATCAAAATCAGTTTTATTCCTGGTGAAGAAAAAAAGAATCACACTTGCTTTGCAACAATAAGGTATTACATAAAACCAGTCTTAATGATCTAAACCTTACTAGTGATCATTCAAGTTTTGAAGAAGCTGCTAAGGACAGAGGAAGTACTTTTAGGGAAATATGATCTTGTAATTAGTGTTAACATGGGGGCTGTTCTTGATCTTTTTGCACATTTCTAAACCACTCTGAATAATTCTTCCCTAATGCTAAGTCTAGACCAGAAGAAATGGCATGCAAATCAGGATGTTATGATTTCAGTACTCAAAAGAAATAAGAAATTCCTCATCAGACCTTTCCAACAGTTTATGGTGAGCCTAATGGAAGAAAACAGCAGAGTTGGGAGACAACAGAAAGGATGAAAGTCATAACATTAACAGACAGTAATAGGCCTTGGCCAAGCCATGGACAGAGACTCCTTTGACCAACTGGATGTCCTGATGAACATCCTTGAACATGCAGAGGAGAAGACCCATGATATACCCAAGAAATGGCATTTATGAAAAAGTTCACATTTGTAGACAGAAATGATTTTTCAGTTTCTGAGGTTTTGGAAATGCCTATTAAAAAAGTTTATTTAAACTTAAACCTTTACTTAAACTAAAGTTATCTCATGTCAATCTGAGGACAAGCTAAATAGAGGTTTCTATTAAAGTTAGGAATAATATACGATGGTTCTTTTATTCAAACTAATCAGTGAAACCACTCAAGTTTTGTAGAAATTAATCTTTATAAATAACGATTTACATCATTTTAATTGCAGAGTATGCAGTTATAACATTTCCTGTGTTAATTTCTACATAACTATATGGTCAGAGAAAGTAGCTTAATATGTGTCAATTTTCTGATGATTAATTATAGATTTTAATGTCTGGAAAAATCAGATTTCATGATGTAGAAAATCACATTGTACAAAATAAATAGGCAGAAATAATAATCAGTTTAGTAAATAGTTAAAATGAAAACTTCTCATTATACTTAGAAAAGCAGAATGAAGGGTAGGGGAAAGAGAGAGAAAAGATAAAGTCCCACTTAATGGACTCCATGAAGACTGTTCTCTAACCTAGAGAAAACAAGGACCTCACTTTCTTCACAGGTACACTAAAACTAAATAATAATTCTAAACTAAGTATTAATGAAAAATACTATCTATTGAGCACCTACTCTGTGCCATACCCCATTCTAAAGACTTATTCAATGCAATTTTCACAACAATCCTATAAATAGATAATATTATTATCCCCATTTTTAAACAAAGGAGAAAACTGAGGCAGAAAGAGATTAAGTTAACCCAATTCACACAGTAAAAAAAAAAAAAAAAAAAAACAGTACAGCCAGATTCAAACCACATAGACTGACCCTGGGCCTGTGATCTTATTCTCTCTGCCATGGATCTGGGAGCCAGAAATGTTATTTCCCTCTTCTCTGCTCTAGTGATGTCCTTAGAAGTTGGGTGAATGAAAGACAAGTGTCCACTCTCAGCTAATCAAAATTCTTCTCATAGTGAAGTGTTTAAATCAGATTGCTTTTCTAACAAGTACCATGGAGTACTGTTAGTCACATCTACCTAAAAGAATAAGAGCTCTTAACTACCTGTACATGATTATCTCTGTTGGTCCTCAGAGCTTCAAACACACACACACACACACACACACACACACACACACACACACACACACAGAGTTATGGAAGTTAAAAGATTGCTGACATGTTTTTCTGGAGTATGTTTTCTGGACAAGAAAAGTAAGCCAAGATTAAAGTTAGTCATTGTCCACTTTATACTTTCTTTTATGTCTCTCTTATCTTTGGGTGTTATTGCACCCCATAACACTATGGAACAATTCTAAACATATTGCTTTCTAGCAGTCCACTCTTTTTCTTACCACCACCTACATTCAAAGTTCTTATCCAGTGTTTTCTTTTTAGACTGTACCTTCCTTTCAAAAATGAACTCCTCTTCCCTCTTTGCATATTACTATTCCTTTTCACCAGTTTTGCCAAGCAAAACCCCTCATCCCTCAGTATGGACTTCCAAATAAGTAACACCAAGGTTAAGAACATTTTACTACAGTGGGAAATAAGGCCTCATTATGTCTCCTTCGGTATTGAGATTGACTGTTTGGACTGTTACTGAGAATATGCTAATTGTAGTGCAAAATAAAGTCCTACACAGCCCTATTAGGAACATCCTCTGCCATACAAATCAGAATTCCTGCTAAGTGAATCTGTATATATTAGCATCTATATGTCATTTATTTATCTTATTTGTTTTGGGGTAGAACAATGGGGAATTATTTCTAATGCTTATGCTTTTGATTTTATAATGCTTTTTTTCATGTTAACATAGCAAAGAGCACTGAAGTGGGAAAAATTGGGCATCATGTCATTCATTCTAATGCTCTAAGTAAACTGTAGGGCGTATACGGAATGTAATCTAGTTTACTTTCTTGGAGTTCTATAGTTGTCTATAAAGATCCCAACCTTATTCTTATAAAATTTCCTCAGTAGAGTACACTAAAAAATAACCTCAATCCAAGAGCATTCAAGCCTGAGATTTCTCTGAGTGCTAAGGATATAAAGTCACTTCTGATTCAGAGTTTAGGAGAGGGTAGTCTCTTGGACCGTATGACATCAGGCTACCTATACTTCACCTGACCATCCCTGATCGTTTCAAGATGAATGTCTGTTTCTTGTAGGCATTTGAAAGTGCTGAGTTGGGCTGTTTGAGCAGAGAGGGGATTTTTCCTAACAGATAGTTTTGGCTATCTACATGAGAGAAAAGGAACATTTTGGCAGGAAGCTACATAAGACAGCAGGATACCCTGGTTTGAACAAAATGTTTTCATGCAATGTGTTACAGGGGAATTGGTTTGCATGTTGACACTACTGCCCACATGTAAGCCCCGACTTATTTCTTGACCAAATGAGTTTTTCCCTCTTAATGTCTTACAAATACATAGTATGTCTATTTTCTAAACAATCTAATAGACAGTTTTGATGGCTTATACTGAACCAAGGTTTTTAAGCATTGCCAGCAAGAGGTATGCCGAGAAATACAGATTTATTTTAAAAAAGCATTTTATTTTTAATTATTATTTTATTACATTTAGACAGATATGCTTCTTATATCAGAAAATAGATAAAGCCCCTTAATTTGTATATTTCTAAGTCAATTCAGCACAATTTTGTCAGGCTCCAACTATGAGCAAGGGGCTTTGCATCATCACAGCATGTTGATCTTGTTTAGTAAGAGGATAAATGTAGGCATATTTAAACACAAGGTAGATGAGAGAAATATAAATAAAGTAATATGGTAGCTCAGTAAAAAAAGGGATTACTTCCAGTGAAGAGGAACAAGGAAACCATTATAGAAAAAGTGGCATTTGAGCTGGTTTTAAAAAGAAGCTTTCTTTACTTATTTGTTTATTCATTTTTCTATTTATTTAGTATGGTATAAAGTTTAACAAGAAAGGAGACTTTAGATTTAAGCTGTGTGGATTCATTTTCTGGCCTTACCGCTTAACAGTTTTGTGACTTTAGTCAATTCATATAATAGACTTCCCTTACTTGTAAAATGAGGATAAAATTAGTTCCTTTCCAACAGGTTTCTGGAAGAATACATATTATTAGTAGGCATGTATCTGGAAAACAGCAAAGTGTAAGGTGCATAGGCTTTGGAATTAGACAATGCTGTATTTGAATCAACTACCAACCACTATTACTAAACTTTTCAACCTCTCTGTAACATAAATTTTTCATCTTTTAAATGGATATAATAATCCTACCTCATTAATTGTTGTAGAAAGCAAGTACCAGGTGTAGTTTCCATAAAACATAGGCACAGTATCAATGTTAGATAGTAATAACAACAAGAGATGACACTGAAAAGAGACAGTGGGGCTAGATTTTGCAGGGTCTCAGAATCCAGGCAACATTACCTGGTCTAATGCTATAGACCAGAGTTCACAACCATCGGTCTGCCTTCCATATCTAGCAAGAGGTGTGTATTAGAGCTACAGGCACAGATATATATGTATTTTGTTTCATACACACAGTGTCTTAAAAATTAGAAAATTTTATCAAAAAAAAAAAAAAACCAACCCAGTTGAAAAATGGGTGGAAGACCTAAATAGACATTTCTCCAAAGAAGACATATAAATGGCCAAGAAGAACATGAAAAGCTGCTCAACATCACTAATTATTAGAGAAATGCAAATAAAATCTCCAATGAGGTATCACCTCACACCAGTTAGAATAGAATGGGCATCATCAGAAAATCTACAAACAATAACTGCTGGAGAGGGTGTGGAGAAAAGAGGACCCTCTTGTACTGTTGGTGGGAACGTAAATTGATACAGCCACTATGGAGAACAGTATGGAGGTTCCTCAAAAAACTAAAAATAGAATTAACATATGACCCAGCAATCCCACTACTGAGCATATGCTCAGAGAAAACCATAATTCAAAAAGATACATGCACCCCAATATTCACTGCAGCACTATTTACAATAGCCCGGCCATGGAAGCAACCTAAATGTCCATCGACAGATGAATGGATAAAGAAGATGTGGTAAATATATACAATGGAATATTATCCATAAAAGAGAACGAAACTGGGTCATTTGTAGAGACATGGATGGACCCAGAGACTGTCGTACAGAGTGAAGTAAGTCAGAAGGAGAAAAACAAATATCGTATATTAACTCATATATGTGGAATCTAGAAAAATGGTACAGATGAACCGGTTTGCAAGGCAGAAATAGAGACACAGATGTAGAGACCAAATATATGGACACCAAGGGGGGGAAAATGCGTGGTGGGATGAATTGGGAGACTGGGATTGACATATATATACTAATATGTATAAAATAGATAACTAATGAGAACCTGCGGTATAGCACAGGGAACTCCACTTCACTGTACAGTAGAAGCTAACACAACATTGTAAAACAACTATACCTCAATTTTTAAAAAATTAGGAAATTTTATATATTTTTTTCTGGAAAATTTTTCAAAAATAACCCTGAATTCCAACAGAAAAACAATCAGCTGGAACTAAGTTCTGTCTGTGTCTTATCTGGGGCCTAGGCATACCAGGGTCTCTACTACTCCCTATTGTCTTAATTATCCCCACTTCACTCATTTTATTACCTACCTGCTGGCCCTTTTAGGCATTTCAGTTTGTGACTTTTCTGGACAATGGGCCACTACTGATTGTATTTTAACTGAGGGTGGTTTGTACAGATATTTTCAGGATTATTATATCTTTGCAATTTGCACATTTGATTTGGGGAAAGAGAAGACTGGAGGTAAGTAAACAGAAGGGTTTCAGTGGTATAGATGAGAAGCAAATAGGTGTCAAGTTAATGCAGAAATGGCCAGAAATGAGCTGCTGTGAAAGTTTTTCCAAAAATATAATCAAGAGGACTTTGATAACTGATTATCGAAGGACAACAAAAGTCTAGTGTTACTATATGATAGCTGGTGTATTTAATAGAAATGGAATGAGCCAGACTATGACTAGAGATGACAGAGATTTCATTTTGGGGCATACTGCTGAATTTAGATATTTAAATTTAAGGAAAATTTTAATTATCATGAGTCATAGTAAAAATCTATGCTGATCCTCAGAAATGTTTGCAGATCCTTAATCAATGACAATAAACCGTGAACCTTAAGGCCAAGGGTGGAACTGTACCTATTCACGAAATCCCAGAGCTTGGCAAAGAGTATACCCCCAGTAAATGTTTATTGAATTAAATTATAGGGAATATGAATAAGTTTTTATCAATCTTTAGAACGGTGGCATATTTTCACAGATCCTGCTCACAATTTTTCTACAGTTAAAAGATAGTAATTTGCCATTTTCAAATCTATAGAATAGTGACTTTTCAGATACACATGTATACTTGTTAATTATTTCATGTGAAGTGATGACAAATAGGAATTTAATATGACTTTGCTGAGTGATAATTATAAGAACTGGAATTCTTATGTATTTTAATGGACTTCTATGCTTAGAAGTCCATTAAAAGATGCACGTTGGTGTTAAAATTTTCACAGAGACAATTTTTTTGTTTAAAATGGAGAATTCCAGCAAACTGTGTCTTTGTCTTGAGAATTTCATGAGCTATGTAGTACACTAGGGATTTAATTCATTCAGAGTAGCTGAAAAGAGGCAGAAATGAGGAACTCTCACTAGAGAAAATTGAGGGATAACTGGACATATCTTGATTATGTTTGGTTCATTCCTCTGTGCCTCTGAATTTACAGGTTTTCTGTTCACAACAGCCAGATCCAGAAAAGGGTCAAGAAACAGGAAGAAAGGAGACAAAGGCAGAATGGAACTTCCTGTTATCACAAACCAAAATTTCTCTATAATAAGTATGAAAAATTGTTCTGTCATTGGGAGATGATTATATTTATGACATTGTACCCACTTTGGTTGTTAGTGTTGCTGGGTGTCTGTTTCAATGTGAATGTGTTTAGTTCCCAGCAAAATGGAATAATCATGAGATGTGCAAAATGAATTACTAGACTTGTGATAAGACTGCTGGTTTTTAGCCCTCAGTGCAAAGGGCAGAATGATCTCCAGGTGATGCTGTTGATTCTGTATTTGGGTCTGTTAGGAATTTGATTTTTACTGAGAATGCTTTCTCTGAAAACTTAATCTAATATTATATCTCTTCACCGTTATATATTCTGTTCATTCTGCTTTGCCCTATATTTTGTCAACCTGGAAAAACTCGTATTCACTCATTAAAACCCATCTCAGACCCTACATCCTCTTTGAAACTTTCCTTAATTCCTTCCTTCAAAATTAATTTGGTACCTTTTATATACTTCTATTTCCACATTTTGCATTCTGACCAGATATTACTTCCCCTGTGAGCTCTAGAATTACATCCTCTAACCATGAGCTCTCATAGTTCAGGCCCAAACTATATTAATCTCTGTATTTCCAGAATCTAGTACAGTGTCTAGAATACAGTAGGTTCTCAATAAATGTATGCTAAATAAATGAGTGAACGAATAAAAGTGTATTTTCTATACCCCCAACATCTTATATAGTGCCTGATAGAAGAGATTTAATAAAAATAGATTCACCCCAATAGCATAAATCAATTGGTCGTTAAGGAAATAATGAGAACTATAATCTAAAGTATCAAAAGGAGTTGTAACAGCCAAGGTATCTTGGAACCAAGACCCAAGCACTTGTGGGATATAAGCACAAGGTCAGCTGTAAGTCTTTGTGTTTACCCTTCCCTTGACCTATGAGTTTTAATGCTAACATTTAAGCTCTTCCACACTTCTTATTGTTAAATACTCCCCAGTGAGTATCAAGTTTAGGCATGTGGAGGTTCTATAAATCACTTTCATTGCCCAAAGTCCCTTTTGAAAAATGTAACTCAGTCACGTATTTCCCCATATGCAGCTTGTCAGGTCAAACTGCAACCAATTTCATTTTCTTTTGATAAACTCAAATCCCTGACCTGCCAACTTCCTTGTAAGGAAACACGACAATTAGAAGGCAAAACAACTTTTATTCAATCTATATGTATTTGCTGACAAATCACGTTTGTATAATCTCTGGGCTTTCCTGATGGACCTTGAAGAAACTTTTTTTTTTCCTGGTGGGAAAAAAAAAAAAAAAAAAAGATAGCCCTGGTGGGGCTATCTGGAAGACCCTTAATAATATTTTTTTTTCTTTCAAAATGGAATAAATAAATCTGAGGCTCACTCAGTCCTAGGAGAAAAGCAGTTGATTTATGAAGTGGAAATAGCCAACCCAAGTCTGGAGGAAGTTGCCATGGCCATTTTAACCCATAGAAGAAAAAAATTTTAAGTTCTTTATAAGATATGGGCATTGATATTTGGATGATGTTGAAAAATTAATTGAAAAATGTTTAATATTGAGACCTAGAATGTATTAAGAACAATAAGCTTATTGTTTTGATTATGTTTAATCATCTTATAGCACATAAACCATAGCTTTGAATTATGTATTTTTAACAGTCTTAAAATTAATAATGTTCTCTTAAATTTGCACTACATTTTTCTTTAAGGTACTCAAATCATTTTAGAGGACAAATGTAATATGTAAGCTATCATGAAAAAAAAATCACTGTTTTAGTAGACGATTAGGGATGGTTACAAAGTAAAACTAATTCCATTAGAAAATAGTTGAATTTACAAAAATACATTCCAAGTATGTACAGAAATGAATGTAAATGAATTTACAGAAAACATTCCACTCATGTTGGAAATTTTATGCTTAATGATATAATTATGGACCATGATTCCAATAAACTGATATCATTGTGTTCTAGTCTCCAGTCATATCACATGACCCCTCCACCTAACCCCAAAGATGGCTTTTTACAATTCTGTGTCTTGGCAAGCTGCATTTGCTACACATGTTTACTTCTTACTCCCACCTTTATAAGTCCTTCTAGCTAACAGTAGGGATAGGGTAGAAAAAGACAGATATTTACACAGTGTCTATGTTCAAAATACTGAAGTCAAAATAACAAGTAAAAAATAGTGCTATTTTTAAGGAGTGCTTGGTCTAGTGAAAAGTTATCTACCCAATTGAGTGCTCTACCAGGAAGTATATATATCTAAAGAGACACAAGTTCATAAAGAGTCATTCATACAGTATTGAGGGATCACAAGGGAAAAACTCTGCTTGAGGAGGTGACACCAGGGAAAACTTCATGAAAGAAGAGTTCTCCTATGAGGAAGCATGTGATCCCAGATAGAACTGTTGTACCATTTATTTCTTTATCCTTTTATTTCATCCATTTCATCTATTTATTCATTCCTTTAACAAACATGTATCCTCTAAAATGTGCCAGATATGGTGATTAGTAAGATTTTGATCCTTGTCTAAAGGAACACACGGTCTAATATGCCTCACATTATGGAAGCAGAGAGAATGTGCTGTTAACAGTTCTGGGCTTAGGCAGGAGAATATAAAGAAAGGTTTCAAAGAGGAAGTGAAGCAGTAATGAGATAAACAGAATTCCAGACTTGTTACAAATATCATCCATCTATCCATCCATTTATTCTTTTGTCAATTTAATTGTTTTTTAAAAATACTCTACATGTCCCTAAGTCCTAGCTCAAATGTTAGCTCCTCTATGAGAAATTCAGAATCTAGGGGAAACCCTTAGTGCAATGTAAATTACTATATTTTTATCAGCACTGGTGTCACTGGGATCTGTTGGCACATGGTTCACATCATCATGCGTTTTTTAACGTAGAATAATTAGTGCACAGTTTTTTATGGTGTAATGGAAGGAGCAGGAGTTTGGGAATCAGAAGAGCTGGATTTCCACACACACCCTTGTACTGAGCTTAGGCAACTATCTCAGACAGTTTCTTCATCTGAAAAATGGAAAGAACAAAGGAGACCGTACAGTGATGACTTGTAAGCAGGGAAGTATAGTAAAAATGGAGGTGGTTAGTGATTCTTTCCCTCTAACTTTTGAGTGTAAAAGTCCAGTATTGCATTTGAATACAATATAGAATCCAGTGATGTAAAAAAGAACACAGATATTGAAAAATGTCCTATGTTTGAGTTCAAAAGAATTGGGTTGTAATCCTGGTTCCAAAACTTCACTCAATTTTCCTGAACCAGTTTTCTTACCTGAAAACTATTCTGACCCCTGGTTTGAACCTTGGTCAAAACCTCCTTGGTTTTGTGAGACAGCATACATAAAAATGCTTTGTAAATTATAAATTCTGTAGAAATATATGGTACTGTTATTTATCTCTTGGCTATGATAAATTAATTCTATCCAGCTTGGTTTCAACAAAATTTACATTTTTCCTCTATATCAAATATTCTATAAATTCTATGCTGCCCTATAATTTCTAGAGAATCTAATTGATGAGATGTTTTTTTAGAAAGCCTTGCTGTAGAAAGTCTTTCTTATTTCCTTCCTTGAAAAGCTAAAGAATCTTTTAGGACTTCTTTTCCCTTGGAATATTCTCTAGGGTGTTGGATTTGGCAGCCTCCGTTTTTCCCTTCAACTCTTTAACACCATGTGTTATAATTTGGCTTTCACTTTCTTCTATCCTAATTTCCATTTTTCTAAACATATTTTCCCTAGTGTTCAGCTGAAGTGGCGGTCATCAATGGTCACCCTCTGCAGCAGCACAAACACATATTTGACTAGTTGATCCTTCAGATCAATAGCCTAGAGAAGTACTATTGAGATGTCCTTCTCACACACTTATCCAAAGCTCACAATGGAATATGCTCTTCTTATTTTTATTCTTCCTTTTTAATATTCCTTTCTAAAGCTCAGAACTCTATTGCTCAGACTGCAGTTTCCAGCTATTCTTGCAGGTAAGTTTTAAAAGGCATGATGGCTTTTACATTAGATTAAACAGACTGCCTGCAGAGCAATGCATTTGTGTAGCCATCTCTGAACTCATCATGTAAAACCTGCACTTCATGGATTTTAATGGGAAATTATTACAGTGGAACCTTGCTAATTTATGCTAGTGATGGAAATTCCTATTTTAAATTGCTGAACTTCTCAGTGATAATTGAAGAAAAGTAAAGGAAAGAGAATGTAAAGGAATTTAGCCATTATTTCTTCCCTTTTTCAGACTTCCTGCATGTTCACAATGGGACATTCAAATCACAGCCACCTTATGGAAAACAAATGAACTAACAAAAACACTTTTAAATCCTAATTAGTAAATACCTTATGACTAGCCTGGCAGATGTTTATGAAGCAAAAGTTATATAACACAAATATACTTGCATAAATGTAAGAAATAATATTTCATTCCATTTTTAAGTGACATAATTTTATTGCTCTGAATTAAATGAAAGTGGTATTTAATTGAAAATCAGGTCTCTTTTGTTATCATTGTTATGTTTTTACCACCTGCACTCATCTTTCTAGCCACCTCTTCTCCTGCTTCGTTCCTGATAACATTTACTGGGAGCTCTCCTACCTCTGGCCTTGTTCCCCACCAGTGTGCTCTCAACTAAGCAGCCAGAGAAAATCCATTTGAAATGTAAGTCATTTGGTCAAAACCCTCCAAAAGCTTCCCAACTCACTCAGAATACAAGCCAAAGGACTTTTGATGGCCTAAAAGACCCTACATGATTACTTGATACCTCTGCCCATTAGTTGATCTACCTCTTTCTCCCTTACTCATTCTGCTCTAGCACATTGGCCTCTCTGCTGCTGTTAGAACATTCCAATCATCCTCCTATCTCAAGGCCTATGAACGTGCTGTCCTCTCTGCCTGGTACGCTCTTTCCTTAAAAGCTGCATGACTTGTTCTCTCATCTCCTTAGTGCTTTACACAAATATCACCTTCTTAGTGACTTGTCCTCTGATCACTCTGTCTAAAAAATACCCTGTTCTACTTCCCCTTCCTGGATTTAATTTTCCTTCCTTTCTTCCTTCCTTTCCTTTCTTTCTTTCTTTTCTTTTTTATGAATAGAAAGACTTTACTGAAACCCTCCCTGGTTATGCATTTACATAGATGCATCTGTTTTTGTCCTGCTATCACAGAATGTGGATCTCTGATTTCTACACATGTGGCTTATCTGGGTGGTTCTGGGACATGAATGCAACCAGCATGACTGTGCATTTGGTTTTTTTTAACATCTTTATTGGAATATAATTGCTTTACAATGGTGTGTTAGTTTCTGCTGTATAACAAAGTGAATCAGCTCTATGTATACATATATCCCTATGGATTTATTTTTATTCATACTACTTCCTAGCATCTAATCCAGAGGTCAACAGACATTTCTGTAAAAGTACAGATGCAGGCCATAGAGTCTTAAAACAGCCATAGACAATAGGGTAATGGAAGAGCATGACTGTGTTCTGATAAAACTTTACTTACAAAAACAGAAAGTAGAGCACTTTTGGCTCACAGGCCCCAATTTGCTGACCCTCATTCTAACATAATTTGTATTTTACTTGTTTTATCTATCATCTGTTTCTTGCCACATTTTGGATGTAAATTCCATGAGGGCAAAGGTTTGCCTCACTGCTCTATCACCACAGCCTACAATAGTACGTAGAAACTAGGTGAAACTAAGTTAATTCTTCAATTAAAAACTTTTTATTTATCTATCTAAATATCAAGGTAATGGCTCACTTTCTTGAATGAGGACAGTAGAAGAGGAAGACCTCTCTCCACACCCCTGTTCCCATTTCTCTCGGAAAATAACCCGAGGACCATCTGCCATACTCACAATGATTAATAAGGGAGACAGAGATGCCAACAGTCTGTTTCCAGATTCCTACTGCTCTGCAAATTCTTGAAATATGCCTGAGCATTCCCTTCCCAATTCTGCCCATCCAGGGCATACATGACCCTGTTATCCTTCTGGGTGCACCAAGAAGCTCATAGCCCTATGGTACACGTACTCTTGTGTGGCTGGGGGAGAGTGATAGAAATACTCATGAACTATCCAGGAAGGGGGAGTTTGTGAAGGGCAACATATTCTTGCTTACTTTCTCTCTTGCACTTACTTCTGAGGATGTGACTTCACAAATCTCTTAAGAGTTAGGAGGGATCATTGCACAACACAACCATTCTTTACATTACTGTCTCTTTATAGTGCTTTCTTCAGGGGCCTATTCACAATCTTTGCCCAGTAGATCTTGTGGACCAGCTGATACTGTCCAAGCATGGTGGCAGGTCATTTTTAGAGCACTTTATGTTTCAGGAATGTATGATTCAAGTTTACTGTGTGGCTATATTACAGTAACTCTTTAACCCCAGTGTCTAATAAAAATACTTTTAAAAATCACTATATTACAATATAGATTATTACAGAATATAATGAGAGACAGTAAGACTTGGAATTTACTATGTGCAAAGCAAAGAACTAGATTTCTGGGATGAGTAAGTACAAAAAGCAAAGCTATATGAAGTTTCAATCCCACTCATGACACTACAGAGGGGTAACATTAGAGTTGAAAGTCTTCAGAGATTTAAATTATACCTCTGTTGTTCATATACAGATTAAGAAACTATGTCCCCCAAAGGATAAACAATCTCCCAAGTCACAGAACATCTCTTTTGGGAGTGAGGAACATATGGGCATGAAAAAAATTGGAGATTATTTTTATAGAATAGCATATCTATATAATCAAATTAAAATAGTATAATTGGGCATCCAATGAAACCAAAAGTGGAAACAGGCCATAGAGAGGACCACTAATAGTTTGTTAACTAGTAAAAGCTAAGAAGTGATATTCTTTCGACTATCATTTATTTTCATCTTACAATAGGAAAATGGATAATTACATGTGAATTGTAAAATGTTTCGCGGAATCTGCATTTTGAGAAACAACATAGCTTAATGTTGTAGATCACAGATTCTGGAGCCAGCAGCCTTGATTTTGAATCACAGCTTCAACACAGAATAGCTGTATGATCTAGAGCAAGCTCCCTAGTCTTTTTGTGACTCAGTTTCTCCACCTATAAAATGAGGATAATAGTAGCACCTACTTCCTAGAGTCATTGTGAGAATTAAATGTAAAATGCTTAGATGAGTGCCTGGCATACAATAAGCTCTATACACTATTATTACAATCTAAGGGGATGGCCTGCACAGCTCATTGGCAGGGTTTGGATTGCTTACAAACTTTTTCTATGGTGGGGGGACTTTTTGGCCCCCTCCATTGGAGGTGGTGGAAGACACTGAAGTGCCTACGTGCATTGCAAATGACTGAGACTGGAATCAGATTTCCAGGCCCCAAATCCAGTTGTCCAAAGACTTACTCTCTTCCCATGCTCTCTTTCAACACCAATGAGAGTGGGAGAAATAGCTCTGTCTTCATCTTTAAACATTAACACAATCCAGTAAGTAATGAGAAAGGAATTACTTTGCTATGAAAGATGGCTAACCTTTATAAATAAACATTATTTGCAAGCATAAAATGAAATTAATTTTGGATTATTACAGGGAAGACATGAGTAAACTGCAGTTATTAGGGCAAAATGCACTCACATTAATTCAAGTTAGTGAGTAACTATCACTGCTTCCATTTTTCTTTTTAACCATTTAAGAGGTCTGACTCAATAGAGTTGAACTGAATGAACCAGATTTCATGCCATGAAAGGAGAAACCATGTATTTAGATAAAGTAGACTCTGCCAGGAGATCATTTATAAAAATCATACCAGCAATTCTAGGACATTATGTCAATTATACACACATGGAGGTGACAATCTGAAGAAATAATTTAGTTATTTAAGACAAAAGACAGAATATATCTTAATATTTTAATTTGTGTGTTTTCCCAAATTATGTATAATTCATATTGGCTTAATTTTTTCAATATGAATAACCATCAGATTTTTTGAATGTTTATTATATGCAGGTGCTCCTATAATTATTTCAAAAATCACTTTCTTAAATCTTTACATTGTCCCCTCCAAATTTACTAGGTAAGGAAACTTGAACAAAAAGAGACTAAGTATACATCTAGGAAAGGGCAAAAGAGGGACTCAAACCTAGATGTGTTGACTTTATACCCCGCACTCCTAATTCTTTATATTACAAAGCTATGCTTAAGTTCCCCTTCCATTCTTGTTTCTAATATGCCATTATTTACCCACTTTAAAAAATTAACATGAGATAACCTCTCACTTTCCCTCACTCTCTTTTCCTAGATGTCTCTTATCCAATACTGTTCTGGCCTAGTGATTTTACAAACATATCTCAGCCTGCTTCCTGTATTAGATCTTGACACGGCTTGTAGTTCCTCTACTCTGTACTTCTGTTAAAGGGTTGGTGGCTTTCCACTCTATTCCTCTATTCTGTGTAATTCGCCTTACATTTTAGATTATATTGCACTGAAATCAATCAGTTGACATATCTGTGTACTTCTCAAAGGAGGGGCATACCTTTATTCATCTTCAGATAATCAACAGCTAGCATGATGCTGAACACATAATATACCCTCAAAAAATATATTTGAATACATAGGTGAGTGAAAGAGTATACCTCTTTCTTTTTAATTAGAGTTCCTACACATGGTTATTAAGTTCCCAGAGCAGGTGGATCCTCCTCAATCAGGAATACTCCCTAAGGGAGGATAACTTTGACTAGTCTGGCAGCCACCCCAAGTGATGATTATATGTAATGAACAGGAATATTGTCCATTATTAACAGGGCATTAAAATACCAATTCTTAACATTTATTATGTGCTAATTACTTTACATATGTTACCTTATTCAATCCTTCCCACAACATTTTAAGGTGGTTTTTTTTTTTTCATGTTTCTATAGATGAGAAAACTGAGTCAGTCATGTAAATAGATTGCCCAAAGTCACACAGCAGAGCTCAGATACTACCTCACATCTCTCTGACAAGACACTGTGTTCATATGACACTAAATTATATTCCGTCCCTGGTTTCTCCCTCAGTTATGGTGGGTAGCACGCACTGACAGAACGACCACATGGTTGCCAGAAAGCTATAGTAGCAAAAGGCTACCTTGGTCCACAGTTCCATGGTATCTCCTATTGACATTATTCAGGCTAAGTGATTTGCAATTATTAAGACCGTGCAGCTTATCCCCCTTGTAGGCCACAGGCATGCAGTTCTTGGTCACAGATGTACCCTGAAAGGGAGGTTTCCTTCTGTTTCCCACTTTATCCCCAGGGCCTAAAGCCTCTAGCATTGGCTAGAGTTTAAATTTAAGAATAATGTGTATAATTTACAGGCTTTCACTACAATTTGATTACATCTAAAAATTAGAAGGTCATCAGGGGAAAACAAGAAAATAAATTTCTCTGTGAGGGAATTGTGACTAAAGTAATTTTTCCTGATACATTGATGAATGTTGTATAGTAGGTAAAAAAGTGGCAGATGCCTTTTTTTTATATCCTTAATTTATTGACACAAGTGCCCTCCAGCCTCCAAAGCACCTTCATCTGACAGAAATTAAACAAAATTTCAAAGAAAAGGGCAGCACAAGACAGGAGCTATTTCCAGTACTGAAATAGAACAGGAACCACAACAATAAACAGAAAAATCCTTCCAACAAAGCACACAATAAATAAAACATCAAAAGCACAAACAGAAGAACTCAATTAAAGTAGAAAAGTTTTCAGTCTTTGCCTGAAGGACATAAATACTATTATTTATTATTTATATAGTGCTCTAGGTGCACATGGTTTATATACCAGGTTGAATATCATACAAGCAACAAAAAACAGTGTCCTGTAGGGCTTCTGATTTAGGGACGCATTGAGAACAGGAGGACTGTATAGACTATTTCATACGAAGAAAAGCAATGTACTGAAAACAGTTCAGTGAGCCACTTTTTAGAAAGGACAGTTTCGAATAGGTTTTCCAACGAAGAGAAGTTCAAAGTCAGATCTGATTTGGATGTTTGCATTACTTTAACAACTAATAACAAGGTGAATAAAAGATGAAAAACAGCAGGAGGGATAAAATAATCAGAACTTTCCAGTGGTGGTTTCTTGATTCCCCATCTTCCTTATTTTCAGCATCAGTTCCCCAGTAGATCAGTTCTGAAATGTTTTTCTAGCCATGCCTGTAGGCTTAATATAGAGCTTCTCCAACAAGTCTGTAAGCACCTAATCCCCTGTTGTATCCCTTTGGGTTTAAAATATCTTTAGTGGTTTCTGTTTCTGGTACTGAACAAAGACATATATCTTAAAACATGTCATGAATAATACTATTATACTCTATTGTTCTTCTGTGTTGAAAGTGTTATTTTTTAAATGTCAACATTTAAAATATACCACAATTTTTCTAACCCAGGTTTGACATAACCGTTTTCTTACATATGAGCATTCACAAAAAAGGCTGCAAAAAAGAAGCCTTTCCCCTTAAAGGAAAGGATGAGGAGGAGGCAAAAGAGGCAAGTTAAATGCCAATAGTAGTCTCTTTGGGGTCAAAAAAATATATATATTTGAATAATTAAAAAATTTCTAAGGGCTTCGCTGGTGGCGCAGTGGTTGCGAGTCCGCCTGCCGATGCAGGGGACACGTGTTCGCGCCCCCGTCCGGGAAGATCCCACGTGACGCGGAGTGGCTGGGTCCGTGAGCTGTGGCCTCTGAGCCTGCGCATCTGGAACCTGTGCTCCGCAACTGGAGAGGCCACAACAGTGAGAGGCCCGTGTACCATAAAAAAATTTTTTTTTAATCTCTAATTGAATACTTAAAAAAATATGAGAATAGTAAAATATCCCCTAACTCCATTAGCAATTATTAGAGAAAAGAATTTTGGCTTCAGAGGCAGTGTTGGAATTGTTTTTGACATGATCTTCCAGAGCATATCATATACATCCATTATAATGTCAGGAAGAATAGGCTAATCAAATAATAATGAAGAGCAGACACTTTCCCAGCCATTTAATTCTTTTAATATTTCAGTAGTCAAAAAGTGATAAAAGGCCATATCTATTGTGAATAATGTAAGCTGTACTTTAAATAATGACACAAATAACTGACCCTACCGAGTTTCATACATTTTAATTAAAATTATGGAGATATTCAATTATTTCTTAAAAAAATTCCTCCAGTATTTCCTCCAATATTCCTCCTTTAAATATTCTATACTATGTAGTAACTCACCAATGTTGCTGACAGTTTATAGATTCATCCTGAGAGGACAAGATTACTTTTATGTTTAGCTTGTGGCTGATTTTATGGTCAGTAAATAATACTTATGAGAGAAAATCTAGTATATTTTAATAACTGTTATATATTTTATAAATAAATGTGTTGAAGAGAGATAGGATAATGGGATGCTCTCTGGATTCAGTGTCAGAAGATAAGTCAACGTTCTATACCTACAATTATGAATTTGGTAAATCATTTAACCTTTTTGAACTGTATTTTCCACCTCTGAAAAATGGGAATATACTTCCTTTTTATTGTTATGGTTAAATAAGACAGAGTAAATGAAAGTTATTTGTGAGGCATAAAGATCATACAAATGACAAATGTCAGTATTATTGTGCTTTAGAAAGGGGAAATACTGAAAGAGAGGTACATTATCCTTATCCTAAAGGAGATTTAAATCTACTGGAATGGATTAAATTAACCAAAAATTGTAAACTATTATGTCATGTAAAAAATGGGGAAGGAATTGGGGTTGTTTAAATTAGAGAAACAATATAGAGGTACTTTATGCTATTTTAAAATATTTGAAAGTTGGTCAAATAGGAATAGGGATAGCCTTCTCCTTTGGTGTTGAGAGGACTGATGTGTTAAAGGACTCTCATGATCAGAATGGCCATAATGTGAAATAGAATAACTTTCTATCCATGAAAACAGTCTAGCAGTGAATTGAAAACTGCCATGCATGCTAAAATCAGAAAGGACTGTCTTATTGGATATGGACATATAAGTCCCCTTCCAACTTTAAAAGTATATGATCTCTTCAAATACAGACAAACAATATCAAAATATCAACATTTGTTCATTTTTTCACAATAGGTCTCTACATTTTAATGTCAATTAGTCATTTTACATTCAAGCAAATAAAGGAAAGCACATAGATTGATTTGAAGAAAGCTTATTTAGGAAGCCTCCATTTTTCTTTAACTTTAAAACAAACAAACAGATAAACCAAACCCTCTACCCCTTTCTTAGAAGATATGGTTTTAAAAATCTAAATCATTAGTAAATGATTAGTAAAATTCAGAATCAATTAGGGAGGGTCTATTGGATAATGAAATGAAGTGATAAGATTTCTTATAGAAAGATGCTTTCTATTTGATACTCAGAGTCAAGGACAAAGATACAACTATAAAAATACTGAGAAATATTAATAAAAAAATAACTTAGAAGTATGGGGAAGGGATGAGAAGAGAATGTAAAAATAATTAAAGTGCTTAACTTCCTTTGAAAAGAAATGATGAAGTTCAATCTGGAATAGAATTTTAAGCAAAGAGAAAGTAAGTTTAAGAAGCAGTGGTGAGGAAAGCAAATTTTTGAGCTATAGAAAGAATTTTTCTTGATTTGGAGAATCCAAATTTGTGTTCATGAGTTTATCATTGTCAATAAATAATTTATCAAAGTACATGCATGCCACCATAATCCTATAATGAGAAACTGTAGAGGTAAGTGCTCAAATTAGTAACACTAAGGACTAATACCATAAACATTCAGTAAGGAGAGAACAATGAGGCTGAGACACCAAGGGAAGAATTAATGGGTTTGGTGAATTAACCTGGTCTTTAAATAATAAGAGCTACCAACTTCTGAGCATAACTGTGTGCCAGGCAGGGGAAGATCCAATCTTTTGAGGGGCTTTATGCAATTTGGGGGTCCTTATGTAAGAAAAAGAACGTAAAATTAGAAGAACAAAATTCAGAAATGAACAAATCAAACATTTATAAAACTTGAACAAAATGAGAAACATCCCAAATCCAGAAGAATTATAATATTTTTATTAGTTAACTGATTCACCTCCATAATACTTTTCTTCTCCACAGTTAACTAGATATGTTTTGCCTCTTCCATGACAATTACTTTGTAATATCATTTCCTAGAGAGAGAAGATTAATCCCAATTTTCCCTAAGCAACATTCTTCAGATTTGATGTTGTTATTATTGGTTTAGGATAATATATGTCAGCAAACAAACTCAGTATTGGGTTTTTTTATGAAAAATAGTTTAGGATTATTACCAAATTTGGAAAAAGCTATATCAATTTTCTATCAGATACAGTCTGCTTGATATCAACTCTTTACTCTTTGAATTGAGGACATCATTAAACAATTTGTGATCTATGTCTTCTTTCTAGTTGTACATGTGAGTTTTACATTATCTTTGTCAATGTCATTATTTCATGTCTAATCAGCAAGAAATTTAAATCTATTTCCAATGAACTTTTAAAGTCCAGTCCTCCTCATTACTTAGTAGTAGTTTTGGAAGATGTTTTCATGGAAATAACTAAAACTAACTACTAAACACAGAAGTAATTGTGAACCACATAAAAATATCTCAAAATACTTCAATCAAGTGAATCCCCAACTCACTTTCCATTTAGGTGGCCACTCCAATGTCTTCTAACACAAAGGAAAGTGTAGAAAGACAAAGTGGTCTTAATCAATTGAGGTAAAATACCTGACCTTCATAAGTTAAGTTGTAGATATATAAATCATTGCTATAGTCCCTCCCAGGGCTGTGGAAACCACTGGTACAAAAGAGGGCCTCTAAACCTTAACTTTCATTAGCTTCACAGAAAATCCACTTTTGTTACCAAGAAATGTTTTAGGTACTTTCTATTATGATCTTAGCAGTATCAAACTGTTCCTAGTTCACTGAGAGCAACATCCTATTTCTGAAATGCACTTTTAGCCCTTCTTCCCATCCCTGCCTTTACTTTGCACTTCTCCTACCCTCTTCCCTACCCTAACATACACATACATAGTGTCTCTCTGTTTCTCTCATTCACACACACACAGGATGGCAGCCTTTTTATCTAGTTCACTCCTCCTTAGCCTTAATGTTTTAACATAGACATCAATTTCTCTTAGGAATATCCCTCATCTCCAAAATCCTAGTTGGGAGCCTCCTGAGTGCTCTGCATCCTTCACCAGTTTCTATGAAGGCAGGATCCTTCCATGCCCTGTTCATAGATTAATACTATTCAGTATCAAGCAGAGTCCCTGGATTAAAATACTTGTTATGTAAATACCTGCTGAATGAGTAAATATATGAGGAAGGATTCTAGAATAAATTAGGTAAACTAGTTATTTAAGTCAACTGATACAGGTCCTCAAAACCTTAATTATATATATATAGAGAAACTGATAAATATAGGTATGTATAGTGAGCCCATAAATTAAATCTATACTAATATGGGTAAAATAAATGAATAATTGTAAAATAGAGGGGAAATGTCCTAGGATATAGCCCCATGGATTAAAATAAATCTTAGTGGAAAATATAACAGACAAAAGTGATTACCTTATGAAAATTCTGGAAGACAGACAGATAGTCCATAAGGGAAAGGCAGTTAGCCTCACATTTATTGAATGTGATGGATACTGATTGCTAGATAACACTGACAGTGCTATCAAAAGCTTTTAACATATCATGGAAAAACTCCAACGAACTTTTTGGCCAATCCAATATTTTTCATGTAGTAGTTGGAAATTTGTCCAGATGATATATTTGTGTAGATAAAGATTAAAATATGATAGAAAAACATATGGAACATATATTCAGGTTATAAGAAAATAATTGCTATAAAGAATAATTATTTTGATTTCTTTTTCCTTCCTTTCACTTAATAATGAAGGAAATATTATCATTTTTTTCTGACAATCTGTGATATATAACCATAGTATTAATATATTAATAGATTTCCCAAACTTGTTTGGATAGTTTTTATGAAGTATTTGTTAGAAACTGAACATTCTGAACGTATCGGCACTGCAAAACATACCACCTGCTTTAAACATTTTCAGACACAGGAATGCAATATTGACAAAGACCTGGTACGAAAGTTTAAAATTTTCTTCCATTTTTTAACTCTAAAAAAGTGTTCTTTATTATTTTTACATAACAATGTTGGACACATCAGACTTAAAACAATTTTCTAACACCTACTTGTCCACCTGTCTTAATCCAGGTCTCCAGAAATGGTCCCTAAGAACAATATACACATAAAAGTAATTGATTAAGAAAGTAGCTAGTAAAGAGAACTTCTCAATCAGATAAAGAACATCCATGGATAAAATTATACTTAATTGTTAAATATTATAGTTTATCTCAAAGATTGGGAACAAAAGAAGGATGTCTACTCTAACCACTTCTTTTTTTTTAATTTAAAATTTTTATTGAAGTATAGTTGATTTACAATATTTCAGGTATACAGACAAGTGATATATATATATGTATGTATAAACTTCCCTCTTTAGAACTGCTCTTGCTGCATTCCATAGGTCTTAGATTGTAGTTTTTCATTTTCACTTGTCTCCAAGTATTTTTTTTTTTAATTTCCTCTTTGACTGCTTCAGTGATCCATTGGTTGTTTAGTAGCATATTGTTTAGCCTCCACATGTTTGTGCTTGTTGCAGTTTTTTCTCATAATTGATTTCTAGTCTCATAGCATTGTGGTTGGAAAAGATGCTTGATATGATTTCAATTTTCTTAAATTTACTGAAGCTTGTTTTGTGGCATGTGATCTATCCTGGAGAATGTTCAGTGCGCACTTGAAAAGAATGTGTATTCTGCTTCTTTTGGATGGAATGTTCTATAAATATCAATTAAGTCCATTTGGCCTAATGTGTTATTTAAGGCCTGTGTTTCCTTATTGATCTCTGTCTGGATAATCTGCCCATTGATGTAAGTGGGGTGTTGAGGTTCCCTACTATTATGTTTCTGTCAATTTCTCCTTTTATGTCTGTTAATATTTGCCTTATATATTGAAGTGCTCCTTTCCTGGGTGCATATATATTTACAATTGTTATATCTTCTTGGCTTGATCCCTTGATCATTACGTAGTGGCCCACTTTGTCTCTTGTAGTGGTCCTTTTTTTAAAGTCTATTTTATCTGATGTAAATATTGCTACTTTGGCTTTCTTTTGATTTCCATTTGTGTGGAATACCTTTTTCCATCTCCTCACTTTCAGTCTATATATGTCTCTAGATCTGAAGTGAGTCTCTTTTAGAGATGGTCTTGTTTTTGTAACCATCCAGCCAGTCTGTGTCTTTTGGTTGGAGTGTTTAGTCCATTTACTTTTTTTTTTTTTCCTGCAGTATGCGGGCCTCTCACTGCTGTGGCCTCTCCTGTTGTGGAGCACAGGCTCCGGACGCGCAGGCCCAGCGGCTGTGGCTCACGGGCCCAGCTGCTCCGCGGCATGTGGGATCTTCCCGGACCTGGGCCCGAACCTGTGTCCCCTGCATCGGCAGGCGGACTCTCAACCACTGCGCCACCAGGGAAGCCCTAGTCCATTTACTTTTGAGGTAACTATCAATATGCATGTTCTTACTGCCTTTTTGTTAATTGTTTCGGATTTGTTTATGTAGGTCTTTTTTCCTCCTTTCTTCTTTTGTTCTCTTCTCTTGTGATTTGATTGCTATCTTTAATGTTATGTTTGGATTCCTTTTTCTTTTTTTGTGTGTGTATCTATTATAAAGTTTTGGTTTGCAGTTACCTTGAGTTTTTTGTATAGCAGTCTAAATATACATATATACATGATTGTTTTAAGTTGCTGATCTCTTAATTTCAAACATATTTTAAATACCCTGCATTTGTACTCTCCTCACCTAATGATTACTGTTACTGATATATTTTACATGTAATTGTTTTTTGTATCCCTTAACTGCTTTTGTCTTTTAACTTCCATACTAGCTTTGTGTGTGGATGATTTCCTACCTTTACTGTATGTTTGCCTTTACCGGTTAGATTTTTCATTCCATAATTTTCTTGTTTCTAGTTGTGGCCTTTTCTTTTTCATCTAGAGAATTTCCTTTAACATTTGTTGTAAAGCTGGTTTGGTGGTGTTGACATCTTTTACTTTTTGATTGTCTGTAAAGCCTCTGGTTTCTCCAACAAATCTGAATGACAGCGTTGCTGGGTAGAGTATTCTTGGTCCAAGGTTTTTTCCCATTCATCACTTTAAATATACCTTGTCACTCCCTTCTGGCCTGCAGAATTTCTGCTGAGAAATCAGCTGGTAAGCTTATGGGAGTTCTCTCGTATGTTATTTGTTGCTTTTTCCTTGCTGCTTTTAGTATTCTCTACCTTTAATTTTTGTCATTTTGACTATAATGTGTCTGGGTGTATTCCTCTTTGGGTTAATCTTGTATGGGACTCTCTGTGCTTCCTGGACTTGGGTGACTATTTCCTTTCCCAAGTTAAGGAGGTTTTCAAGTAACAGCTATTATCAAATATTTTATTGTGCCCTTTCTCTATCTCTTCTTCTGGGATCCCTATAGTGCAATTCGTGTGGTGGATGTTGTCCCAGAGGTCTCTTAAACTGTTTTCATTTCTTTTCTTTATTTTTTTTTTTTTTAAATTCTGTTCAGTGGCAGTGATTTTTATTACCCTGTCTTCCAGTTCACTGATCCGTTCTTAATTATTTAGTCTCCTATTGATTCCTTCTAGTGTATTTTTCATTTTGGTTATTATATTCTTCATTCTATTTGGTTGTTCTTTATATTTTCTATCTCTTTGTTAAAAACTTCTAACTTCTCACTCTGTGCATCCACTCTCCTCCTGAGTACTTTGATCATCTTTATGATCATTATTCTGAACTCTTTCTTGGGTAGATTGCTTATCGCCACTTCATTTAATTCCTTTCCTGGGGTTTTATCTTGTTCCTTTGCCTGGAACATATTCCTCTGCTGCCTCATTTTGTCTAAGTTGCTATTTATATTTTTATGTATGTGGTAGATTAAGCTTTTCGACTTTGGATAAGTGGCCCTCTGTAGGTGTCCTATGCATCCCAGGAGTACACTCCCCTCTTATCACCCAAGCAATATGCTCTAGGGGTTCACCCTAAGAGGGCTGAGTTGGTCCTTCTGTTGTGGCAGGCTAATTTTGTGGGTGATCTCCCAGGCCTTGTGTGGATGCTTCTAGCTGTTGTTTAGTGGGGCCTGGTCAAGGGGTGCCTGGTTGTAGAATCCTAGGGGGTCCCAGGGATAGCACTGGATCACTGGTGGGCAGAGTCAGGGTCCCAAAGTCTCTGGGACTGTTGCCCATCCAGTGGCAGGTGAAGCCAGATCCTGGAGTAAGTGCAGGTTTACTGGAAGGCAGAGGTGGTTCCTGAAGTCTGTCTGCAAGGCCTAAGGATCCCAGAGCTCATGTCAGATCATTGATGTGGAAGGACATTTGGTTTCTGACACAGTTGGGTATGGGGTTTGGGGTGTTCTGAAGGTTGTGTTTGCCTGCTAGTGGGCCAGGCCAGGGCCCGGCTGATCCCATGGTAGGGTCTGACCTGTGTTGTGGGATTGTAGTTTTCTTGCTTCTGGTGTCTGCCCCCTGGTGGATGTGGCTGGTCTAGAGGCTTAGTCAGGCTTCTTGGTGGGAGTGGCCTGTGCCTCGCCACTGGTGCATGGAACTTGGTCTCAGCCCCCTGGTGGGCTGGGCCATGTCTAGGAGCAAGCCCAGAGGTGGCTGTGTGCTCTTTAGTCAGCCTGTCTGCTGATGGGTGGGGCTGTGTCCCTACCCAGTTAGTTGTTTGGCCAGAGGCATCCCAGCCTGCAGGCAACAGCAGACTGTTGCAGGAGGCAGGTCTTGGTGCCAGTGAATCAAGATGTCAGCCACCAATATCAATGGTGTTCATGTGGGTGAATGTTCCCTAGTATGTCTGCCACCAGTGTCTATCTTCCCAGGGTGAGCTGCAGCCAATCCCTGGAATCTCCAGGAGATTCTCCAAGACTAGCAGGTAGGTCTGGCCCAGGCTCCTATCAAATTACTTCTTTTACCCTGTGTACCAGTGTGCATGAGATTTTGTGTGTGCTATGTAAGAGCGAAGTCCCTATTTCCCACAGTAGGGCTCCTGCAATTAAGCCCTGCTGGCCTTCAAAGCCAAATACCCTGGGGGCTCAACTTTCCAATGCCAGACATCTGAGCTGCGGAGTCTGCTGTGGTGCTTAAAACTCTCACTCCTGTGTAAGAACGTCTTCAATGTAATTATTCTTCCAGGGGATATGGGATGTGATTATATTGAGAGTCTGCCCTCCTACTTGCCTCGTAGTGGTTCTTTCTTTATATCTTTAGGTGTAGAAGATGTTTTCTGGTAGGTTCCAGTCTTTTTCATGGATGGTTGTTCTGCAGATAGTTGCGATTTTGGTATGTTCAACTCAGGAACAGCCAGATGGAAGAGATGCAGAGGGCAAGGTATGTGGAAAGGGCTCAGAGCTTCCATGTACTTTTCAGGCATGCCATTCTCCCCATATCTCTATGTGTTGACCCCCAAAGTTTACAAATTTAAAACATTAAGCATAAGTTATTAAATAGTTCATGCATAATTATATTAGAGGATTATGTAATTAATAGTTAAATGACATTCAATAGGTTTAAAAAGACAAGTAGTTAATTCAACAGAATGTACTGTATCAAAACCATCTCAGAAAATCTACCACTTAAGTGCACCTAGAGAGAAACATCATTGTCCTTCTGCATATCATACCTCTTCAAAGCAAGTTTTAGGCAATATTTAATAATATAATTAGCATAAGATTAATTCAGAAATTCCTTAACAGTCGAATATACTACAGTTTATCACTAGTTTTATGACATCTCCTATGATTGCCACCGTATATTTTTATTTCCACTAAATTATTTGTTTGGCCAGAGTGCTGAAATTTATAGACCACATACACTAAAAGTCCAAGGTTTGTGCTGTGGGAAGTGTTTGATCCTATGCAAGCAATGTTAAGAGAGTTTGCTGTGACTAACACTTCACACAATTGTTCTCAGAAAGAATAAATTGATATTTCTTTTATTCTCAAATAGAAATAGATCATTTGAGCTCAACTTAATGGAAAACAATTCATGAATGAAACCTAATGGAGACAAGAACCCTCTGCAGCAGAAAAAATAAGTTTATTATAAAAACAAATAGGGCTTCCCTGGTGGCACAGTGGTTGAGAGTCCGCCTGTCGATGCAGGGGACACAGGTTCATGCCCCGTTCTGGGAGGATCCCACATGCCACGGAGTGGCTAGGCCCATGAGCCATGGCCGCTGAGCCTGTGTGTCTGGAGCCTGTGCTCCGCAACGGGAGAGGCCACAACAGTGAGAGGCCCGCATACCGCAAAAAAACCAACCAAACAAAAAACCAAATAAAAGAAACATACATCTGAATATGAATAAAAACTATTTTGTTGGCAGTAAATAAGGTAATGAGATTTAAAGCCTTCATTACTACTCTCAAGGTTTCAAAGTCTGTTAGGTTCTTATTTACCTAAAGTTTAACTCATCATGCTTTGGCATGCCAACATAAAGCATGCTGTTTCACGACTGGTAACAAATGTACAACTGACAGAGTTGCTTAATATGTATTTTGGGCTTGGAATGAACATTAAGCAACCACAATAACCAACACATCACGTGAAAAAGTGTGTGGTCCTAAGTCAATCCACTCACATTTTGACATTTCTTATGGCACTTCAAATGGTGCCATCGTAAGTGCCCTGACAAGGCAAAATTATCCCAAAGCATTGTAGTCTACACACAAACTCTACCTGAAATACTGTTTTATCAATTTAGTGTAAAAAACTACTGGAATTTTAGAGATCTAAGATCTGGTTAAGCCCTTCCAAAATGACTACATCACACTTCTGAGACCATTCCTAGGGCTACATCTTTTCAAGTCTCAGCTTAGCAGGTCACCTACATTTGTAAACCTACTTAAGTCACACTTTATAAGATATACTCTGCACTCCCAGTCACTGAAACACTGAAGATAAATAGTAGAGTACTTGTTATTCTTTTCTTATTTTTTTATATATATTTTTTGTTTTTTAAATTTAATTTTTTTAATATAGCAGGTTATTATTAGTTATCCATTTTACACATATTACTGTATATATGTCAATCCCAATCTGCCAGTTCATCCCATCCCCACTCCCACCCCCATCACTTTCCCCCCTTGGTGTCCATACATTTGTTCTGTACATCTGTGCCTCAATTTCTGCCCTATAAACTGGTTCATCTGTACCATTTTTCTAGGTTCCACATATATGTGTTAATATAGGATATATGTTTGTCTCTTTCTGACTTACTTCACTCTGTATGACAGTCTCTAGATCCTTCCACGTCTCTACAAATGACTCAATTTTGTTCCTTTTAATGGCTGAGTAATATTCCACTGTATATATGTACCACATCCTCTTTATCCATTCATCTGTTGATGGGCATTTAGTTTCCTTCCATATCTTGGCTATTGTAAACAGTGCTGCAATGAACATTGGGGTGCATGAGTCTTTTTGAATTATGGTTTTCTCTGGGTATATGCCCAGTAGCAGGATTGTTAGGTCATATGGCAATTTTATGTTTAGTTTTTTAAAGGAACCTCCATACTGTTCTCCACAGTGGCTGTATCAATTTACATTTGCACCAACAGTGCCAGAGGGTTCCCTTTTCTCCACACCCTCACCAGCATTTGTTGTTTGTAGATTTTCTGATGCCCATTCTAACTGGTGTGAGGTGATACCTCATTGTAGTTTTGATTTGCATTTATCTAATAATTAGTGATGTTGAGCAGCTTTTCATGTGCTTCTTGGCCATCTGTATATCTTCTTTGGAGAAATGTCTATTTAGATCTTCTGCCCATTTATTGATTGGGTTGTTTGTTTGTTTTAATATTGAGCTGCATGAGTTGTTTATATATTTTGGAGATGAATCCTTTGTCCGTTGATTTGTTTGCAAATATTTTCTCCCATTCTGAGGGTTGTCTTTTCGTCTTGTTTGTAGTTTGCTTTGCAAAAGCTTTGAGGTTTCATGAGGTCCCATTTGTTTATTTTTGTTTTTATTTCCACTACTCTAGGAGGTGGATCAAAAAAGATCTTGCTGTGATTTATGTCAAAGAGTGTTCTTCCTATGTTTTCCTCTAAGAGTTTTATGGTGTCTGGTCTTACATTTAGGTCTCTAATCCATTTTGAGTTTATTTTTGTGTATGGTGTTAGGGAGTGTTCTAATTTCACTCTTTTACATGTAGCTGTCCAGTTTTCCCAGCACCACTTATTGAAGAGACTGTCTTTTCTCCATTGTATATCCTTGCCTCCTTTATCAAAGATAAGGTGACTATATTTGCATGTGTTTATCTCTGAGCTTTCTATCCTGTACCATGGATCTATATTTCTGTTTTTGTGCCAGTACCGTATTGTCTTGTTTACTGTAGCTTTGTAGTATAGTCTGAAGTCAGGGAGTCTGATTCCTCCAGCTCCATTTTTTTTCCCGCAATACTGCTTTAGCTATTCAGGGGCTTTTGTATCTCCACACAAATTTTAAGATTTTTTGTTCTAGTTCTGTAAAAAATGTCATTGGTAATTTGATAGGGATTGCATTGAATCTGTAGATTGTTTTGGGTGGTATAGTCATTTTCACAATATTGATTCTTCCAATCCAATAACATGGTATATCTCTCCATCTGTTTGTATCATCTTTAATTTCTTTCAGCAGTGTCTTAAAGTTTTCTGCATACAGGTCTTTTGTTTCCCTAGGTAGGTTTATTCCTAGGTATTTTATTCTTTTCGTTGCAATGGTAAATGGGAGTGTTTTCTTAAATTCTCTTTCAGATTTTTCATCATTAATGTATAGGAATGCAAGAGATTTCTGTGCATTAATTTTGTATCCTGCAACTTTGCCAAATTCATTGATTAACTCTAGTATTTTTCTGGTGGCATCTTTCAGATTCTCTATGTATAGTATCATGTCATCTGCAAACAGTGAGAGTTTTACTTCTTTTCCAATTCGTATTCCTCTTATTTCTTTTTCTTCTCTGATTGCCGTGGCTAGGACTTCCAAAACTATGTTGAATAATAGTGGTGAGAGTGGACATCATTGTCTTCTTCCTGATCTTAGAGGAAAGGCTTTCAGTTTTTCACCATTGAGAATTATGTTTACTGTGGGTTTGTCATATATGGCCTTTATTATGTTGAGGTAGGTTCCCTCTATGACCACTTTCTGGAGAGTTTTTATCATAAATGGGTGTTGAATTTTGTCAAAATCTTTTTCTGCATCTATTGAGATGATCTTATGGTTTTTCTTCTTCAAGTTGTCAATATGGTGTATTACATTGAATGATTTGCATATAATGAAGAATCCTTGCATCCCTGGGGTAAATCCCACTTGATCATGGTGTATGATCCTTTTAATGTGTTGTTGGATTCTGTTTGCTAGTATTTTGTTGAGGATTTTTGCATCTATATTCATCAGTGAAATTGGTCTGTATTTTTCTCTGTTTTGTAGTATCTTTGTCTGGTTTTGGTATCAGGTTGATGGTGGCCTCATAGAATGAGTTTGGGAGTATTCCTTCCCCTGCAATTTTTTGGAAGAGTTTGAGAAGGATGGATGTTAGCTATTCTCTAAATGTTTTATGGACTTCACCTGTGAAGCCATCTGGTCCTGGACTTTTGTTTGTTTGTTAGATTTTTAATCACAGTTTCAATTTCATTACTTCTGATTGGTCTGTTCATATTTTCTATTTCTTCCTGGTTCAGTCTTGGAAGGTTATACCTTTCTAAGAACTTGTCCATTTCTTCCAAGTTGTCCATTTTATTGGCATAGAGTTGCTTGTAATAGTCTCTTAGGATGCTTTGTATTTCTGTGGTGTCTGTTCTAACTTTTCCTTTTTCATTTCTGATTTTATTGATTTAAGTCCTCTCCTTCTTCTTCTTGATGAGTCTGGCTAATGGTATATCAATTTTGTTTATCTTCTCAGAGAACCAGCTTTTGTCTTACTGATCTTTTCTATTGTTTTCTTTGTTTCTATTTCATTTATTTCTGCTCCGATCTTTATGATTTCTTTCCTTCTATTAACTTTGGGTTTTGTTTTGTCTTCTTTCTCTAGTTCCTTTAGGTGTAAGATTAGGTTGTTTATTTGAGATGTTTGCTGTTTTTTGAGGTAGGATTGTATTGCTATAAACTTCCCTCTTAGAACTGCTTTTTCTGCATCCCATAGGTTTTGGATGATAGTGCTTTCATTGTCATTTGTCTCTAGGTATTTTTTGATTTCCTCTTCGATTCCTTTAGTGATCTCTTGGTTATTTAGTAGTGTATTGTTTAGCCTCCATGTGTTTGTGATTTTTACATTTTTTTTTCCCTGTAATTGATTTCTAATCTCATAGTGTTGTGGTCAGAAAAGATGCTTGATATGATTTCAATTTTCTTAAATTTACTGAGGCTTGATTTGTGACCCAAGATGTGATTTATCCTGGAGAATGTTCCGTGCACACTTGAGAAGAAAGTGTAATCTGCTGCTTTTGGATGAAATGTCCTATAAATATCAATTCAATCTATCTGGTCTGTTGTGTCATTTAAAGCTTGTATTTCCTTATTAATTTTTTGTTTGGATGATCTGTCCTTTGGTTTAAGTGAGGTGTTAAAGTCCCCCACTATTATTTTGTTACTGTCAATTTCCTCTTTTATAGCTATTAGCAGTTGCCTTATGTATTGAAGTCCTCCTATGTTGGGTGCATATATATTTATAATTGTTATATCTTCTTCTTGGATTGATCCCTTGATCATTATGTAGTGTAATTCCTTGTTTCTTGTTACATTCTTTACTTTAAATTCTAATTTATCTGATATGAGTATTGCTACTCCAGTTTTCTTTTGATTTCCATTTGCATGGAATATCTTTTTCCATCCACTCACTTTCAGTCTGTATGTGTCCCTAGGTCTGAAATGGGTCTCTTGTAGACAGCATATATATGGGTCTTGTTTTTGTATCCATTCCCTGAGCCTGTGTCTTTTGGTTGGAGCATTTAATCCATTCACGTTTAAGGTAATTACTGATATGTATGTTCCTATTACCATTTCCTTAATTGTTTTGCGTTTGTTTTTGAAGGTCCTTTTCTTCTCTTGTGTTTCCCACTTAGAGAAGTTCCTTTAGCATTTGTTGTGGAGCTGGTTTGGTGGTGCTGATTTCTCTTAGTTTTTGCTTGTCTGTAAATGTTTTGATTTCTATGTTGAACTGAATGAGATCCTTGAGGATAGCGTAATCTTGGTTGTAGGTTCTTCCCTTTCATCGCTTTAAATATGTCATTCCACTCCCTTCTGACTTGTAGAGTTTCTGCTGAGAAATCAGTTGTTAACCTTATGGGAGTTCCCTTGTATGTTATTTGTTGTTTTTCCCTTGCTGCTTTCAATAATTTTTCTTTGTCTTTAATTTTTGCCAGTTTGATTACTATGTGTCTTGGTGGGTTTCTCCTTGGGTTTATCCTGTATGGGACTCTCTGTGCTTCCTGGACTTGGGTGGCTATTTCCTTTCCCATGTTAGGGTAGTGTTCGACTATAATCTCTTCATATATTTTTTCAGGTCCTTTCTCTCTCTCTTCTCCTTCTGGAATCCATATAATGTGAATGTTGCTGAATTTAATGTTGTCCCTGAGGTCTCTTAGGCTGTCTTCATTCTTTTTTCTTTATTCTGTTGTGCAGTAGTGAATTCCACCATTCTGTCTTCCAGGTCACTTATCCGTTCTTCTGCCTCAGTTATTCTGTTATTGATTCCTTCTGGTGTATTTTTCATTTCAGTTATTGTATTGTTTATCTGTGTTTGTTTGTTCTTTAATTCTTCTAGGTGTTTGCTAAACATTTCTTGTATCTTCTCGATCTTTGCCTCCATTCTTTTTCCAAGGTCCTGGATCATCTTCACTATCATTATTGTGAATGCTTTTTCTGGAAGGTTGCCTATTTCTGCTTCATTTTTTAGTTGCTTTTCTGGGGTTTTATCTTGTTCCTTCATCTGGTACATAGCCCTGTGCCTTTTCGTCTTGTCTATCTTTCTGTGAATGTGGTTTTTGTTCCACAGGCTACAGGATTGTAGTTCTTCTTGCTTCTGCTGTGTGCCCTCTGGTGGACTAGGCTATGTAAAAGGCTTGTGCAAGTTTCCTGATGGGAGGGACTGGCAGCAGGTAAAGCTGGCTGTTGCTCTGGTAGGCAGAGCTCAGTAAAACTTTAATCTGCTTGTCTGCTGATGGGTGGGGCTGGGTTCCCTCCATGTTGGTTGTTTGGCCTGAGGCGACCTAACACTGGAGCCTACCTGGGCTCTTTGTTGGGGTTAATGCTGGACTTTGCAAGGGCTCACACCAAGGGGTACTTCCCAGAACTTTTGCTACCAGTGTCCTTGTCCTCACGATGAGACACAGCCATCTCCCGCCTCTGCAGGAGACCCTCCTACACTAGCAGATAGGTCTGGTTCAGTCTCCTACGGGGTCACTGCTCCTTCCCCTGTGTCCCAGTGTACACACTACTTTTTGTGTGCCCTCCAAGAGTGGGGTCTCTGTTTCCTCAGTCCTGTCGAATTCCTGCAATCAAATCCCTCTAATCTTCAAAGTCTGATTCTCTATTAATTCCTCCTCCCATTGCCAGACCCCCAGGTTGGGAAGCCTGACGTGGGGCTTAGAACCTGCAGTCCAGTGGGTGGACTTCTGTGGTATTAGTGTTCTCCTGTTTGTGAGTCACCCACTCAGCAGGTATGGGATTTGATTTTATTGTGATTGTGCCCCTTCTACCATCTCATTGTGGCTTCTCCTTTGTCTTTGGACGTGGGGTATCTTTTTTGGTATGTTCCAGTGTCTGTCGATGATTGTTCAGCAGTTAATTGTGATTCTGGTGCTCTTGCAAGAGAGAGTAAGAGCACGTCCTTCTGCTCTGCCTTTTTCTCTCATTTAGTATTTGTTATTCTTGCCACAGTTTGGAGAAGAAGCTCGAAGACGGAGGAGAACTTTTGTACAGCTCTTCTATTTAATGCAGTCTTGCAATAGAGTTTAACTTCTGTTAGACTTGCTTCTCACAGCTCTCTTATCTCCAGGTGTTTTTATGAAAGCTGAGATTCTTACAAACAAAATATTCTAGACTTCAGGGTGAATTT
Source organism: Kogia breviceps (assembly GCF_026419965.1). Taxonomy (NCBI): domain Eukaryota; kingdom Metazoa; phylum Chordata; class Mammalia; order Artiodactyla; family Physeteridae; genus Kogia; species Kogia breviceps. The sequence goes on along the minus strand of NC_081310.1, from coordinate 140,115,225 downwards.
TCAAAACCCTGCTTAGGTGAGGCACATACAAAATCTGTTAGTATATTGCATTTTGGGTGCAAGTTGCTTCTGCATTGTTTTGAACATTCACCCCTTCAGGTTAGCACAATCGTCAAAAAATATCTCATGAGGTCTTCCCTGGTGGTGCAGTGGTTGAGAGTCTGCCTGCCGAGGCAGAGGACACGGGTTCATGCCCCGGTCTGGGAAGATCCCACATGCCACGGAGCAGCTGGGCCCGTGAGCCATGGCCGCTGAGTCTGTGCATCTGGTGCCTGTGCTCTGCAATGGGAGAGGCCACAACACTGAGAGGCCCGTGTACCGCAAAAAAAAAAAAAAAAAAAAAAAAAAAAAAAAAAATCTCATGAGTGTGATATGAACTCAAATTTGAGCACACAGATTTGAATGTATAAAAAGGCACTTACAGACCCAGATAATCATCACATTCATAGATTTGTGGCTTTTCAACCTTGCTCTAGGCCAGCATAATTTCACACAGTGAAACAGAATGAATAGTAAAATTATTACCTCATCCTTAAGATGGTACAGTATTAAATTCTGGAATTAAAAATATGATACAGCTATACTTGATTATTCCCTCCCTTGATGAAGCTTTAATCATAGTATAAATAGAGTATGAATTTAATTTTGGCCTTTTTAAAAATCTTTAACCTATTTCTGAATTTTAAGATGTTTTTCTCTGCTCATTAGCAATTTTTTTTTCAGACTAATAAATATCTGCTCCTTCACCACAGTTCAAAGAAGAACCTATTGAATGTCCTTTAAATAGTAATTACATAGTCCCCTAATATAATTATGCATGAATTATTTTAATTACTTATGTTTAATCTTTTAAAATTGTAAACTTCTGGGGTGAACACATAGAGTTCAAGTAAGGTGTTTTGAGGGTTTTGTTTGGTTGGTTTTAGTACAAGAGTCAATTTACCTACTTTTAAAGAAGAACATTTATGTTTCTAAAGTAATATGAGTCTCAGATTTAAAAGAAAATAGAAATAAATATATTAAATATATAAAGGCCATGGCAAAATATTACCTTTAAGGTCTGTTTTGAAGTGTGGAGCTAAAATATCTGTTAAGAAGAAAAAAAAAAAAAATAACTGCAGAATTTTTAAAAGGAGAAATTTTATTGTATCAAGGGTTAGTAGAAAGGTTTTGGTATAAAAAAATTAGGTTAAGTCCTTGATGTACAGCTGTCTCACTATATGACCCTGAACCAGTTAATTAGTATATATGGTTTATTATTTTCTTCTATTTTCCTTCAGAAAAATGACATCTGCCTTTACTAATTCAGAGTAGTTATATACAATTAAGATAATGTACATAAAGACACTGTGTATGTTCCAAATAATCTACCTATACATGTAAAAATATTACCATACTTTATTGTTGTTTTGTTAATAACTTTTTATAGTTTTCCCCTCAATCTTCTCATACTCCTGAGCCCAACCAATGGAAAAATACAAGTAGAATAGAATGGGTAATGCCACTAGTGAATCAAACTACAGTGGGTGTTACTGTAATAGTTCATATTCATCATTGCTTTGGTTGAAAATGTGCATTTAGTTGTGGTTGAATAGTTCACATCAAAACAAAATCTCATCTGTATGACAGAAACTCCGTTGTGTTGGGCTTTGAACATAATCCAAGACACTCAAGACAGTAGCAAAATTAGGCAATTGGAAAAATCAGAGTAAGAAAGGCATTTTTCATGCTTATTTGCTTCAAAGGATGCTCTGATTTTGTTAATTGCCTTAAAGAGTGCTTCGATTTGCTATTTTCTGCAAACAGTATTCTAATCTAGTTTATCCTCTGAGTTGCAGCTGCGTTCAAGTATCCTAATAGATTTGGTGCATGCTGAACTATTCTTCTGCAGTTAATTCACTTGGTTCTTCACGTGAATGATTTACACCTATTTAGAACTAAATTGGAAACCATTCCAATATTGCTTAGGAAGTCATTAAGACAGTTTTTAGATGACGTTAATTTGCTCTTAGTACCGTTCATCTAAGGATCTCAAAGCACTCTATGAAAGTACATTATTTAATGGAGGAAAATGGAAAAATTCAATACTGTATTCAGGAATGATGTACAAAATAGAATATAAAATTTTTTAAAAATCCTTATGCTTGAGTGTAAAATAGTTATGGTGCTCTTTAACTTTATGCTCTACAACCACCAATTTCTCATTTTCTCTCCCTGTCTAGCTAGGTTTGCGGGTCTCCATCTCTTTAACGGCATTCCTGGTGGCCAGCCTCATACTTACAAGCCAACATTGTCTGATTCTTCTACCTTATGGTAGGTCTTCTCCATTATTAATTCCTGCCTTTTAATATGCCAACCTAATATTATAATTAGCCTGTTCTGAAAAGTATTGAAAGGATGTGAATTTGCTTTCGATAAATTGGGTTGAAGCTGCCAGGTCTGCTTCTTATGTGTGTTAGCTTCCTGGAGGTCCAAGTGTCTTCAATTAAAAAATGGTCAATGCTAGAAAATGTGGGTTTTCATTCAGCAGCAAAGCAGTAGCATTGCAATATGCCAAGGAAATGTCCTGAAGATACTGATTGCCAGGGAAACATTTGGTGTCCACAGCAAATTTTTCTTTTCCATATAAAATATGTTTATACTAAATCATAAAAACAAATATGAATAAATTGATATGCTTTTACAAGGACAATCTAGTAGACACCATTTTATAATGAGTTTTGAGAAAAATAAATCCTAGCCCCAACTGTCATCCTCTCTATTGTGTTTATTTGCTTTAATTGTGCTAAAGCAGGTCTATAATTAAAAAAAAAAAAAAAACTTCTTAAACTAAAACTCATAACTTAGTTGCAGAATAATCCTGCTTCTCTCTTGAAAAGCAGATGCTTGGTTATTCTGTGTCTTTGGAATTTAACCAGTTCATGCTATCAATAGCAGCAGTAGCAGTTGATTATGTCAATTGATTTCAACAGGGCTGCTGCAAATCAGTAAGGAGTTCCATATAAAACTGAAAAGGTGAAGTCCAATGCTAGGGATTATGGTTTGGTAAGATGTGGGCTGAATGAAGCCCCTACCTAGCCCTTTTTGCCAGGCATCTATAAGCAGTTGCATATTGAACAGTTGAACAATCTGAACAGTTCCATGTTGCAGTCCTGGTTTAGATCCTAGAGACTTGGAAACATCTGTATATCAGAGCACACAGTTTAACTACTGGACACACTAAGTACCAAGATATAATGAAGAACCTACTCAAATACCTGCACTAACTAGGACTCTTCTACAGAAAATAACTTTCTCTATATATTGTCCCTAGATCTCTTCTTTTTCCAAGCCACAACACAAAGATGGAAAGATTCAGTGAAATTAGACCATTCTGTATCAACCATATGAACTTGTCTTGACCCAGAAGTAGTGCCTACCAAGTAAAGAAAGTTATACTGTCAGATTGGTTATTTCCTTGTTTAGCCTTAATCTTTCCTCTACTTGGCTTCTATACTCTGCTTCTCCCTTGAAGTTGGTACTATCTATGTTCTCAATTTTTTAAGCTAATGAAGATTACAAGAAATTCTCGCTTCTTTGGTGGGAGGGCATCCATAAGGATTTTAAAAAACATACTGGCCCTAAAATATATGCAGTTCTTGAATATAATAGAGTTTTTCTTTCTTGTCTAATACAGTTCTATACTATGATAATTCTGTGACTCTAAGCTAACAATATGAGAAACAAATCAGTTCATTATACACTGTTATATGAATGATAAAGTTAACATTATTTCAGAAGATGGAACATGTGCAACAATTGTTAAGGAAGATCTTAGGAGAAAGTGGGGTTTGAATTAGACCTCGAAGGGGATTTCTGTGTAGTTTTATTTTCTATTCTCTGTAGAGATAACAATTCATTCACTCATAGCTAGCAACCTGAGGATCCTAGATGTGTCTGATAATTACTTAGGAAGACAATAGGAGTCAGAAGTGTATTCCGGTAGGAAGGGAAAGCTCTTTGGATTGTCTGAGCATAAGGAGTATGTGGGAGAATGAAAGAAAGTGAAGTTGTTTTCTACAGGTCATGGTTCCAATATTAGGGCATTTGGGGTTCATCATGTAATCAATGGGGAATAAAGCATGGCTTTTAAACTGAACACTCTCTAAAATAGGAGAATGAGTGATTTAATGAGATAAATCAGACCTCTGCTTTAGAACACTCATGCTACCCACATGTCTGGGACCAGGCTGGAGTAAGAAGAGACCTAGAGAAAGTGTACCCTATAGAAAGATTCTTACAATAGTTCAGAGAGGAGATGATGAACTATGGCAGTAACAATGAGGATGAAGGGAGCTCTCTGCTGGCATAGTGGTTAGGATTCTGGGCTTTCACTGTCATGGCCTGGGTTCAATCCCTGGTCAGGGAACTATGAATCTGCAAGCCGTGTGGTGCAGCCCCCGCACCCTCCCCCCCAATTAAACCCGCCCAAACAAAACAAAATCAAAAATGAAACAAAAAACAAACAAAAATACCAACCCAGTGAGGATGAAAGATGAGTAACATATGAAACTCTAGCAACAATGACTATGTGGTTAAGGGGTACAGTATGAGGGTGGTGAATTATAAAAGAATCAAAACACTTTCAAAGCCATGGCAGCATAACAGAAAGAGTCAAAGGAAAAAAAAAAAAAAAATAGAAAGTTGATGAGAGTAAGCAATAGCAATAGCAGCAGCTCCATCTGGAGAAAACTCCACCAGGGAACCAGAAGTAGCCATTTATGGCCTTAGAAGAAGAAGGAGTAACTACAATAATCACTAGTGACTGTATTAGTTTGATAGGGTTGTCATAACCAAGAACCACAAACTGGGTGGCTAAAACAACAGAAAGTAACTTTCTCACAGTTCTGGAGGGTAGAATTCAGAGATCAAGTTGTCAGCAGGTTTGGTTTTTTCTGAGGGCTCCCTCCTTGGCTTGTAGATATCTGTTTTCTATCTCTGTCTTCACATGGTCTTTCCCCTATGCTTGTGCCTGTCCTAATCATCTTATCTTATAAAGATATCAGTCATATGGGATTAGATTCTGCCCTCATAATTTCACTTAAGATTAATCATCTCTTTAAAGACCTATCTCCAAACACAGTCACATTCTGAAGCACTGTGATTGGGACTTCAACATATACATTATTTGGGGGCAGGGAATTCACTGTTAATGACCAAGAAAGTAGAAGAGACAATAGAGTAGAATTATCTGTGGTTTTAGTCTAATATTTATAATTTTTACAATAATACACATTACTTTTACAAAATAAGAATAATAAAAAATTATTGGGGGATTATTTTGCCACAGCAGACAGTCCATATCCAATGTAAACATTCTGTTGAGCCTTGACAGAGGTGGCTTTATAAGTCTTATATTTATAGGAAAATATACCATGGTCTGTCATGGCCTGAATTTCATTTAAACTTTATGTAGTGATCTCAGGGCAATAATTTACTGCTTTTAGTCTTCTTAACTCAAATTAGAAATGACTTCAAAATCATCCTCTCCAGATAATTTCAAACATTTGAAAAAGTCTGGCCTCACTATTATATTTTCATTTGGTGGGTGGAAGTAAAGAAATCGTTGAGTAATTTTTAAATCAATAAATGATTTCAAATCACTTCTAACAATATCAATAGTTAATGTATTCTTTAACTTAAAAAAATCTATTAGGACATATAAGTTTAAATATGTTTCCCTCATAAAGTTGTTCAGCAAAGATTATCTTTGCTGATAATCAAAGATAATCTTTGTTTATCAGTTTATCCAGAGATGATAAAGCACTTTATCATCTCTGGATAAACTGCTTTCAATTATCCTTCCCAGCAGTGGTTCTTACACTTTAGCATAAATTAGGGGTCAAGCCTGAAAAATTTCATTTTTAACAAGTTCTCAGTTATATTGATACTGCTGGTCCAGGGACTACTCTGTGAAAACCTTTGCTCTATGGTAATGTTTGTAACAGTAAAATCAAATTATCTCATTTTACTTTAAAAAAGTACTTTCCATTATGAAAACATGTCATTTTAATTAAATAAACTCATCAAAGTTATCATTGTGAATGATGAGAAATTGCTGGAAATAATCATGAAATGCATGACATCTTAGAAGATATAAAATTAATTGAAGTTAGCACCAAGAACCAATTCAAGGGATTAATAACTCTAAGAAGTCAGTGTATATTTAAAATATTTATTGCTTGACCATGTCACCTTGGTCTTAGCCACAACAGTGTGAGACTATACTTTATAAAAAGGAGTATAGGATCAATATCATACCTATCAGCGAGTTTCTCTAAAAAGAGATATGCCTGAGTCAATGAAATAAATGGCTCTATCACCAGATAACAATGTATGAGACTTACAACACAATCCTGAAAGTTTGAAAACAGCAACAAGTATAACATATGCACATCCTATTAGTCATCAAATAAATTATAAAAATGTGTAAAGAATGATGAGTGGTGAGAGTTCTTTTTCTATTTGCCCTGGGATAAAGACTAAGGACCAAAGTGAGGATAAAAGATGTCCCTCCCCACCCCCATTCATCAATATAAAAAGAAGACGGAAAGAAAACAGGTTGACAGCCTTTAAGGAGTTTGGTATCTAAGAAAAGAGAATTGTTTTAAAAGACTTAGGGTGCCTTCAATAAGACAAGACCTACCGGCAGGTCAGCGAAAGCCCAGCTATTTTTAGTGAGGCCAAGCAACCAGAGGAGACATTTACAGAAATGGGGACTTTCCTGATGACCCTTACGCTGACACTATAGGTGGAGAGATAATTAAATGCACCATGATAATTATACAACAAACCCCCTTGCTCAAGAGTTTAAGATCCCTAAACATGAAAAAGTTTCTAGTTTATCAAAAGTTATAAAGAATTTCTTTTTCCTCTATGACAAATATTGGTTGGCCAAAAAGTTCACTTGGGTTTTTCCATAACATCTTATGGAAAAACATGAACAAATTTTTTGGCCAACCCAATATTTTAACATAATTTTCTTGTTCTTTTCCAAAGCATTCCACAAAAATCTTAGACATGTCAAGTTTTTAACATGGCATTCACAACATTTCTTTGGGCTATATATATATTTTTTCCTCTATCTTCAGATGGAATACTGAATTAAACTTCAGATTTTTTTCCCACTGAAAATCCTCTTTTTAAAGACAAAGTGTAAGAAGACTAAAATTCTCTTTTATTTTCAGATGACCCAATTTAGAAACATTAAATAGACTAATGTAAATCTCAATATGAAGTTATTTCTAAAACTTGCTTCAGAAATTGAAGCTTGCATATGAGCTCTATATGAAGATAAACCTTTTCATAACAGCCAAATATGTTAATTTCAGTATGTCTTGTCTTGAAATATTTCAAGATTACCAAGGTAGCTAATAATATAAAATCAATTTCCTTCCTTTCCAGTTATTACAGTTTAGAAGTATGTAATACCTTTAAACTTTAGGATTTCATAATAGAGGCTTATTTAAGGTCATATTTCAAAACATCCCCCAGATAGCAAGGTGGAGAGCTTTGAGGATATGTTTTCATAATAAAAAATAACAACTTTCATATACAGAGATCTAATAATCTTTCATCTTTTAATTGATAGTTTTCTTAATAAAATGTACTTTTGTTCATATTTCAAAAAAGAATGACTTCATTTTGAAGTACATTTTATATCATCCTCGTAGGGTTAACAAAATTATCACTTTAATCCATTTAAAAGTATATGTCTAGAGATAAAAACGATAATGTTCCCAATTACCCAAATGAATCTTTTAACAATATACACAAGCTAGTATTGGCAGAATAAATATTCTTTGCTGATTTTTTTCTTTTGTTGTTCTCTGTTCAAATTTGACAACCTTTGGTTCTAGGGGAATTTTTTTGCAAATATTTATTTATTTGTTTGTTTGTTTATTTATTTTTAAACTCCTTTGAAATGAGCTTCAAGCACTTTGATACAGATAGAAAACCTCATAGTTTCAATGAAGATTTTCAAAGTACTCTTTACCCTCTAGTAAAATATTATTTTGCAGCTTTCTACCTAGATAACCTACTGCCTTCAATTCTGGCTGTATGCATAAATATTTTTTCTTTTTCCTACTCATAAATGCATCACCTTGAAGAAGGGTAAGAGTTTTGGACAAAGGCTCTATGCTTATGGCTGCTAGCATTTTCCTTAAGTCACATCTTCTTGCCACAATAAAGAATAAATAGTGGGTGGGGGGCAATTATTAGATTAGATTTCCAGCCTGAAATTAAACTCCTGGAGTTTCATGAGAATGATAGGCAACATCCAGTAAATATAATAACAACAGAAAATACTCATAATGGCAAAAGATGGGTGGTAATCTTATAAGAAATTTATTTTATAAACTCATCTTGCCTTTGTATCACACTCACACTTTTTACCTATAAAGGATTCTCAAAAGAGTTCTCTTCAATTAGAATCCTTCTTACAGTGTAACATGTTTCAAGCTCTAAGAAAATGTTTCTTCTAAAACGTATATAGATAACAGGATCCCTAAATTTGCAGATATTTTATGAGAGGCTTTTGTTTGTGATGATAAGGGTTGGATGCAGAAAGGAATCAGAAAAAAAAAAGGAGAATGATTAGAAGGATGAATACGAAGGAGGATAATTAGAAGAGGAAACTATCTGCTTCACAGCAAATTTAGCTTTTAATAAGAATACTAGAATAATAAGAACTATAGATAGTTTCTTCTATAATTATATGCTGATGATATCACCAAAAATTCAGACTTTTGCATGCAAGTTCCCTACAGAATCTTAAATCTCATGTTAAAATAAATTGTAATTGCTAATTGTTTGGTAAGGTTCACCTTAATTAGGCCTTTGCACAGATTTCTACATTTACATTTCCCTAATTTGTTACTATGCCTGTGTATTTGAAAACATACGGAATATTTAAGTATAAACCTACAAATAAACCATTTTAAACAAAGATTTTGCAAGGTGCATTTGCTTGCTCAATTTATTTTCATTTGATTATTGACTTAAATTTGAAGGGGTATATTTTTGCTATAAAAATGTATGTGGGAAAGAAAATTGCTGTAAACATTTCTTGAATATAATGAGTATCATGTGACTTTCTTCTATTGAAATAATGTGGCAGATTGCAAGTAAGTTCTCTACTGAATTATTTTAGTACTAATATATTCTTTCCCCTTCACCCAACTGCTTTTTGCTTGTGGTTTTGAGGGTTTGCACTTAATCTTGCTATTTCAGCTATATCTGTGTACTGTAGAAAGCAGCCTCTTAGAATGGCTGATAAACTAGTTGACCCCCGTAATCTACATTTTAGAGAAATACATTTCAGCTGCAGATGTTTCCAAACGTAGAAAATCAGTGAAGAAAATTAATTTGTAACCTACAGATGTTTTCATATTAGCACAGCTTGGGAATATTCTCTTCCAAACATTTTGCCTTCCTGTGGAATTCAAGAGCACTGTTATCTCACTTTCTTAAGCTCTTGGATCCTAAAGCATGGCACCAAGATGGACTGTCATCTAAATAAACAGATGTAAACCTTGCTTTGTAGTTAGAGGGTGCAATTTAAATCTGTTGACTTTCACATTTGCTCTTTTCCATTTAATTCAGTTATTTGAGTAACTGCTGATAAAATTTTCCTAAGTCCTGTGGAAGGCACAGTGAGTTGCTTATATCAAAACTCAGAGTCAGTACAAATCTTGGCAGAAGAGTTCATCCTACTTGGGCATTTTATAGCATTTTAGGGAATTATTTTTCCCCTCAGGGCTTTATTATTAATGGGAACTGCCCACATGCTTTGAGGGAAGAATGGACTTCCTCAATTAGAAGACCTTTCAAGAGAGTTAACAGAGAATTTATTTTTTCACTTAGGGAAGAGAATGTTTCCCATAAGAACACTGAATCTTTCATGGCTGACTTTTCTTGCAAACTCAATGTGTAAAATTTTTAGTTCCTTAAAAATCAAACAGACACTGTGAAATTTCATAAGGCTTAGAAAGGACTATTTTTAGTACCCCTGTTTTCTCACCACCCTCCCCAAGATAACAGGTTATCTACTCCACATACCAAAAATAACTTCTTCAGAAAAAAAAGCCAAAACAAAACATGTTGAGCTCTTCCCAAGGAGTCAGTTTCAGTGGTTCTCAATCTAGATCTAAAGGAAGACATAGGAATAATTTTTGCTAACATTTACTACGTGATTATGGATATTTCCTTTGCCTTCAGAAGCTCTGTTGTTTCGTCTGAAAGCCATATTACCTACTTCGCCAGGTTATAAAGATTGGAGAAAATTTATGTAAAATACCTAGCACATGGTAGGTACTTAAATAGATGCTTTGTAACCATTTGTTAAATGCCACAATATTTACTCCTATTTAACTCAATTCAATATATGTGAACTTAAAAATTATAATTTCAGCTTTGTTGCTGTTTGGCCTTGGAACGTCAATCTTTCTGGGCCTCAGTTTCTTCTATGTATAAAGCATTACTTCAACAAATGTAAATCACACACATTAATTCATATCATCAATACCACTACGGTAGGATTTATTCATCACAAACATGTTTTTCCTCAATTACATTCCATTCAGAACATAAAACTGCCACTTGATTTTATGTTATACATTAGATGCAATAATAAAATGATTTCCATAACTTTGTCTAGATTGAAATACCTGATTTACTATTTAATTGTTACAAACATTAAACTTCTACTGTTGTTTGATAAGCTGTCACGTTGGCTAATTTTGGAATTTTTGTTAAATAAATAGAAAAATAAAAGGACTGATCTTTTTGTTCAACTAGAAGTTGTATCACAGATAGATAATTCAAAACAGAAATCAACATTTGATAAACTCCCCAGAAGATATAGTTTGTCTAGCATAGTGATAATTACAGGTTATTTCATTAAAATATAATTTTCAGTGAGACAAAGGAGATATTTCCCCTGAAGTAAAAATTGACTCAGCTTGATAACCACACAGAACACAAACTGTTTGCTATTATTGTTAGAAACAACAACAAATATTTAAATAAGATAAAGTTTTGAAATGAATAAACAGAAGGGTTAACAGCTTAATTAAAGTGATTTTCTTTACTCTCCTGGATATTGTTACTCTTTTGTGTCCTTAACAATAAAACCATTCCGTCTTTATGCTTTAATCAAATCAGTGAAATCAAATGGCTCAATTTCTCCATGGGGCTCCTTAAAGGCTACTGAAAGTTATTCCATTCATTACCTCCTTACTGTATATCTATCCTAACACTGTCTTTAATTGGCTACTGTTTCCTCCACCTTGGCTTATGAGCAGCCAATACCTTCATTTTCACTCTGTTGGTTCTTTTGTTTCGAGTTATATTTTGCTTCATTTCTTGGGCGACAGGAGTATGAAAATTGTTCAAAGGATTTCTATTGCTCTGCAAGTTATCTTTTACTCATCATAATTGGACTACCCCTACACCCACAAATATGGACTCACCCACAGTCTAAATCCATACGCTAACTGATCATTGTACATGTGAATAGATCAAATATTAGTGCATTTGATCAATTAGCTTATAAAACACTTATTTTCTATTTGAAAACTGGATTATTGATAAGTGAATCAACAAAACCAAATCAAATGATTAAAATCACAGAATTGAAAACTGAAAGATGTATAAAAATTCATCTAGCTCAAACTCAAATTTCATGCCTCCTTCCCCAATAAGAGGACTGAATTTCTTATTCTATATCTATGGTAGGCAAAAACCAGTACTTGGCAAGTGAGGAATTGAGAACTAGATGACACACTTACCACTTTCATGAAACAAGTACACCAAGGAAAAGTTACATTTAGAAAAGTATTTTTAAAAAGATATCCAATCTTGAAAAAAAGTATTTAATTATTGTTCATAATGAGCCTGGAAGACCTGTCAATAAGCAATCACATCCAATGAATCAAAGCAGTTTTCTGGTTATTGATTTTAATTCACACGGGGAAGGGCTGGGCTTGTCCTTGATCTTATTTCTTCTTACAAACATTTTTCTATGTATTTGAGCTAAGAATGCAAAAGAATCTGAAATAATTTACTGAGGGTCCCATTTTTTTTTTTTTTTTTTTTTTTTTTTTTGCGGTATTCGGGCCTCTCACTGTTGTGGCCTCTCCCATTGCGGAGCACAGGCTCCGGATGCGCAGGCGCAGCGGCCATGGCTCACGAGCTTAGTTGCTCCGCGGCATGTGGGATCTTCCCGGACCGGGGCACGAACCCGTGTCTCCTGCATCGGCAGGCGGATTCTCAACCACTGCGCCACCAGGGAAGCCCTGAGGGTCCCATTTTTAAGCTAAGACCAGTGTCAAGTGCTTCCTTAGTGTTGTTCACAAAATTCCGAATGGCTTTTGAATCCCTCTGCGGAGGCCAAAATGTAGTTAAACTGTGGAAGGGTGAGTTTGTCTTAACACAGATACTGGTAATTTTAGTCTTAGCACAGATACTGGCAATTTTAGTCTCACATCTCCCCACCTGGGTGATTCTAAGATGTCACAGAATAATGAGCACAGTAAACAATTAGCAGCATCCAAGAAACGGCCCTCAAATAGTCTGTGGCATCTGTTTGTCCCTAGCTCTAAAGCTAATAAGAGCCAGGACTCTCCAAGGCACCTTCCTTTTCAGTTTCAAGTCTAATTACACTTCCTGCATTTCAAACCAGTGAGGTAGTTATGGCTAGGGAGACTACTCACATTATTTTTATAGTAGAAGAAATTAAGAAACCCTGCATAAGTGAACAGAATGCCAGCTTTCAATCCTCCCAGAATACCTGACTCACACAGCAATGTTTTTGCAGATTTCTACTTGCTTCGATTTTTTTTTTAAGATTTTTTTATTACAAGGAAAACTTTTCACATTAGCACTTTAAACTTCTGTAGTAAAACACAAAATTAGCAAGGCAACTATAAGTAAGAGGATCTGGATGAATAAAAAGACACATGAAGTTTATACATAAAAGCTGAAATATGCAATAAAATCTCCAAACTTTCTAGAAAATTGTTCACAAGCCATTAATTAATCACACTGAACATGATTTTTTAATATGCACAGAAACACTAGAGAATAGGGAAGTACTCAATATTGTAGGGAATTATTTTTCCTTGATTATACACATCAGCATTATTATGATTTATCCAAATATCTGGTAAAATATTATATGCTTATCTTTAATCTTTGATCTAGGTTTATTTTACCTGGATATTTTTCATAACAAAATATATGGGTATTTACATTCAGCATGAAAACATGTAAAATACGTTTTTCACAGAAATATCTTTATACTATAAAATAAGGTATAGGAATGCTTTTAATAAGCACGTAGAAGACTTATTTGAAAAGATTTATACTTAAAATGCTAATTAAATCTTGTGATGAAGTTTCTATATCAAAAGACGACAGCTTTTTCACTTATGCACTTCTGGGAAATGACTATCAACCATTAATGACAAGCCTGAACTCTAATGTTTGCAAGCTTTCAAAGGCATTGCTAATTATACACAAAGGAACAAAAGGGGTTGAAAACTTTAACAAAAAGGCTTAGACTAGTCCAGGGAAGTTTTCTGAAGCTAAAACCAGGCAAACACGTTCTCCTTTGAGAATTATGATTATTATTTATACCTAATAAGAAGTAAATGAAAATGTTAGTGTTTACTTTAGCAGTAATAATCTAAGAACACAAGACTTAGAGTTTATATTTCATTTTTCTTCCATGGTATTAACTGGGATATTCTGTGAGAATGTTACTATGTATATATTGCCTGTCTTTGTGGCCTTAGATTATACTGCAATGGCCTGTGTAGAGTATGTACTTAGTCAAGGCTTGTGGAAAAAATGACAGAAGGAAGGGAGGGATGGAAGCAGGAATTGAGTGGAGGACAGATAAATTAGTTCTTAATTCTTCACATCTAATCAGGTGAGTAATTTATAGACTCACCCTCACTCTTTAACATCAGTCAGCTTCTGAAATGGCACCAGAGGTTGTACGAGGCACACTACACCTTCAACACCACATACCCACTCCCAAACTTGCCTTAACAGAGAGAAATAGCTTCAGTGATGATAAATCAAATAAACTATTTGAGAGGTATTTACTACATTTATATTTGTACACTCACTATACTTAACAGGATTCTGAAATAGGGAAGAGAGAGATGCAAAGAAATGAGGTTTGGAGCAGAGAGTAGAGGCTGTGTCTACTCCTCTTGTTACTTGGTTATTTTGTATGGACTAGTGCTAAGAGCAAGATTCCATTTGAGGTCCATAATATTGACTTCGTTATCTAAAAACTTAATATCTTTTTAAAAATACAAGTCTTTTTTTCTTTCCTTTCCTACTCTTCATCCCACCCATGCGATAGAAGCATATATCTAGTTCTATCTCTTGTACTAGGATTTTTTTAATGACGTTTTTTAAAAACTGCTTTGATCCTTGCTTCCCAATACTGTGTTCTACATCTTCTCTTTGTTACCTAAGAATAAGAAATATATATTCTCTTGGAAAGTCAGGTGGAAATAAACCTTCTAATATGGAATTTCTACAATCTAAGTGCTCCCAGCATGCTGGGTGTCCTGTTCACATGTCTAATTGTTCATTGCACCAAGATTGCACATGTTGCTGCAATCTTGGCGCAATGGACAGTACCAAAGCAAGCTAGCGGAGCTCAAACTTTTGAAAGGCCGCATGTTTACATGTCTTCAGAATGACAAGCATACGTCTGAATAGCCAGGTAGTTCCATAATCTAGTCTTCATTTTGTCACTCTCCCAGAGCAGAAGTTAGCCAACTTACTCTATCATTTTTAATTCTGAATTACTTCTGAATAGACAAGGAACTAAATTGGAATACAGAAAGTCCAGAACACAAGATCTTTCGGTATTAAGAAGTTCTACAATTAGTTCCAAAACAAAACATCCTTAATAGTTCAAAAGTAAGAGAACATACAACCAAACAGGAATAGGGTCCCTTTGAAAAAAACTTCTTCTAGAATTCATAACAATTAATAATGACAGTATTTCCATTTATTGAGCAGTTACCATGCAACAAGCACTACACTAATGCTTTGAAAGCATGATATCACTTCCCCTTAAAACAACAGTGAGTCGTATTAATTATTATCCTCAGTATACAGATACGGAACATAAGACCAAAGAAGTTAAGTAAATATTGGGACACTGACACTGCCAGGGGTCAAGGATCCTGATTACCAAAGTTAGCTAACTTTTTAAGGACAAATATCTTTCCTTGACAAAACATGAAGTCCTTTAATGAATTTTAATGAAAGAAAGAAAGAAAGAAGGAATTAAGGAAGGAAGGAAGGAAGGAAGGGCCTACACCAGGAAAGTATAGGACATTTTGGAAGCCCTTGGACAGGACTGACTAAGGTAATAGGTATATTTAAGTTTTAGTTTAGATCCTAATGTGTTTCCTATTTATGTGCCTCAGTTAGTCCAAGTTTTGTCATTATTGTCATCAACATTAATGAGTGCTCACTACTTAGTAGGTACAGTGCTTCATACTTCCCTTTTCATATATCATCTCATTTTATTCTCACAACAACCCTTTTAAGTAGATTATTTTTCATATTTATTGAGATATAATTTAAATACCATAGAAGTCAACCTTCTGTGTGTACAACTGAATGGTTTTTTAGAGTATTCACAGAATTTTGCAACCATCACCATAGTTTCATAATTACAAAAAGAAACACATTACCCCTTAGCATTAACTCCCTATTTCTGCTCACTCTGGCAACTACTAATCTATTTTCCAACTTTAGGGATTTGCATATTCTAAACATTTTATATAAATGAAATCCTAAATTATGTGGTTTTGGTGTCTGGCTTCTTTCACTTAGTATAATGTTTCAAGATTCAACCATATTGGAGGGGAGCGAGAAGATGGCGGAAGAGTAAGACGCGGGGATCACCTTCCTCCTCACAGATACATCAGAAATACATCTACGCGTGGAACTTCTCCTATAGAACACCCACCGAACGCTGGCAGAAGACCTCAGACCTCCCCAAAGGCAAGAAACTCCCCACATACCTGGGTAGGGCAAAAGAAAAAAAGAATAAACAGAGACAAAAGAATAGGGACGGGACCTGCACCAGTGGGAGGGAGCCGTGAAGGAGGAAAGGTTTCCACACACTAGGTGGCGGAGGGGGAAGCTTTGGAGCCACGGAGGAGAGCGCAGCAACAGGGTGTGGAGGGCAAAGCCGAGAGATTACAGAGAGGATCGGTGCCGACCGGCACTCACCAGCCCCGAGAGGCTTGTCTGCTCACCTGCCGGGGCGGGTGGGGCTGGGAACTGAGCCTCAGGCGGATCCCTGGGAAAGGTCTGGAGTTGGCAGAGTGAAATCAGCCTGAAGGGGTTAGTGCACCACGGCTGGCCGGGAGGGAGTTCGGGAGAAGTCTGGAGCTGCCGAAGAGGCAAGAGACCTTTTCTTCCCTCTTTGCCTCCTGGTGCATGAAGAGAGGGGTTTAAGCGTGCCGCTTAAAGGAGCTCCAGAAGCAGAGCTACCTATGAGAAAAGAGACTTTTTCTTACCTCTTCGCTTCCTGGGGCGCGAGGAGAGGGGATTAAGGGCACCGCGTAAAGGAGCTCCAGAAACGGGCGCGAGCCGCGGCTGTCGGCACGGACAACAGAGACGGGTGTGGGACGCTAGGGTTGCTACTGCTGCCACCAAGAAGCCTGTGTGCGAGCAGAGGTCACTCTCAATACCGCCCCTCCCAGGAGCCTGTGCAGCCCGCCACTGCTGGGGTCCCGGGATCCAGGGACAGCTTCCCCGGGAAAACGCACGGTGCGCCTCGGGCCGGTGCAGCGTCACGCCGGCCTCTGACGTCACAGGCTCGCCCCGCATCCGTCCCCCTCCCTCCCCTTGGCCTGAGTGAGCCAGAGCCCCCGAATCAGGTGCTCCTTTAACCCCGTCCTGTCTGAGCGAAGGGCAGACGTCCTCGGACGACCTACGCGCAGAGGCAGGGCCAAGTCCAAAGCTGAACCCCAGGAGCTGTGCGAACAAAGAGAGGCGGGGGTCTCCCAGCAGCCTCAGAAGCAGCAGATTAAAGCTCCACAGTCAACTTGAAGTGCCCTGCATCTGTGGAAAACCTGAATAGACAGCAAAATATCCCAAGTTGAGGAGGTGGACTTTGGGAGCAAGATATACTATTATTTTCCCCTTTTTTTCTTTTTGTGAGTGTGTATGTGGGTGCTGCTGTGTGAGATTTTGTCTGGATAGCTTTGTTTTCACCATTTATCCTAGGGTTAGACCGACCCGTTTTTCTTTTTTTTCTTTAATAGAAATTTTTCTTCTTAATTATTTTTTATTTTAATAACTATATTTTATCCTACTTTATTTTGTCTTCTCCCTTTCTTCCCTCCTTTCTTTCCTACTTCCCTCCTTCCTTCCTTCCTCCCTTCCTTCCTTTCTTCCTTCCTCCCTTCCTTTCTTCCTCCCTCCCTTCCTTTCTTCCTTCCTTCCTTCCCTCCCTTCCTCCTTCCTTTCTTTCCTTTCTATTTTTTTCTCCCTTTTATTTTGAGCCGTGTAGATTAAAGGCTCTTGGCACTCCAACCAGGTGTCAAGGCTGTGTCTCTGAGGTTGAAGAACCAACCTCAGGACACTGGTCCACAAGAGACCTCCCAGCTCCACGTAATATCAAACGACAAAAATCTCCCAGAGACCTCCATCTCAACACCAAGACCCAGCTTCACTCAAGGACCAGCAACGAACAGTGCTCGACACGCTGTGCCCAACAAAGAGCAAAACAGGTCTACAACCCCTTCCATTAGCAGAGAGGCTGCCTAAAATCATAATAAGGCTACCAACATCCTGATACACACCACCAGACGTGGACCTGCCCAGCAGAAAGACAAGATCCAGCCTCATCCACCAGAACAGAGGCACTAGTCCCCCCAACCAGGAAACCTGCTCAAACCACTGAACCAACCTCAGCCACTGGGGACAGCCACCAAAAACAGAGGGAACTACGAACCTGCAGCCTGCAAAAAGGAGATCCCAAACACAGTAAGATAAGCAAAATGAGAAGACAGAAAAACACACAACAGATGAAGGAGCAGGACAAAAACACACCAGACCTAACAAATGAAGAGGTAATAGCCAGTCTACCTGAAAAAGAATTCAGAATAATGATAGTAAAGATGATTCAAAATCTTGGAAATAGAATAGACAAATTGAAGAAACAGTTAACAAGGACCTAGAAGAAATAAAGAGGAAGGAAGTAACGATGAGCAACACAATAAATGAAGTGAAAAATACTCTAGATGGGATCAATAGCAGAATAACTGAGGCAGAAGGACGGATAAGTGACCTGGAAGATAAAATAGTGGAAATAACTACTGCAGAGCAGAAGAAAGAAAAAAGAATGAAAAGAACTGAGGACAGTCTCAGAGACCTCTGGGACAACATTAAACCCACCAACATTCGAATTATAGGGGTCCCAGAAGAAGAAGAGAAAAAGAAAGGGACTGAGAAAATATTTGAAAAGACTATAGTTGAAAACTTCCCTAATAAAGGAAAGGAAATAGTCAATCAAGTCCAGGAAGCACAGAGAGTCCCATACAGGATAAACCCAAGGATAAACACACCAAGACACATAATAATCAAACTGTCAAAAATTAAATACAAAGAAAACAGATTAAAAGCAGCAAGGGAAAAATAACACACAAGGTAATCCCCATAAGGTTAACATCTGATCTTTCAGCAGAAACTCTAAAAGCCAGAAGGGAGTGGCAGGACATATTTAAAGTGATGAAGGAAAAAAAAACCTACAGCCAAGATTACTCTACCCAGCAAGGATCTCATTCAGATTTGATGGAGAAATTAAAACCTTTACAGACAAGCAAAAGCTGAGAGAGTTAAGCACCACCAAACCAGCTTTACAACAAATGCTAAAGGAACTTCTCTAGGCAAGAAACACAAGAGAAGGAAAAGACCTACAAGAACAACCTGAAACAATTAAGTAAATGGTAATAGGAACATACATATCAATAATTTCCTTAAATGTAAATGGATTAAATGCTCCCACCAAAAGAAACAGACTGGCTGAATGGATACAAAAACAGGACCCATATATATGCTGTCGACAAGAGACCCACTTCAGACCTAGGGACACTTACAGACTGAAAGTGAGGGGATGGAAAAAGATATTCGATGCAAATGGAAATCAGAAGAAAGCTGGAGTAGCAATTCTCATATCAGACAAAATAGACTTTAAAATAAAAACTATTACAAGAGACAAAGAAGGACACTACATAATGATCAAGGGATCGATCCATGAAGAAGATATAACAATTGTAAATATTTATGAACCCAACATAGGAGCACCTCAATACATAAGGCAAACACTAACAGCCTTAAAAGGGGAAATCAACAGTAACACAATCATAGTAGGGGACTTTAACACCCCACTGTCACCAATGGACAGATCACCCAAATTAAAATAAATAAGGAAACACAAGCTTTAAGTGATACATTGCAAAAGATGGATTTACTTGATATTTATAGGACATTCCACCCAAAAACAACAGAATACACATTTTTCTCAAGTGCTCATGGAACATTCTCCAGGATAGATCATATCTTGGGTCACAAATCTAGCCTTGGCAAATTTAAGAAAATTGAAATCGTATCAAGTATCTTTTCTGACAACAACGCTATGAGACTAGATATCAGTTACAGGAAAACATCTGTAAAAAATACAAACACATGGAGGCTAAACAACACACTACTTAATAATGAAGTGATAACTGAAGAAATCAAAGAGGAAATCAAAAAGTACTTAGAAACAAATGACAATGGAGACACGATGACTCAAAACCTATGGGATACAGCAAAAGCAGTTCTAAGAGGGAAGTTTATAGCAATACAATCATACCTTAAGAAACAGGAAACATCTCGAATAAACAACATAACTTTACACTTAAAGCAATTAGAGAAGGAAGAACAAAAAACCCCAAACTTAGCAGAAGGAAAGAAATCATAAAGATCAGATCAGAAATAAATGAAAAAGAAATGAAGGAAACAATAGCAAATATCAATAAAAGTAAAAGCTGGTTATTTGAGAAGATAAATAAAATTGATAAACCATTAGCCAGACTCATCAAGAAAAAAAGGGAGAAAACTCATCAATATAATTAGAAATGAAAAAGGAGATGTAACAACTGACACTGCAGAAATACAAAAGATTATTAGAGATTACTACAAACAACTCTATGCCAATAAAATGGACAACCTGGAAGAAATGGACAAATTCTTAGAAATACACAAGCTGCCGAGACTGAACCAGGAAGAAATAGAAAATATGAACAGACCAATCACAAGCATTGAAATTGAAACTGTGATTAAAAATCTTCCAACAAACAAAAGCCCAGGACCAGATGGCTTCACAGGTGAATTCTATCAAACATTTAGAGAAGAGCTAACACCTATCCTTCTCAAACTTATCCAAAAGATAGCAGATGGAGGAACACTCCCAAACTCATTCTATGAGGCCACCATCACCCTGATACCAAAACCAGACAAAGATGTCACAAAGAAAGAAAACTACAGGCCAATATCACTGATGAACATAGATGCAAAAATCCTCAACAAAATACTAGCAAACAGAATCCAACAGCACATTAAAAGGATCATACACCATGATCAAGTGGGGTTTATTCCAGGAATGCAAGGATTCTTCAATATACACAAATCAATCAACGTGATATACCATATCAACAAACTGAAGGAGAAAAACCATATGATCATCTCAATAGATGCAGAGAAAGCTTTTGACAAAATTCAACACCCATTTATGATAAAAACCATGCAGAAAGTAGGCATAGAGGGAACTTTCCTCAACATAATAAAGGCCGTATATGACAAACTCACAGCCAGCATTGTTCTCAATGGTGAAAAACTGAAACCATTTCCACTAAGATCAGGAACAAGACAAGGTTGCCCACTCTCACCACTTTTATTCAACCTAGTTTTGGAAGTTCTAGCCACAGCAATCAGAGAAAAAAAAAGAAATAAAAGGAATCCAAATAGGAAAAGAAGAAGTAAAGGTGTCACTGTTTGCAGATGACATGATACTATACATAGAGAATACTAAGGATGCTACCAGAAAACTACTAGAACTAATCAATGAATTTGGTAAAGTAGCAGGATACAAAATTAATGCACAGAAATCTCTGTCATTCTTATACACTAATGATGAAAAATCTGAGAGTGAAATTAAGAAAACACTCCCATTTACCATTGCAAGAAAAAGAATAAAATATCTAGGAATTAACCTACCTAAGGAGACAAAAGACTTGTATGCAGAAAAGTATAAGACACTGATGAAAGAAATTAAAGATGATACAAATAGGTGGAGAGATATACCACGTTCTTGGTTTGGAAGAATCAACATCGTGAAAATGACTATTACCCAAAGCAATCTACAGATTCAATGCAATCCCTATCAAATTACCACTGGCATTTTTTACAGGACTAGAACAAAAAATTTCACAATTTGTATGGAAACACAAAAGACCCCGAATAGCCAAAGCAATCTTGAGAACGAAAAATGGATCTGGAGGAATCAGGCTCCCTGACTTCAGACTATACTACAAGGCCACAGTAATCAAGACAGTATGGTACTGGCACAAAAACAGAAATATAGATCAATGGAACAGGATAGAAAGCCCAGAGATAAACCCACACACATATGGTCACCTTATCTTTGATAAAGGAGGCAAGAATATACATTGGAGAAAAGACAGCCTCTTCAATAAGTGGTGCTGGGAAAACTGGACAGCTACATGTAAAGGAATGAAATTAGAACACTCCTTAACACCACACACAAAAATAAACTCAAAATGGGTTAAAGACCTAAATGTAAGGCCAGACACTACCAAACTCTTAGAGGAAAACATAGGCAGAACACTCTATGACATAAATCACAGCAAGATCCTTTTTGACCCATCTCCTAGAGAAATGGAAATAAAAACAAAAATAAACAAATGGGATCTAATGAAACTTAAAAGCTTTTGCACAGCAAAGGATACCATAAACAAGACCAAAAGACAACCCTCAGAATGGGAGAAAATATTTGCAAATGAAGCAACTGACAAAGGATTAATATCCAAAATTTATAAGCAACTCAGCCAGCTCAATAACAAAAAACCAAACAACCCAATTCAAAAATGGGCAGAAGAACTAAATAGACATTTCTCCAAAGAAGATATACAGATTGCCAACAAACACATGAAAGAATGCTCAATATCATTAATCATTAGAGAAATGCAAATCAAAACTACAATGAGATATCATCTCACACCAGTCAGACTGGCCATCATCAAAAACTCTAGAAACAATAAATGCTGGAGAGGGTGTGGAGAAAAGGGAACACTCTTGCACTGCTGGTGGGAATGTAAACTGATACAGCCACTAGGGAGAAAAGTATGGAGGTTCCTTAAAAAACTACAAATAGAACTACCATATGACCCTGCAATCCCACTACTAGGTATATACCCCGAGAAAACCATAATTCAAAAAGAGTCATGTACCAAAATGTTTATTGAAGCTCTATTTATGATAGCCAGGACATGGAAGCAACCTAACTGTCCATCAACAGATGAATGGATAAAGAAGATGTGGCACATACATACAATGGAATATTACTCAGCCATAAAAAGAAATGAAACTGAGTTATTTGTAATGAGGTGGATAGACCTGGAGTCTGTCATACAGAGTGAAGTAAGTCAGAAGGAAAAAAACAAATACCGTATGCTAACACATATATATGGAATCTAAGAAAAAAAAATGTCATGAAGAGATTAGTGGTAGGATGGGAATAAAACACAGACCTACTAGAGCATGGACTTGAGGATATGGGGAGGAGGAAGGGTAAGCGGTGACGATGTGAGAGAGTGGCAGGGACATATACACACTACCAAATGTAAATTAGATAGCTAGTGGGAAGCTGCCGCATAGCACAGGGAATTCACCTCTGTGCTTTGTGACCACCTAGAGGGGTGGGATAGGGAGGGTGGGAGGGAGGGTGATGCAAGAGGAAGAGATATGGGAACCTATGTATATGTATAACTGATTCACTTTGTTGTAAAGGAGAAACTAACACACTATTGTAAATCAGTTATACTCAAATAAAGATGCTAAAAAAAAAAAAAAAGATTCAACCATATTGTAGTATATCAGTCTATTTTTCCTTTCTTTGGCCAAACAATGTTCCATTCTGTGCATGTATCACATTTGTTTATCTCTTTATCAATTAATGGACCTTTGGGTTGTTTTCACATTTTGGTTATTATCAATGATGCTGCTAAGAACATTCATGTACACATTTTTATGTAAACCTATGATTTTTAGTTCTATTGGATATAAGAACTAGGAGTAGAATTTCTAGGTCATGTGGTAACTCTGTTTAAGTATTTGAGGAATGGTCACCACCCTATATTTCACAACAGATACACCATTTTACATTCCCACTAGCAATGTATGAGAGTTCCAGTTTCTCTACATCCTTCCTTGCCAATATTTGTTATTGTTCATCATTTTTGTTACAGCCATCTTAGTTTGTGTTATGTGGCATCTTGTGGTTTTGATTTGCATTTACTTATTGATTAATGATACTAAAAAATTTGTATGTGCTTATTGGCCATTTGTATATTTTCTCTGGAGAACTATCTAGTCAAATTATTTGACCAGTTTCTAATCAGGTTGACATTTCATTGTTGAGTTGTAAGATTTCTTTATATATTTTGGATACTTATCTGATACATGATTTGCAAATATTTTCTCCCTTTCTGTGGTTGTTTCACCTTATTGATGGGATCCTTTGAAGCGTAAACATTTTTAAAATTTTGATTAAGTCTAATTTATCTATTTTTTTCCTCTGATGCTTGTGCCCTTGGTGCCACACCTTAGAAATCATTACCTAACCTACTGTCCTGAAGATTTACTACTGTTTTCTTGTTGGAGTTTTATAGTTGTAGCTCTTACCTTCATGTTTTTAATCCATTTTGAGTAAATTTTTTGATATATAATCTGTGGTAGGCGTCCCACTTCATTCTTTTACATGTGGATATCCAGTTGTTCCAGTACCATTTGTTGGAAAGGCTACTGTTTTCCTATTGAATTGTATTGTCATCCTTATCAAAAATCAATTGACCATAAGTATAAGGGTTTATTTCTGTACTCTCAACTTAGATTATTATCTCCATTTTAGAAATGAAAAAATTGAGGCATATAAAGATTGAGTAACTAGTCAAAGTTAAGAATTTAGTAAGCTGGCATTCAGTTAGTTGACTTTGAATGCTATGACTCCAAAATCTGTGTCCTTAAGCACTGATTCTGATGCCATTTTAAGGTATCATCTGCACTGATCCCCTACTGTTCTGATTCTCTTTTTTAACCTCATAGTTGATAAAATAATTGCTGAGTAAATCTCTGTTTAGATTTCAAGTATAGAAATCTCTTTCTATATTTTATAACTCAAAGTATTACTGCCCTTGTTTTCCACTCTGCAAATATTTGTAAATGGAAGAACATCAGATTTTCCCCCACCCCCCTGGCTCCCTAATGTGAATACCTAGTAAAGATTAAACTCAATGTAACACAAAGGTCAAATAAGCCATAACAAGAAGGCAATGTTCTACACTGGATTTAAAATCACAAGAATAGCTCTCAGATCCCAGCTGTGCAGCTAGTTAGTTACTCATCCCTTGATAAATCCCTCAACTGCTTTGTAGTAACCTTTTTCACCTGCAAAAGGTGAAGTCTAAAATACTAGTCTAAAATATCTCAGCTCTTCTATATTTATAACCCTAGTCTGAGAGGTGTTTTTTAGAGCTGGTAACAAATGAGGCCTATAACTTTATATTTGATATTTATACAAAAGGAAGAGAAACACATATGAATCCTACAATCTTAAAGGTATTAACTCATACTTTAAAACAGGGGTCCCCAACCCCGGGGCCACAGACCGCAACCAGTCCACGGGCTGTTAGGAACTGGGCCACACAGCAGGAGGTGGCGGCGGTGAAGCGAGGGAAGCTTCATCTGCCGCTTTCCATCGCTCCGCATTGCTCGCATTACCGCCTGAACCTTTCCTCCCCACCCCCCGCCCGCCCCCATGCGTGGAGAAACTGTCTTCCATGAAACCAGTCCCTGGTGCTAAAAAGGCTGGGGACCGCTGCCCTTAAAATACAGAGTGAAAAAAGATATATAAAGTAGATTTATTGCCTAGTGTGAAAGCTTGCTAGTGGTATAAAAAACAAAGTAATTCTACAGTACAAATATAAAAAGTATATAAAAACTTTAGGGTTTAAAATGTTTTTTACCCCAAATTTGATCAAACTCTTTGGTACTAGATCCCTAAAAAAATCTGAAGAATTCTAATCTAGACTAATAGGTTTAACTATCTGTTCATCTAGTAGTTTTGATTAAAACTGAATTTTAAAGAAAGATGAGATATAGCAATTCATAAACTCAGAGGAAGAAAAGTATTTCTAATTTAGAAATTTTAAGATAATCATTTTTACTCCTTTAGAAAGTCAATAGAGGGTTTTGGCTTAGGCATAGTATTTTTTTTGAAGGAACTGATACATTTTAAGTTCTCATATGTCACAGTTACTAGTGTGTCATGGCTAATAATGAAGACTTATTAACTAGTAATGAATATGAGTCTGTAAATAGTACCTAATTTATTTTTCTTCTCAAATTTGGCTAAAGGCACTCAATGACATTTTGAAGTCAGTCTGATTGTTGTTTATAATATCAGTCATTAGAGAGGCTAATATGGCCTTTCTCAGTGGTATAGCTATGACTTTTTATTTTCTCTCCTTAATATATTTCTATGCCCTCTATCTGCAAAGGATTTATCCTAATAAAGTGTTTACAGACATCAAAATAATAGGTTTTTTTTAAAATGAGAAAACTCCCATGCAGTTTATGTGTATTTTTTTCCATTTAAAATTTAAATAAACTTTTGGAAGTTTAAAACATATCATGCAATAATTGAGATCTAAAATTTAGATTCTGCTCGGGTGAAAAATAGAGCAAACTTTTACATATATGTCTAGGACTACCGTGGAAAAGATGTCTGCAAAGGTAAAATTCCACAGGGAAGAAGTCCATTTTGCTATCAATTTCAGAAAACTGAGAAATCAAATCTTTGTCTCCTACACTGATGCCTGCTACACAGTTGAGCAAAGGTATTTGTCATTGGTTTCTGAATTACCTACATAGATATACAAAAATTCAGAATGTAGACCTTAGGCTGAAAACTTGGAAAGGGGTAGGTTCAGGGTTGGGACGTTACTGATCTTTGAATTTCAGAATAAGGAAGATGATCCAAGAAAGAGTGAAAAGGAATATGGGGCAAGCAAGGCAGACTATATGGGCTGGCCTAAAGGTGGGATCAACAAATAGTAGACAGATGTTCTTGGATACCAGACCAGGGCAAGAAGGTAGGGAAAAGAAGATAGGGATTTGAACCTACGAGATTCCTTGAGCTGGGGTATTGTCACAATGTAAAGGAAGAAATACTGAGGAAGAAACTATTGAGAGAACAAATATACTAAAAGTTCCAACTTCTTGAGATGTTGGAACTTAAAAATTACACATCTGTATTTCAGTTTTTATAGTATCTGCATAAAGCCCCATTTACTGAAATTAAAACTAATATTTCTAAAGGGGTAAAGTGGCAGGGGGTGGTGGTGGTGGTGTGATGAACTGGGAGATTGGGATTGACATGTATACACTGATGTGTATAAAATGGATGACTAATAAGAACCTGCTATATAAAAAATTAAATTAAATTAAATTATTTAAAACCCCAATATTTATTATTCTAATTAAATATAATATAATTCCATTTGTAGAAATATTTTTGATTAGTGTTGGATTTTTTTAATGCAAGGCCATGTTATTCATAGTAGGAACTACTTTATTCTGATCAGCCACCATTTTATTTCTTCTAACAGTGAGTTTCTAGGAAATTTTCCATATTTGCCTTTTAGTCTCATCCAGACCTCATCAAACATGAACTATCATTTTCTTCATCAAGTGTCCAGAAGGTCAGTGTCATTGTTCAATGGCCCACTGTCACTGGTGCTAATTCTTCTCTGGCCCTGCAGCTCTCCCTAGGTCCTTCCAATAGGATAGCCATTGGAGTACTTGAGGTCTTTCCAAAGGGCTACAGAGAAAACATGGCTAGTGAAGAAAAACATTTGAGCTATATACAACCAATAAAAAACCTCACTGATGCACTGACTGCTTAATTAGTTTTCCATTTCTCTACTTCCAAATGAACTATACAGTATGCCACTGAGTGAAATCCTGTGGAAATCCTATGCTTTCTTTGATGTGATATATGGGAATTTCCTCACACATTAAATAGGAGGGGATTAAGAACTCTTATACGGGATGCTACAGTAGAGTTTAGTCACAGTAAAGTGTCATAACTTATGAACTAGAAGTTTAGAAGTATAATAATCTATGTTTTCCCTTGTTAGTCTCTGTTCAGTATTTGTACAATGCCCTTTATCTCAATCATGCAAATAAGCACATTACTTATTGTTATGAAGTAAAATTATTTATTGCATTCACTTTATTATATTGAATTGTCCAATTATTTTTGAGGCAATTTAACAATGTAAAAATCCTTAAGCATATTTATTTAGTTTTTTGAAATAGAAATAGTTCATTTTGATTTAATAATATTAATATATATAATAGTAATAATATTCAAATTATCTTAATTGCCTTAATTGCCTTCACTGATACATGTAATGTTTTGAATCGTAATAACTAGAGTTATTTAACTTGCAGGGTAGCCAAGGATGTACTGGAAAATGAGGGCAGGGCTCCAATTAATGTGGGAAGAGAATGTTTGCATGTTTTAATAACTTTTAAGAGGAAACATAAGATTTAAGCTGTAACCACAATTATAGAAGCTAGAGATGGAAAGCACATTTATTTGTGCTTTGAAAGAGGAAAGCATAGAGGCACACACAAGTTTAAGGATCCAATGGTAATGCCAAGGCTGGACATCATCATTCCAGAGCCCACTGTCCCAGTACTTATTTCTAGATGATAAAATATGAGCCCAGTATGTGATCAGTGTGATTTTAAATTTAACAAATTCTGAAGAATCCAAGACATGCATTTATTCATCTTTTCCCATAAGAATTACTTCTTAAATATAGTTGAAGTACATTTTAATTCACAAAATATTCAGAATCATTCATTCTTACAAGAAACCAAAATCTATTATAGCTACTGTAATCTTAGCATCTGTACTCTATGTGATGATTTGCTTGGTCAGATACTGTTAACTTTTTCTACTTGGAAATGCAGTGTCATTTAGGATCCACCCAGTTTTGGAATTCACATTTGAACTAAACACCTTATAAACTGTTATTTTACCTCAAAGAGAAATCCATCACTTCAGAACTTAACACATTTTTCCTTTTCATGCTTTAACCCAGTATTTGTAAGGTCATTACCACAATTGTAATAATTTTTAAAATATTCATTGCTAACTATTCTACTAGAAAGCATACAATTTATAAATTATTTTAACAAACTTCTTTGGTACGTAAGTACAATATGGGCATAAGATGTTATTGCTAATTCTAAAATACACTTTCAAATATATATTAAATTGTAAAAAAAGTTATTACTTTTTCTAGGTGAGCATTATTTGTAGATTATATTTTTATGTGAGCTTGTGATAATAACTTATTAGCAATGCATTGGAACAGGAAAAACTATTCGAGGCTAAGATATACCAATGAATTATTGAAATGCTACGATTAATCCTCTTTTATTAATTTTTCATTTTTAGACTTATCTATCTATGAAATTTAGTTCCATTAAGCATAGGGATTTTTAAAAATCAAATAAAAAATGAAGAAACTTGATCCAAAATATGTAAGCCTCCAGTAACCCAGTTAAAAGATCAGAAAACTAAGTTAAGTCTTCACATTACTACTATTCAAGCCCACATTTGCCTTTGAACACCAGCACAAGTATCTTTGACTTTTGATGCCACTGTGATGGTATATGACCATTTTCTAAATGTATGCTTATATCTTTAGTATGTTTACTAAAATAAGAAATACATTTTATTTAGCTTAAAGTTCTTCTGTTCTCCAGAAAAATGAAAGCAGAAATTTTATTTTCAAAACTATTTTCTATGCACTTCACTCTATAAAATATTAACCAAAGTTGACAAAAGATTTTTATATGATGGTAGCATTTCAGCTAAGACATTTAATATGTCAGATATTATTAGTTTTAAATCAGTCAAGAGCACCACTGTGACCTCAATATTTCATTTAAAGATGTCCCGGAAGTTCCATGACTAAGATGATGTATTTAACCATGTGACAAGAATAATCGTCTATGGATTTTGGTATATATCAAAATACATTTACATTATACGCTTTTTCTCTTTCTTTAAAGGATACTATATATATGTTTATATATAAATATTTTTATATATAAACATATATGTTTATAATAATTATAATTATTTTCCTTTTCATTAACTAGGCAGATATATGCATGCTAATATTTATTTACTTTAATGTTAGTGTGCAGAAATGGATTTCTGGACTTATAATTTGTATCAGTCTTATTCTTTCATTTAATAACAATTGATTTATTACTTTGTTTCCCTATTTATATGGTACAAGAACTTATAGTGATGACTCCATGTCATCACTCTGTTAGGTATTATATTAAAATCCTTTAGTCTATCTTTTATCTAGTCAAAATGAAATCCAGTATGAAGCAGTGCCTCAGGGAACAAAAGCAATTGTGATGCCATTGTTAAGGAGAGCAACTGTATTTATCAGCATTACACGAAGGGAAAAAGAGGTGGCTTGGGTATGTTTATTGATAACATGATTTCAAACAGACACCACTAAATAAAATTAACTTATATTACTGACAAAGAAATGTATTGTACATTATCAAATAGCATGATTAGTAACTTTTACATTCTAATTCTACATAACTGAACAGAATTGTTTGATATTTGTGGTATAATCTCCAAAAAAATAATGAAAATTGCTTTATGGCACTACACAACACTATCATTCTTAAATGAAGGATAATACAATTGCCATGGTAGAGACACAAAGTCTGATAAAGTAATATAAACTTAATGTAGTAGCAATGTTCCTTAAACTTTTGAACACTGCCATTCAGGATTTATCTCTATGTCTCTTCCAATATAGGACTTGGCAAGACTAGCAGTCTCTTAAGAAAATAAGTAATGTCTGTCTCCATAAAGGTGGCTGGGAACAAATTTAAAGTTTTTATAAGCCAATCCTTATACAAGTGCCTGCTTCTTCAAGCAAATTCACTAAGGAATGGCCACAATTATTAGAGTTTCTACTCACTCAGTATCTACCCACTCAATCTGGTGTCCCAAAAGAATTCAAAATCCAGATGACAGTGGCATCTGGCAGTTTTACTATTGATAAAAACATTTATACAGAAGAACAAGGTTGTGTGATCCCACAGTCAGCAGTGTGGATTCTATTACATATCATACCCAAGTTGGCAGCTTGTATGGGAATCCTTGCTACATACAAAGTTCCTGATACAGATATCATAATTCAATCTATCTCTAATACAGCCTTTGAGTGAATGCTAAAGCAGCCATCTTAATTCTTTGCATAATTAGAATGCCCTTAAAGGATTGTGAACAGTTTTTCTTCTTTAATCAGGGCGTTTTTGTATAATCGAATTGTTTTTTTCTCATTTTGTAACTCTGTCTTAAGAAGAAAGATATTTGATCAAATATTTTGGTTGAGATATTTGGAAAAGACTCAAAGTATCAATTATATTATTCTTTGATTCTGTTTTTCAATTCAGTTTTTAATGCTTACTTGTATGCAAACACAAAAAAGTTAACACTTTCTTTCTTTAAAAGTTATGTTTAGGGACTTCCCTGGTGACATAGTGGTTAAGAATCTGCCTGACAATTCAGGGCACACAGGTTCGATCCCTGGTCCGGGAAGGTCCCACGTGCCACGGAGCAATTAAGCCCGTGCGCCGCAACTACTGAGCCAGCGCTCTAGAGCCTGAAAACTACAACTACTGAAGCCCGTGCATCTAGAGCGTGTGCTCCACAACAAGAGAAGCCCCCGCAATGAGAAGCACGCATACCACAACGAAGAGTAGCCCCTGCTCGCTGCAACTAGAGAAAGCCCACACGTAGCAACGAAGACCCAATGCAGCCAAAAAATAAATAAATAAAATAAATTTATTTTTAAAAAGTTATGTTCAGATATAGTTCATTTATTTTAAAATCATATTTTGATTAACAACTTTTGAGTGAATTAAATATAAATTATCTTCTTATATTTTAAGATAAATGCTTTTATTTACATTTATATATTATCCATACCAAGGAAATTCACTCTGTATCTGAAATTTTCCTCTTATCCATAATCTAATCGTTGGATCAATGTAAATGTAATCAATAAAACTCAAAATCATGAAGATTATTTATTAAAAGTTAATAAATAGTTAAACAGTATGAAACCCATTGGTCACTAATTAGTCCTTCAGTCTTGGGATGGGGCAAATAAAGTAACATTTAGCTTCTGAATTTAATAATAGTTTGGGGTAGTCACTCTGACCAAGAAAGGGTAAGAAAGCTAACAAAAAGAGAATATGTTTAAAACAGGATCCACTGATAATTGCTTTCCACGTAAATGAAGCCACATATGATAAGAGGTTTAACACATGATCTTCATAGGATAGGAACATTAAAATAAACTTTTAAAAATTAAAGTAAAATTTATTTACAATTTTGTGTTAGTTTCAGGTGTACAGCAAAATACACTTACAATTTAATAAAATAACATTTTGGAGGCTCACTAGAAATATATGGCCTATTAACTCTTTCACTCTGCCAGAATAAAAAGAAAAACAAACAAACTAAACAACAAAATACAGTATAAGGTGAAGCATATACTTTGGATCCTGTTAACTTGGATTTCAGGTGTTTCTAGTTCTAAACCTAGCCCCTATCTCTTATCTATACCTAACTCTTATCTAGCCTTGAGAAGAAATTAGTAGAGGCTTTAGGAAGTCAGTTGGAAATGGGGAAGACTCTCGCTTTATTTTCACCTCTAAGAATTTCTTGCTTTAATTGCTACTGCCATCAGCCCACTAGTCAACTCCATTTGGCTCTAGGGAAAAACATTACAGATCAATTATTTTGTCTTTGCTCTGTCACAGTCAGTCCCTTAACTATCTGTACTTAACTTTATTTAAAAAAAAGTTTAAACTGAAAGGGATGATTGATATTTACAACAGAATTTACTATTTCTAATATAGTGCAGATTAAGCAAATGGCCAAAAGAGAGCACTTTCATAAAGATTTAAAAATAATTTCTAGGTCTGGTCTCTGTTTGCATTATTGCATCTCCATAGTAGTTGTCTAGAAACTACATGGCACTTATTTTTTTTTTTTTTTTTTTTTTTTTTGCGGTATGCGGGCCTCTCACTGTTGTGGCCTCTCCCATTGCGGAGCACAGGCTCCGGACGCGCAGGCCTAGCGGCCATGGCTCACGAGCTTAGTTGCTCCGCGGCATGTGGGATCTTCCCGGACCAGGGCACGAACCCGTGTCTCCTGCATCGGCAGGCGGATTCTCAACCACTGCGCCACCAGGGAAGCCCTACATGGCACTTATTGACACCAATTTAATGTGTTAATATAATTGGCCAAAACATTGAATTAACCATTGTTAGAAACATCAAATAATTGATTTGTAATAGATGGAAAATTATCAGAGAGAGAATCTGAAAAACACACCAGTTTAAGTTCCTATGAAACAGTCACTGGGTCTCTTCTATACAACATGACTTTGAATCTCTCCCAGCATAGCTTTCATCCTAATTTAAAGCAAACATTTCCAAAAGTTTAACCACAATTATAAGCCTGAATTATGACAATACTTAATTGAAACACTGAACCAATTCTAGCAAATGTGTTATAGTTGAAAGAACTCCAGACAAAAAGTAAAGCAGAAAGGGAAAGGAATTAATGAGATGAACACTTCACCTTTGACAAGAACCCATCCTGATGCTTAAATGTCCTAAGGGCTGAACATCAGAATGTAGACAACTCACCTCAAAAGGCTGAAGAAAGGAGGATCTGAGAAGTCCTCCAACTAGGAAAGAAACAGATTTTAAACACATGTCTACATGACTCCCTCCCGTTACTATCTCTATGAGCTTCAGAAACCATTCAACTCCAGTGGGTCTCAGTGCTCTTATCTGTAAATTGAGACAGTTGATTTCTAAAACCTCTTCCATGTACAAAGTCTATTCTTTTAAATCTGTGTAATCAATTGTCACAGTTATTAGTCCTTCAGAGCAGTGTCTAAATCATTACTTCTCTTGATTCCAAACTAATGCATGTGTTATTCATTGTTACCAAAGTAGACCCTAAAGAATTTTAGGACTACTTCTATTTCTTTTCTTTTCTTAACTCTCAGGAAATAAGCTGACTTATCTTCCCATATTTCTTAAATACACATATGTTCTTAAAATAGTGTAAAGTTTAACAGTGTTGACAAAGGGCAAATCATTTGAAAGCATTCAGGTTTTTAAACATGGAACTCCCAATAGTATTAATTGAAGTTTAAGGACTCTTGCTGCTGAGGTACTTGGAGAATTCCCTTTGGATTGCTTGTGAAGCTTTCAAAACAATTAAGTCTTTGCAACAGTGCTCTTTGGGCACAATCCTAAAGATGAAAGATGCACTGATCAATTTACAGAGAGTACACTTTAGAGAAGGCATTGCTTCATGCTGCCATATAGCAGGGCATATCTGCAGGAGTCTATTTGAAATGGCTGGTGGTTTTTCTTTGTAAAGTATTGCACAAATCAGACAAAATAGGACTGGAAATAAAAGAGTGTGGAGAAAATGGGCATGATTCTGAAAATTCAATTACACATTTCTTCAAAGATATACCCTGGAATAAAACATAGCTTTTTAATGCTCCTTGTGTTTGTTGACTCTTATTGCTTTGTTATTGTTTGGTTAATCTTACCAAACCACTTCTAAATTCAAAAGAAATTTCTTCCATCTTGCTTTCTTTGTTCTGAGTGCTGGCACTAGTGAGTTAATTTTATAACTGAAACTGACATCCCACTCAAGTATCCACAATTTAAGAGTAATGAATTGTCAGTTTTAAGTCAAAAGGGGTTTTTATGTGATTTTAGAAGTCTTTTGAATATTTATTTTGTCTCACTTTACACAAATCTGTATAAGATTTATCTTGTTATCTTTTCCAAATGTTAAGTCTCTCCAGGCCAGATTGGGAAAATAAATTAGGCTTCACAAACACTATGAATACTGAATCGATATATTAATATTGAGGAGGTGTTTGAAAGATTTATTTAACACAAAAAGACAGTAAATATTACATCAGAAATATTAAGCATGTTTAATCAAAGTCATCATTGTGGTTATGCATAGACTCTATAAAAATATAGATATTTACTTAAATGTTAGATTCAATTCATGATTAGTTGCTTACAGAAAAAGAAGGAAAAAATTAAAATAAAAATCAACAGATGGAATAGGACAGTGCATCTTGTATC
Organism: Kogia breviceps; assembly: GCF_026419965.1. Lineage (NCBI taxonomy): Eukaryota > Metazoa > Chordata > Mammalia > Artiodactyla > Physeteridae > Kogia > Kogia breviceps. The sequence continues at coordinate 140,080,527 of NC_081310.1, read as the reverse complement.
TTTTAAAAAAGTTTCTCTCCTCATCATTGATTTTTAAAAGTAACTACACAAAAGCAGACATTATAAGTCAGCCAAGTAATATTCAGTGAAGATTCTCATGTATTCAACAAATATTTAACAAGCGCCTATTGGAGGCCAGACCACATGCTAGATGCTGATGATAAACTTTAAATAAGACATCATCTCAACTTTTAAGACACTTAGAATCCAGTGGATAAATAGGCAAACAGCTACAATTGAAGTATGAACATTTAAATACTAGAAAACTTTGGAAAGGCTCTTAGTCCAAACCGGTTTCAGAGGTATATGGGTAATGAGATGAAATGCTTAGATACCTATTAGGTGCCTAGAACGCTCAAAGAACACTGATTATACTCATTTTACAGGTGATTAAACTGACCCTGATTGATTATATAACTTGAAATTGTCTACTAAAGGTAACAATGCTAATCACGGTAGAGTGGAAATTGAAGTCCAGGTAATTTGACTTGGAAATCCATTCTATTTCTGTTTTACAGCTCTGCCTACTATTCTATTCAATTAATAAATACAATTACATTCAAACCTACGTTCAATTTATCTGGCAAAATCATAAGCTTCTTAGAGGAGGTTAAGTGACCATATCTAAGGCTATTCTAGAGCCTTGATTTTAGAATTTCCTGTAGTGCTTTAAAAAAATATATATCCAACTTTAGCATCACCCTAGTAAAAGAAATATCATTCTATTGGTAATCTTTTATTGAACTCCTTCTCCAGATGTAAGCACATCAAACACGTTACAAAAGAAAACTAAGAAAGTACATTAGTCAATCACATTTCTTTAATGTTTTTGATTAAAGTATACACTGACGACTGGCAATATATTACTTTTATCAGTGCTTAGATTGGTATAGAAAATAAAGCATTTTGTAAGAATTTTGTATTGCAATGTTTTTATACGTGTAAAACGGGAATAATGATACCTATTTATTGATCCTCAGGGAATTGTTGTAAGTAATGCAGTAAGATGATGGACGCAAAACACCTTTAACTGTAGGCATGAATAAAGCTAAATAATGGATTCAAAACCCCAGGACAGCAGGCACATCTGGGGACATCAATACCTGAAGGAATTGAGGCCAAGAAATAGAAGATTACTTAGCCAAGGTTATATGGGTATTTAGTAGCAAAGCTGGTCTTTTAGTCTTTGTGTGTGTGTGTGGTACGCGGGCCTCTCACTGTTGTGGCCTCTCCCGGAGCACAGGCTCCGGACGCGCAGGCTTAGTGGCCATGGCTCACGGGCCCAGCCGCTCCGCGGCATGTGGGATCTTCCCAGACCGGGGCACGAACCCGTGTCTCCTGCATCGGCAGGCGGATTCTCAACCACTGCGCCACCAGGGAAGCCCAGGATCTTTTCGTCTTAAGTGTACTCTCTTTCTACTGTACTAGGGTTTCCCAAAATAAACAGCTACACTGGGAGAGAAATGAAAAGGTTTAGGGTCAAGCAAGTTTGGTAAAAACTGAATTGAATAATAATAAATTTAAAGCATAAATTTTGTAGTCAGTCTTTAATTCGAGCCTCAGCTCTTATAATTCCTATTTGTGTTATTTTGCATAGTTTGCCCAACCTACATTAGTTCCTCCCCAATTTCCTTGTTCATAAAATAGGGATAATTGTAACATTTTATTGCCTTTTGGATTGATTAAATATAATATAATGGATATTAAGCATTTAGCATGGTGTCTGGCATATAGTAATCACTCAAACAGCCATAGCTAGTATTTTAGTTGCCTACGGCTACCGAAACAAGTTACCAGAAACTTTATGGCTTGAAACAACACAAATTTATTATCTTACATTTCTGTAGGTCAGAAGTCTAACAGTGGGCTTAGGGGCTAAAGTCAAAGTGTAGGCATGGTTGCATTCTAGCTCTAGCAGTGAATGAATTTTCTTGGTTTTGGCAACTTATAGAATCTCCTCCTATTCGTTGGCTCATGGCTTCTTCCTTTAAATTCAAAGTCAGGTCAGTCTTTCTCACATGAAGTTTTTCTGACCTCATTTTCTATCTTTCTCTTCCAGTTTTATGGGTCTTTGTGATTACACTGAACTTACCCAGATAATCCCTAGAGTAATCTATTTTAAATTCAGGTGATAATAACTTTAATTCTGTCTGCAACCTTAACTGTCCTTTCCCCTGAAAGGTAACATATTCACAGTTTCCAGGGATTAAGACATAGGCAACTTTGGAGGCCATTATTTTAACTATCACAGATGCTACAATAAAAAAATTGCTCTTAGAGAATTCTGTGTACTTTCACTATGAGTATGCTTTAGAGGGGAGTACAGTATTTAAACTTACTCAAATCCCTTTTACTATGGAAAAACGTTTAGAACCATTGCTCCAAATAATACATTTTAGGAAATGATCTGGTCTACCATATTCCCTCCAATATATTCTTTATACATACATATATGCAGGTATATTTATAGACATGTAGTTACTATTAGATTGACTATTTTCATATACATTGTAATAATTTCCAATTTTATTCTTTAAAATAATTTTTCTCTGAGGTATCTTGAGCAATAATTATAATTGTTTGATACATGTGATTCAGTAAAAGTGTTTGGAGGGAATCCTCATATAAGTTTGAATAATATTAAAGGTATACTGTATAAATTCAAATATTTCTAGCTTCCCTTATATTTAGTAAAATATAGAAGCAATCCTTTTCTGCATTACATTTTCTACTCTTGTTTACAATGGACAAGAAAATAGGTCTGCATGATGTCACTTCTAAATCATATTTTTTTGCATGATATGCCCGTTTTGTTCTTATTTTTGGATTTCTCAATCTTAGAGGTTAGATTTTGAAGGAATGAGACAATATGTTAAAACTGAAAGAAGTTCCAATGCCAAATGACATGTCTTCATCAACTGATGAGAATTTTTTCTATTCATTTTATCCTGATTTCATTTCCAATTATTTTCCTTCTAGTTGTTCAGCACTTTCTAATCTTTTATAACAAAGGAATGGATGGCACATACACACAAAAGAAAAAAAAAAAATAGAGCTGCCATTCCTGAATTTCATTATTTTACAGTCATTAGCACATGGTTGCAAACCCTAGTAACACAAAGTGTTTCTTCTGAAGAAAAGGAGAAAAAAAAAGCCACTGAGAAATAAGTATACCCCTTGGTGTATGCAAGACAAAGGATATTTTTCCCAGCATGTCTCTAATCCCTCAGTGGTATAAATTTCTCTTTGAAGAATTGATCACAATACCAACATCCTCTCCATTAACATGACAAATGCTAAATTTAAAACAAAGACATTCTAATTTCAACAATATGAGAAGATTGTGAGATATTTCTGGCTTTTGAGACCAGAGTTTATGGTCAACCTAGGATATGATTCTGAGATACCAAACCTGAGTGAGAATTAACTCTTTCAGATCCAACTCACATTACTATCTGTATCCTATCAGAACATACTGGCAGAGCATCCATGAAGACAGGACCCTGAAACTAACACAACATTGTAAATCAACTACACTTCAAAAACAAAAGAAAAAAGACAGAACCCTGGGGCCAGTCTCACCATAGATATACTTCATTCATCCTTTACTTAAACAATCAAAATTTAGGTGATTGTTATGTTAATGCACGATCAACTTAATCCTTTTTGTTTTTCTTTCCCCCATTTTTTCTTCCACCTATATTTCACAGAAGAGGTAAGTGAGGCGCAACCTTGTTGCTGTGAATGAATAAATTAACTGTAAATACCACTTGCTCCTGAATTTCCAAAGTATGCCAACAAGGTCATAACATCTCTGTAGGCTGCCTCTCAGGAGACACGAGTATATAAAAGTAATATTCATACGGAAATTTGACGACTTAACAAAAACAGAAACTAAACCTAGCAAATAGAAACAGGTACATAGTTTCTCCCCATTAATCAGAACTTTTGGAAATTCATGAAAAAAATGAAGCTATAGAGGTTCAGGATCTTTATATGCTAAGTAAACATGTGCTTGTAATACACTATACTATGTTTTTTATCCCCTTTTCACCTATAACTTCTCAAGACTGTGGGACATCTGCTGATGAGACGGTGTAGGTATAGGCAATGAAAACCAGACACTCTAAATTACTGCCATTCATCTTATCATCCCACTTGTCATATGATTTTAAGTTTGGTGCTGTCACTTGGTGCTTTTACTCTCATTTCCCATTAATGTAAGCCTCTCTGTCTTTCCTATGAAAACTTATGGGTGTTAATTTATTCTTCCCATGATTTTATACAAGCATCCAAGCACTACAGCACTACAGTATTTGGTCCTATGGAAAGATACAGTGCTTCCTTCGCAGGGTCTCCTGACGGAGGGTAGGAGTTGGGAACTACCACAGTCAATGTAGTCTCTATCTCTTTCCCTTTCACTATCACTGTCTCTCATTCTCCTTGTTTCTTACTTATGTTATGAGTAAGAAATAACTGTGAAATAATTGTGCTTCCCTTTTGAGTAGTTCTACATAGAAACCCATGTTGTGGGCTTCCCTGGTGGCGCAGTGGTTGGGAGCCTGCCTGCCGATGCAGGGGACGCGGGTTCGTGCCCTGGTCCGGGGGGATCCCGCGTGCCGCGGAGCGGCTGGGCCCGTGAGCCATGGCCGCTGGGCCTGCGCTTCCGGAGCCTGTGCTCCGCGAGGGGAGGGGCCACGGCGGTGAGAGGCCCCCGTACCGCAAAAAAAAAAAAGAAACCCATGTTGATATAATTTTACTAGGAAATCAGTGCCTCTTACCACCTATTTTAATTGATGGATTTATTTGCTCTGAGTTCTTATTTTGGCTATTGGTAATGTTTACCATTTTGTATATAAAAGACTTTTTGGCTGCTGTCAAGTCTTTTTTTGTTTCCTTTAGTTGACAACAAAATTTTTCCAACAACATGGTCTACAATTAGTCTGTCATTATGAAAGTTAGAGGCCAAACAATGAAATATTTTTCTAATTGTCAGGCTGGGAGATGATTGGTCTAAAATAAAAAGGTTGGCAAGTATCTCATTAGTTCTAATAAGAAACATGGCTGGGTGTCATTTTAACACATTTAGGTCTGACAAGAAGCCTTTTTGTCATTACAAATTTGAAAAATGGTTGGCTTGGTGTATGCAATTTTCTGTGTTGTGCCATCATCCCCCTCCAAAATAAAAGAAATAGAAAAACAATAAATTAGAGGAACAGGAAGCTAATAATTATAATGAAATTCAATACATCTAAGAAGTTAGAGGGACAGAAACGTGGAGAAACTGAGGAGCTAAAATGAATCACTGATCTTTTCAACTGACTATAAATGCACATATAAATCTTTTAAAAGAATTTCATTACAAATAGTAATAATAGTGATTTATAACAGTTTATTGAGTACTGCCTCTGTGTCCAGTACACAACACATTTCATCTTTTAATTCTTAAAGTAAATCTAGGGCTTAAGTATCTCGGTCCTGAGTTCACACAGATACTAAGAGACAGAGCCAAGACCCAGGTTCAGGTCCACCTGTCTAACATTTTACCCCTTTCCACTGTGTACGCACATGGAATGGCACCAAAATGCCAGAGAAGGCATTTTCTCTACAAAGCATGGTTCTATTAGCTGATTCATATCAGTTATTGTTAAGGCAGGCATGTAGCTAGGTATGAGCAGAGAAATGGGGGCAGGGGCCAGGTGGCAGGAAATCATGCATCCTGCAAACAGCAGAGTCCATGGGCAAAGGGCAAAGAAAAGCAGGAACCTCCAGACTGACAGGAAACTACACATTTTGGGTGACAAGTGAGAGGCAGACAAAGAAAGGTGGGAAAAGGTGAGAATCTCCTGCATCAGAATGTAACCTATTGATCATTATTCTCTCATTATAATAAAATTAGTCTTGCAGATAAGAAGTACCCATTATGCACCGACAGCATGACACTTGTGATCTAAGCTCAATAAGAACAAAAATCCCTCCTGCCCTCTGGAGGATGGAGCTGGGAAAATCGGGGAATACGATCCCCAAACTTCTTCCCCAGTGAATATTCTGCCCCTTCATTCGTGTGCCCCTCATAACAAGCTTGCCAAAGAAACCCAGAGCAGCAGCTACTCGCCTGTCTGCCCGCTCTCTCTCTGAGAGCATATTCTTGCTTAAATAAATTCTCACTTTACTTTCTTAACCTCCCTGTCCTGTCTCCGAATTCTTTCTGCAAAGATGCAAGAACCTTAAATTCACCAGGAATATCTTGACAGCATAAATTAATTCATTATGAACATATTCATTGAGAACTATAAATAAAACACATTGCCTATCCTCAAGTGGTTTACATTTTAGCCAGAAACACAGATATATTAACCAATAATGGGCTATGACAGAAGGGTGGAAAGGGTCAAAGAGGACTCAGAGAAGGGGTGGTTAATTCTGCTTAGAGGGCTCAAGAGAGAACAAAAATGCAGAGGTGCGAAACACCAAGGTTCTTTAAGGGCACAGCAAGATAGTACGACCATAGGGTAAGAGTGGACAAAGAAATGAAGGGGACAGAAGGGACTGTTGCATTGGGGGAAGCAGGCAGTGAGGGGTTTGCTTGTCATTCTGGCCATACTGCTTCTTAGAGAGAGAGCTTCACACTCTAATCATTTATTTAAAAGCTTTTTTATACTATTTGATGTTCTCATAAGTCCTTGATAATTTTGTAATTTGTAAAATCAAATCAAGTATAAGGTGAAAAGCATAATGAGTCTTATTAGAAACAAAGTGTCTTATATTCTTCTTACTAACCATCAGGATAATAAGCAACAACCAATTTGGTGGCAAAGTTCAAGGTGGTATGGAGATCCTTACAAAGTACTCATTCATCATGAAACACTGAAAATGTGAAGAATACATGTAGAATCATGAGGTCAAGATACCCAAACCCGGAAATGCTTCAATCCCAAATACACAGTTCTTTTCATTAGACAGACTATTCTAAATGATAGGCCTAGGGTTTTATTCAGTCACATGCAATGTTTTCACTGGGCTCAGGCAAAGGGGATGTATGTGATGGGCAATTTTTGATTATTTGATTGACAGTAGCAGTCCAGGAAATAGAAAAGTTGGAGGTCGGTGTAACATTTTCTTCTCAGTGTTTCATGTATATGCATATGCCCACTATAGCTCTTGCTGTGCCAATGTTCTTGGTTTTATGTAGTAGTCAGAGAGGACCGTGGCTACTCTTGGCAAACTGCACAGCACCTGGGCCCTATGGCTACTCGTAAATATCACTTTGTGGTGATGATATGGAATATTAAGTACTGCAGTCAAACAAAGACAGAACTGAAAAATTATGAAGCACATTAAATCAAACTGGCATATTTAGTTTTCTTTGAATGGTAATATAACATTTTAATAATAAGTATAACAAATAACTCTTGTTCTTTCAGAAGGTGATGGACCGGAAGTCTAACCCCTTCACTTATCTTGAAGAGATAAAATAAGAGATGATTTTGCTTCTGAAATATATAGGTCTTGCCATTTGATCAACTCCATATTTTAAGCCTTAAGTACGTTCTGAAAACTTTCTGTGAATTCAAAGAACCAAGGATTCATACATTCCCTCCTTTTAATCTTGATAAGGCCACACCAATTTTTCAACTACATGCAAATGCAAAAAGTAAGTCATATCATATTTTGGCAGCAGCCAACATGGATAACAAACCACACTTCAGAAAGCACAGATTCAGTTAGGTTGCCTTTAAGAGAGACCTCACTGCTGTGTACTGCGGAGTTAAAAGAGGAACATATCATACTGTCAAAGACAAGTGGGCTGTGTGAACTGCAAGCTCAAAAGCCTCGCAGTAATCCCAACCACATGCCAAGTCTCAGAAAGTGGGGCAGTGTCTCCTTTGGAGATGGGAAAAACACTCCAAGGTATGCAAAGCTGACAACTCTCCACGAGAGATGGATGAGCCGTGGAATGTTTTCTGCCTTCAAATAATTGTTCAAATGCTCTGCAAGGTGTCTTCATCAGCTAAATAAATACCTTTGAGAGCAATTTTTATTCGTCCAGAGCAGACTTAGAGTAACTATTTCCAGGACTCTTTAGGAGGTCAGGCACTTCAAGGGTAGATTTATGTTACTTTGAAAACTACACATAGCTGTTCTGTTAAAATGCTCTTTTTATAAAAGAGAGTATGGTATGCCGAACCTAAAAAATTGCATTTTCTCCTTTGTGTTGTTATTCTGACATTTCATTCTTGGTCACTCAAACCCCAATTCACTAATATACTCAAAGCCTGACTCACTTCACTTCATTTCACCGTTTGCTCAGAACAGATTGTATAACAGGCAAAGGTTGAAGGTCAAGTTTATCGATTAAAACCCACAGCAATGAAGTATCTATTAAAGCCAGCGTAACTGACTGCCATGTGGCTCAATCCATGTGGAATTTTTCTAAATGGAATGATTTTGACAGAAATCAACAACACTATAAGATTGTAACAAAACAAAAATATTATTAGATATGTTAAAATTTAGAAGTCAAAGTGGTCACACTTACAGGGTAAACATCTCTACCTTCATTCATACCCTTCTTCCATTTCCATGGTATCCACATTAGTTATCAGAGGCTCATTCAGGTGTGGACCATCATAATAGTTTTCCAGCTGGATTTTCTTTCTCAGGTCCTTACAGCAGAATTTTGTTCCATCCAAATAAAAAATTTAAAACCTGTTATTCTGCCTCTATTTCCCCCATTTTACTGAGCCTTTTTGGCTCAGCCTATATACTAAGCCAATAAGATGAAATTCAATCACTAATGCACCTAATGTGGTATATTATCCCACCCATTTCAAGCGGGAATCCTCATAGTAATGCTAGATACTGTTCAACATGATGATTGCATAAATTCATCAGCTAAACAATAGTGCCTTTTGTGGTTAAGTTGTTGACAGATGTTACCAAGTTCTCCATTGGCTGACCTTTTCTGTCTTCTTAACGCAAAAAAAAATAACTTAACCGATTTTAGTGTCAGGAACTTTGAGAACAGGATAAAAATGATAGTCACTCTTCCCAGGGGAAAAATATTAAAACATACCAAATTTCACACATAGTATTAGGGGTCCTAAGGTTAAAGAATCCCTCAATTTACAATTGCATCACCTTGTTTTGGCCAGTATAATAGCTACTCTCTAGAGTAAAAATGTTCCTCAATAAACAAACGATAGCAAAAAGTCATACCATGTCAGCCAAGGAAGCCTGTGGCAGAGTTTGAAGAAACTTGTTATTTAAAAATCTCAAACCTATTTTGTCAATCTTGTCAATCTTTCATCATTTCTTTATATATGTAAGACTGTGTTTCCACCGTTGCCAACTGCCAAGATGGTGGAGCTGGATGGATAACTCTAAAGTTCCCTATGATGACACTCATAACTGCTGCTTCCTATGGCAGCTTCTCAATCTGAGGAAGTTCCCAGCCATGGCTCCACGGGGCTCCCTGCTGAAACTCGTGACAGCTGTACCTCTCGGCCATGAAAAGCTCCAGTCAGCAGTTAAGCCCAGCAATTACAGCCTCCTACAGCTGCTCCCCAAGAGTCCTGTTGCTTCTCACAGGCTCAAACAACCTCCAGCAGCATCTTGATCTCTCAGGAGCTGCGTATTTGAGCATTTCTTTGGCAACAGCACCTCTAAAGAATGTCTTTTTTAAAAAAATTAATTAATTTTTTAACATCTTTATTGGAGTATAACTGTTTTACAATAGTGTGTTAGTTTCTCCTTTACAACAAAGTGAATCAGTTATACATATACAGGTGTTCCCATATCTCTTCCCTCTTGCATCACCCTCCCTATCCCACCCCTCTAGGTGGTCCCAAAGCACAGAGGTGATCTCCCTGTGCTGTGGGGCAGCTTCCCACTAGCTATCTCATTTACATTTCGTAGTATGTATATGTCCCTGCCACTCTCTCACATCGTCACCGCTTACCCTTCCCCCTCCCCATATCCTCAAGTCCATGCTCTAGTAGGTCTGTGCAATGCTCTAATGGAGCCATTCTCCTAATCTGAAGAGCTGGTCTTGTTTTCAAACCACCCATTCCCCCAACCCTCACTTCACTTTGTGGAACAAGTCAACGTGGCATCCTACTTCTAACTGCTTCTTCAGCACTTCTTGGGTCTTGAAGTAGCATCTCATTTAGCTCCGAATGATTTAGTACACATACTAAGAGTAACTTCCAAGTAGTTTCCTATAGCTAACCATTATTTCCTGCCTTGTAATCAAACCTCAAGCCCCTCTCCCCACCATCCGTTTCACTTCAAAAGTTAGCTATGCCTCTCCACAAAAAGAGGACTACTTCTTTCATATGTACCCTGAGTACACATCTGTCCCAGCTCCTATCTAACTTTAGGGCACTCATTTACCTCATGTCAGTATCGCCCCATTGGTTTGTAAGTTCCTTGAAGGGAAAAGCTAATTCTTATTTGTAGAACTTTGTTTTGTTTTCCTAACTCCTAGAACAATGCTTGGCCAAAGGCAAAAACTTAAAGAATATGCCTTGGTTGCATTAGACTTAGTGTCCAAAGTCAGGTAACTGGTTTACTGGGAAAGAGTCCCAAATTGCTTTTCATTAGTTTTCCCACAAGGCACAGATGCAGCTCTAAAGATCAAGGCCCGGAATATTGCTGGACAGCTCATAGCTCCCAGGGTAAATATACAACCACAGTTCTACAGCCTCTCCTTAGGGTAAATATACAACCACAGCTCTACAGCCTCTCCTTAATTTATTTTTCTTAAAGTTGCAGTCTGTGTGGATAATAAAAGACTGCCGTTACCACTCATGCCACTGTGTATTTGTAGTTCTAATATTCATTAAAGATGCAGCTGAAATGTTAATGATAATTGTACCCAAAAAGCTAATAAAGAGAAGCCCAAGGCTCACATAAATGTCAGCATTTAATAATTATGCATACTTTTATCTTTTCTCTCTAATTTATCTTACTTTTTGATAATTAGTTTAGTAAATCTGAGATCCCAATATATGTGTAATTAATTTTACAATTTATTTTTAAATTTGCTTTTTATACTCAGGAATTATATATAGATATATATTTTTCCAGAATGTAAAGAGATAATTATCATTATATAACACATACTTCTTAAGAGTACTTACAAGTAGGAAACACTTGACATTACAGGAAAAAATCTCTATCAGTCAGGATCCAGTCAGGAAAACAGGAACCAATCTAAGTATTTCAAATAAAGGGGGTTTAATGCAGGGAACTGTTTACACAGGTAATGAAGGGCTAAGACGACAAAGTATATGAAGATGAGGCAATTCAGAGATCTGTAAAAAGAAGCCACTGATACTCCTACAGGCAGGTATCATTACCAGATACCAGAGGTGGGGACTGTTCATCAGGAGCTAGATCTACAGCAGGGGACTGCCTGGTGTGAGCTGTGCCAGTGGGAGGATGGGCTGTCCAAGGGAAGCTGGAGCCAGGGAGGAGAAAGGCCTGGGGCAATCAGACAGCAAAATAGCCTGACTTCTCCCTTCAGTCCCAACTCTTGCCAGTGTCTCTCACTGGGTGAATGCTGCTAGAAAACACAGAAGCCTGAACCGTGGGGTTCAGCGACCCCATGATACAAAACATAGCAAAAGAGTTGCAAAGAATGGCTCTGAGATCAAATAGGCAAAATGACTGCCACCATATCTTTTCTTTCATATTAGGTAGTAGTTTGTTTTTTTTTCCTTAATGTAGAAGATTTTTCCAATTACTGTAGCTCAAAACCCTGACATTGGTATAAATTTATTATATCTTTTCACATGGATTTTCTCCACAGGAAGGAAGAGTAATTAATTTTACCAATATTTTATAGATCAACTTCATTGTCTAATTCTTAAATAAAAATCACTTGAAATCAATGAGAACAATCTCAATTACATCCCAATTCAAAGGAAAAAAGAGGAAAGAATCTATCTGTACATTATTAGCTCACTGAAAAAAGAAGGTAAAATCTTTTGAATACCTACTCTGAATCAGACACTCTGAGAAATTTCTTATATATCGTTTTTTTGTTTGTTTTTTTAAAATTTTCACAGTCATCCAGAATGTTGGGTATTATTTTTCACTTCTCAGCGAATGAAACTGACTCTTAAAGAGATGGTGTCACTTAGAACCAACTTCATATATTTTATAAATATAAGAGCTGGATATCACCTGAGGTCAATCCAACGCCTATGCCACACTAGACTACTTAGAAGAATATCGGTTTTAACTAGTTTCGAAGGGAGATATAACCCAAATAATTACTGAATAAGAAAAATTTCAGAAGAATTTTGTCTGGTTATTGGCTGGCTTGTATTCTTAAAGGGCTTCACTCATTCATTCTATCATTTATTAAATATTTATTTTAGCCCCAATTACATGACAGCCCCTGTTGTACTCACTAAGGGTAGGGATTTCAGAGATAAGATCCGTACTTTCATGTATCTTGTTACAACCTGCCACACAGTGGAGAATTAAAGCTTGTGTCTATCTTTTCTACTAGTCCAGTGGTTCTCAACCTGGGGTGATTTTTACCCCAGCAGATGTTTGTTAGTATCTAGAGATGCTTTGGAGTGTCACAACCAGAGAATGCTACTAGTGTCTTAGGTGCTGAGGTCAGTGTAGTAAGTCTATTCGGGCTGCCATCAGCAAATATCATAAACTGGGTGGCTTACAAACAGCATATATTCATTTCTCACAGTTCTGTAGGCTGGGAAGTCCAAAATCATGACACCAGCAGATTTGGTGTCTGGTGAGAGCTCACTTCTTAGATGGCTGTCTCGTCACTATAACCTCACATGGTAGAAAGGGAGAAGGATCTCTTTGGGATCTCTCTTATACGAACACTAATTCCATTCTTGAGGGCTCCATCCTTGTGACCTAAGCACCTCCCCAAGTCCCCATGTCCTAATATCATAACTTTGGGCATTAGGTTTCAATATATGAATTTTGGGGGGGGTCACAAATATTCAATATATAGTAGCCGGGGATGCTCTTAAATATTTCACAATATACAGAAATTTTCTTTCCCCTCCACCTCATACATACACACACACACTCACATACATACACACACACACACACACACACACACACACGCACACACACTCACTCATATGATCTAAAATGTCAATAGTGCCAAGGTTGGGAAACCCTGTTCTAGATAGGTATGAAAGTATTTTATATTTTTGAGAGAGAGAGAGAGAGTGTATGTGTGTGTGTGTGTGTGTGTGTGTATATTAGTTTCCTATTTGTGGCCATAACAAATTAACCACAAAGAGTGGCTTAAAACAACACAAATTTATCTTATAATTCTATAGGTTAGGTGTCCAAAATAAGTGTCTCTTAGTGAAAATTGAGGTATTGGCAGAGCTGTTTTCTTCTGGAGTCTCTAGTGGATAATCCACTTCCTTAACTTTTCCAGCTTCTAGAGGGTCCCTATATTTCCTTGCTCATGATCTCCTTCCTCTATCTTTAAAGCCAGCAGTGGTGGCTTGAGTACTTCTCACATTCCATCACTGTGATCCACTTCCACAGTCATGTCTCCCTTTGATTCTCTTCTTCTGCCTCACTCTTTCACTTTGAAGCACTTTTGTGAGTTCATTGGACCCATCGGGATAATCTAAAATAATGTCCTTATTTTAAGGTCAGCTGATTTTCAATCTTAATTCTCCTTTGAGACATGGTCATCTTTGGGGACCATTATTTTGCTTACCACAAGGAAGAATACATGTGCAATTTTTAGCAAAGTTATTTGTACATAGTATTATTGAATTAAAGTGGGGTATTGAATTAAAGTGGGACTGCACAAGCATTTTTAAAAAATTAAACTGAGTTAATCCTAGATGTCTTTTTACTTTTTTTAAATTTTTTATTTTTTTGCTGTACGCGGGCCTCTCACTGTTGTGGCCTCTCCTGCTGCGGAGCACAGGCTCCGGACGCGCAGGCTCAGCAGCCATGGCTCACGGGCCCAGCCGCTCCGCGGCATGTGGGATCTTCCTGGACCGGGGCACGAACCCGTGTCCCCTGCATCGGCAGGAGGACTTTCAACCACTTCGCCACCAGGGAAGCCCCCTAGGTGTCTTTTTAAAACAGACTACCTTTTACAAGGTAGAATCCTGAGCAGATGAAAACAATATACATGTGTTAACTTTGCACTGACAAATAGCTCTGAAATCTCTCCTTCCTCAAGTCTTCAACATACCGTTTTAAACCACATCCTCACATGCACTTGCTCAAATCAATATCTGAAAGAATAAGTGGAATACCTGAGAGGAAATTCTAATTGTGTTATTCTTGGCCCTTTTAAAATGTTAGCCCCTTACCTGGGTTTGGCATTAGGAACCCTTGCCTATAATCTTTGTAGTAACTCTGTCCCATATAAAGTATATTTTTATTCTCAAAATAACGTTGCTAGGAGAAAATATATTTTTTTTGTAAAATGCTGGTATCCCATTTATTATTTTTTCACTACAACATGCAATCACTATCCTGCATTTGTGAAAACATGGGGATTAGCAGAGGATAAGGGTGCTATGACCTGGAATAAAAATAAGCAACCTAAGTCATGAATGCCTAACTAATCCTTTTAATTTAAAAATTTTCCTGTTATGTCAGCATTCTTGGTGTTATGTCCTAAACATAGCATCAATACATTAAGTCACAGCTTAAGCAAAGTGATTGGCATGAAGCCAGGGAGAAAGAAGTACATACACATGTACAACCAATAAGTCTCTACTGAGTCCCTAATATTTGTCAGGCACTGTCTTGGATGTTTGGGAGTCAAAAGGGATTAAGACCCAGTCCTCACCTTCAAGGAGTAAACTGAGGTTCTAATTAGAGTCCATGGATAAATTTAGGGGGTCCGTGAGCATTCTGCTCACATAAAGAAGGCTGTAAAATGTAGAGGGTATGTATACTTTCTATAGACCAGGTCTGCAGGTTTCATCAGATTTTCAAATAGGTTAATGAACACAAAATGTTTAAGGACCATTGGTCTAGATTCAAACCTACTAATGTGGGTTAGCAAGCTCTGACAGCTTAGTGCAGGTGCACGATCCACCTTTCCTGTGTCTCTCTACTGCTCTTACTAGATCACTAAAGGAATGCTGAAGGAATGGGAGGGAAGTGGTATGGGGCAGAGAGGTGTCTGGACATAGAGTGACTCTGATTCTGCAAACTGAACTTTGTCACCAGTCTTAATTGTGCCCATTTTCCTCTTGGCACTAAACATAATTAATTCTTATTGTTCTGCTACAAATCATAAGATAAACAATATCATTAGCAGATTCAAATTTTCTCCTCTGTTAAATTTTATCTTTATCCTACATAAAGGTTATAAGGGGTATGTCATTCAGAATTTAGTTAATGAAAATGGCAAAATCCTAATTGTCTTGGTAGTAATTGTACACATAATTTGGAGAAGAAAACAGTAAAATTATTTCACAGATCAAATCCTATTGCAATGACTTCCTAGGAGAAGACAAATTATTTCACCAGACTTTGATTTTATTTGCAGGGTTTCTCAAAATAAGTGGACCAGCTAAAGCTTGGTAATCTTTTATTTATAGAGAGATTTTCATACTGATGGTGTACATTGCACTGGGATTTGACAGGTATTACTTATACAGTTGTTTTCTTTCTTTTTTTTTTTTTAGGAAAAAATAAAGATACTCTAAGATAGGCAACAAATATAACTGTTCTGAAATACAACACACAAATCCAAAATAGAATTACTAAGAAAATAAAAATATGATCAGTCTGAGCCTTGAGATACTTATCAAACTATGTGCTTCAAGAACCAGAATGAATACACATCAATCATTGAAGGGACTTTTAAAGGGCAGCAAATCTTGCTTAAAGGGTTAACTATTTTAAAATACTTTCAAATTGCATTTTTAACTCTATGTTACCCAAACCAGAAATACTGATTTACTCAGTCTCAAAATGAGCAATAAATATTGTTCCTCTTCTTATACATCCCATTCTCAGGTATCCTTTTACTTAATACTTACCAACATGATTCAAAACTTAAACCTTTATGAGAAGGACAAAGGAAAGCAGAATTGCTCCTCAGCACCACTGACCACAAACTATACAACCTTTTGAGATTTCCTTGTCCAGCACAACCTTCCTTGCTGGCACAATTCACTAGTAAAAAAGATGCTTATTTAAATTTTAACACTGTTCCTCTTGTTGTTACCAATTCACAAAGTTTAGCAGTAGTTTTCACGAGATTCCTTCTATAGGAAAAATGGGTGGTTCAGATAGAATTCAACAGTATGCAATATCTATAAATATTATTTTTTCTTGCACTTTCCCATCTCTCTCTCATTCACAAAGGGCAGCATATTGAAAGTTTATAAGAAAATATCACCAACTTATTAATCCCCTCTGTGTACAGTAAGCAGTATTTGGGATTTTGCACAGTTTTGATCTATAATACATCTCTTGTATTAAACAATACATATAAACTTCATATACTAAGTTTTGGTTAGGAATATATGCTCACTACACTTAACAGAGAAAATCTTTTTCAAAGGAAAATACTATTTAATGAAATCTACCTTCTCTTTCTGCTAATGCTTTTATCTCAATTGCAGAAAAGTAATGGCCAATAATCTTTTCTAAAGACTATAAAAGAAAAAAAGAATATTTAGAAGAGAAGAAAATGTTCATTCTGTAAGAAGTACCAATATTCAAAAGAGAAGTTCACTAAAAATTAATTCAATTAACTTTATTTCTCTTATGAACCCTAATAGCTACACCAATAACCTAATCAATGTCAATACACACACACATAAAAGTGAGGTGATGCTTTCCTAGAAGTTGGCCTGATATGCAGTGCCATGTAACGATAGCATTTCTAGTCAGACTGGAATGTCTGAAATGAAAAATGAAATAGTCCACCTGAAAAATACATTAATTTTAAAACTTTAGGCATTATTTTACTGCCTAAAAAGGCCTAGCTCATATTAAGTTCAGATGAGTGGACCTGAGTTTTTCTGTGAAGGTATGTTTGAGTGAATAATTTTGCTGAAGTCTAGATCACAAATGACACCTGAAGGATTTATTTTTTCAAAATTTCACAAATTAGGCATAATTTTTCTAAACTGTTTAGATACCAAACCATTATCTTTCTGGACATCAATACTATTACCTCATATATATTAACAGATTAAATGTTTCCATTGGATAAATTATCTGGGGAATACAATGACAGTCCTATTATCTAATGAGGGATATGCTTCAAAAAGCTTATAAATTATTTTCTTCCTAAATTACAAATGTACAAGTCTGTATATTTCAGACCAACATAAATAGAAAAATGGGGGGTGGTTAGTTAAGGTTCCACTGTTACTAGTACATCACTGTGGGAAGAATCTGCAAGAACTAATACAACCTTATTTATATCATTTCTCCTACTTAATTGGTCTTTGAACCAGTGATTGGTATATTCAGGTACTGATTTGTCTGCACAGACTCAGTGAATGTTGCCACCCACAGGATCTTTTCCATAATGTGAATTGGGGTAACCAAAAAATGATTTATGGTAGAATAGGTAGGAATTCCCTGAAGAGGGAATGACAAAGAGTATGTACACGCCTACCCATGTAACTTTGATCTCAATGATTTGATATCACTTGTTACCTAATTTTAGAGAGTAAAGGATTAATATTTTCTTATAAGCAGATAATATATATTTAATCATCATACATAAGGTGATCTTAGAAATTTATCTCTGTTATCATGTTAATGAAATAGAGAGACAGATCCTGTACAAAAACTAAGTTCATTTTTGGCAATTTTCTTCCCCTAAAAACAACAACAACAAAAGTGAGCTCATAAATTCAGAGAACAGATTGGTGGCTGGGGGAGAAGAAAGGTAAAATAGGTGAAGGGGATTAAAAAGTATAAACTTCCAGCTTAAAGTAAGTAAGTCATGGGGGTATAATGTACCGCATGGTGACTGCTGGAGGAGGTCATGGAAAGGACATGACAACAGGTTGACCCTTGGGCTGGACTCAGGCAATCTGAGGCTTCTCTCCCCCTCCCCCTCTCCTGTATGTTCTGCCCACAGTTTCCACTCTAGGAGCCGTTTCAAGGATGCAGCCTTGAGAGAACAACGTGTTGTTAGGACCATCTGAACTGAATACATGACTGAACCCTGTTAAGGCCTCTATATAAACTTTTAAGATTCTGGCGGGTCAATTTAGAGGTCTACTTGTCTTGTGATCACTCAAGACAAGCCTCATATATAAGCTTCCTGGTTTCTTAAAGCTGCCACCTACCAATCTGAAATGGTCTGCCTCTTTCTTAGGTCTCTCCTCGCCCTCTGTGTATAGTGACACAGTTTGGGATTTCACCAGAGGAACTCCCAAGGTTGCAAATCAACAGTGATTACAGTTAATAATACTGGATTGCATATTTGAAAGTTTCTAAGAGAGTAGATCTTAAAGTTTTTCTCACAAAGAAAAAGAAAATTTGTAATTATGTGTGGCAACTGATGCTAACTAGTCTTATTGCAGTGATCATTTACAATATATACAAATATGGAATCATTATGTTGCATTCCTGAAACTAACATAATGTTATATGTCAATAATATATCAATTAAAATAATAATTTTTAATGTAATATGTTTTACAACAATTGATAAGTATACTATGAAGTTACATCCCTTAAAGCTAAAGGTTCTTTGGCTGGGATAATGAAACGGAATTATGTTAAGGAACCATTTCTATTTTGGGTGGTTTATTATTTGTTTCCCAACTAAAATTATTAAGAATATATGCTTTGGGTCTTTATCACTTCTTTGTGCTTTAAAGTAGGTCCAAAATTGGGGTTCCTATATATAATTTTAATCTCCCCCACAGGTATAAATAGAGATTGAATAAAACAGAGTGGGAACCAGTCTGAGGGCTTTGTCCTAAACCATTACTGCATTCAGACATTGCCTATTTTGACATCTATGGGCTCTGTTAAACTTTTCTTAGTGCTAATATTTTTCTTTGGTTTCCTTTTGTAGCTTTTTGAAAAGTTTGAAGTATTTACTGTTGCAGAACAATGACTTGAGTTTTCTAATAGATGTGGTATTTTACCATACATTTTTGACCATTATAGCTTTTCTCCCATTTGGGTCTTTTGAGGAAGGAGGGCCCATGTCTTGTGATGCTGCATTATTGCCAGCCAGCTCAACTTGGAGCAGAAGTGTGGTGTCTTTCTCTGCCAGTGTGTTCCTTGTGTGGGCTTTAATATTCATAAAAAGGATGTTAGCATTTGATTAAGATATGCTGGTCTTTAAAGAATATGGCTCTAAACTTGTGGCCACATAGAATAATTGCTCTCCAGATACTCACTGATAAGTATAATTTTGAACTATCTGTACCTGAATTCCTATTCAAAGACCCACTGAGAGAAATAATATTTGTGAAGGTTTGACTCAGGAAGGACAGGCTCTAAAATTTACTCATAGATTAAGCAATAATCAAAAAGCAATCTCACTGTTATTGAATTAGCATCTTGTTAAATTTATTTTTAGATTAAAAAAAAATTTTATACTTCCCTGCACTTCGGGTTATGTTGAGAGGTGTTATAAAAAACAATCCTATGAATGAGTTCTGTGCATGCCATACAGTTACTGTTGAAATATTCCTTACAGTTCACAATGATATTCTGAGATGACTCACGGTCAAATTATTTCCCTGAGTAACAGGACCAGAGCACTAAGAAATAGAAATTTTAACCTTCAGGGCCATGGAATGAATAACTGATCTTGTTTCTCTTTCTGTGTCAGGTGCTAGAAATCTTAGAACTGAAATTTTTACCAAGCTCTAAAAATATATAGAAATCATGGCAAAAATTTTATAATCTATTACATCTGACTGCACCCTATTCTTCTTACCTTATCTTTTGCTTCTGATTTCTCCTAATTGCCTTGGTGTACTAAATACTTTGGTATAAGCCACTTTAAATTCCCAACCAATGTAAAACAATGTTAATAACGAATGGTATTTGAATGTGTTGTCTTTCCACTTTAGGAAGATTTTCTCTAAACAATGACTAAGCCAGAGGCAAGGATCTAACATGGTCATAGTTAGGGATCTTTGAGTTGAAAGGAGATGGAATTTAAAATTAAGATATTTATTAGGTAATAGTCTTGTGATAAATAGCTGGAGAAGGAAAAAGAAGAAGGTAGGATTGGACAGAGCAAGAAGCTGAGCTGTAGCGGATTAGGCAGAGCCAGGCTTTGCCTCTCTACAGCTGAGGCTAACTTTGAAAGGGCTGACCACTGTATGCTGTCTGCTGATGGCACTTCCAGTAGCTAGGAAAACAAGCCCATATTTGAAAAGGGAAGCATATCACCCTGTCTATCACAAATATTTTAGGTAAGTAAAATACCCTGAGGAAATTAGAACACACTTAGCAAGTTAAACACCCTTGAGAAATTATTTTGCTCATTGGCTTATGTGCTAGTCATACCTCCTTCCATCCTGCCTAGAGAAAACCTAGAGTATGTCTCCCTGGAAGGACACGAGTTGAATGATAAACGTTACATATATTGTGTGTGTGTGAATGTGTTTGTGTGTGTGTGTGTGTGTGTGTGTGTGTGTGTGTGTGTTAAAACAATATACATTTATTCTTTCAGTTTCTGTCCTGGCACATCTTAATTGCTCATAGTCTCACAAGGCTGCAGTTGAGGGGTTGGCTGGGGCTGTTGAATGTATATTCAGTTATTATACAATATTTTGGGTTGTCTATTTTGTGTTGTATACAACTTAGACTCTAGACATGGACTTAAAGTAGAAACCATTGTGTTATATTTTTGAATGGAAAGCACTTACATTTTATGTTTTGTTTCAAAACAGTATTGTAATAGGGATCTCCCTTCATAACAAGTATTCAAGCTGCATACATTTTTATAGTCATGAACAAGAAAGATACTCTTAGTAAATGCTACACCACATGGTTTGAAACACTGGACAATTAGGTAACTTGATTTAACAGTGTTATATACAGGTGATGAAAAATTTATTTTCTTACTATATCTATCAGCCAGTTTCCAACCCCTTGAAGCAAAACTCCAATTCACCACATTCTTCAAATTTGTAAGTACATACATTGTTCAGCTCAGTTGGTGAAAGAAAAACATGGAGATAAATAAAGTGTACTTGCAGAATAAATACTAGAAGGTGCTACTGTGTAAAAATTAGTTTGCATGGTTCTCAATACAAGTGTTATACAAGTGTTATGAAGTATTTTTTTTCATTTTTTAACTTAAAAAACTTTTTCCCTTTCAAATCAAAAGCAAACAGTCACAGTGGATTTTTTTTTCCCTGTCATTTGTCTTTTTGCTTTTGACTAGAACAGACCTTAAGATTTTCTGATCTGAAATCCTCTTCCTTCAAATGAGAAAACTAAAGTTTAGAAAGGCTTGAGAATTACCCATTTCATGAGGGAAAATTCAGAATTGGAATCCAGGTTTTCCAACTCCTACTCCAGTGTCTTTTTTCCCCCATTATTTCATTTATTGATATGAATAGCTCTGAGAAATCAATAACATAAACAAATTTCCCATGCACAAAGTCTGTGTGGGCAAGATATCCTTTTGATTATCCCCTTTCTAAAATGACTTTTTCAAAATAGCTCCCTTGAGTACATAGTTTCAACAATTAAAGATGAGCTTTGTTTTTACCAGCCAATGTGTGTTTGACATCAGTGATTAATAAATAGCTTTCTCTCACTTGCTAAATTTCTTTATCTTGTTGAATCAAGGCTTGACAGATTATTAGGCAATGAACATATACTTCAAAACTATCTAAATACTCCTGAGTATCAGACAACTTAACAAATTTAGAGACTGAAGAAATGTGCATATCAGTTTATTTTTGTTCATTGAGAGGAAATGTAGCTTAAGTAGGGTTTGACTTTTTAAGACATTTATTTAGTTCTTGAATTGACTGACAAGCCTATTAATTTGTTCCCTGAACTTTATTAATGTAATTGGAAAACTGCCCACATGTCAATCAACTTCTAATAAGTAATTATGTTCATAAGTACTGTAAAATTATTAGCTTTTAATCTGACCCAGCCACACACATCAAAACAGTAACACAAATTATATTTTTCTAGAGGAACAAAATATTATATCGATAAAAAATTCAATAAGTGCATTTGTAAAATGTACTTCCTAAAATGGTGCCCAAAGTTTATACTGGCCAGCAAAAAAGAGTGCCAAAGTAAGGCATGTAACAGTTTTAAAACTGTGTACAGTATTAAACAACCTATGTAATATAAAGTTATTAAGAAATTCTATGGAAATTAACATTTTCATTAGCAGGGCATATATATATATATATATATATATATATATATATATATGTATTGGGGGTCTGGTTGAAAAATATAGGCCTAACAGGGAATAAGAGAGAATGGAAAAAAGGAAAGAGGGATATTTTTAGTGTGCAGAAGTATATTGTGTAAACATATAAGAAACAAAATGTCTTTATCTCAAGTGACTCAAATATATTACCATCAAAGTGTACTTTTCTTCATGTAATAAAATTTTTTTGTACTGTTTGAATTAGAAACTCAAGTCAAAAGGCACTGAACTAAGCAAGAGAACAGGATTAGGCTTGGATAACTGAAGAAATGTGTTTGTGTCTTGTAATCTCATGTCATTTTTTGAAGCTGGATAAACTGCCCTCTGGAATCTCTGGATAATCTTTGAATAAAGATGGACTTTGATGAAAACTTTATTATTTTCTTATATGCTTTTAAATAAGGAACATCACCAAAGTCTTCAATGATTTGTAATACGGAAAACCACTGAGGAAATTCACTGCCTTACTATTCAATTTATACTTTCCTTCTTAAAGTTAATTGTTTAATAAGTTTAATCATTATCACAAAGCTAAAATATTTACTAATAATTGAAGCTTTGTTTGAATTCAGTTTTACCTTTATATGAGGAAATAAAGCTCAATTAATAAAGTTGTAGAAAAATAAACTTTTCTGAATGTAAGCCATGTACCTAAATTAATATTTATTGTTGATTTTTGAAGGGTAAACTCAGAAATAATACAACTAACTTGCAAATTCAGCTTTTCTGATAGGAATAAAACATGCATTCGCTGGCACTACATTATCATATAATTTGTTATTAATTTTACTTAGAAATGCTGCAATGTCATTTTGAATTCCACAGTATATTATTTCTATGCAACCAACACATGGTTTATCTATAAAGCATGAGGATATAATGCAAAAGGGCAAAAATACACATTTTCTATTCTACTAGCATTATAATTATATTTTCCTTGAAAAGTATTTGTGTTGAGGATAAATATGCTCTTACATTTTAGTATGCAAGAAAAGTAAAATAATTGGATGATTCTGTTTATATTTGGAGATTATAAGTTAGCTAGCATGATTTATAATCTACTGAAAGTAAATCAAAGTATAAAGCATTGTAAACCATATTTTTTCAATTATTCTATATTTAAATAAAGTAATTCTAGAAGGCTGCTTCTTTTCACTGTGACTTGAATCAAAGTAAATAGAAGCTGAATTGAGACAGAGTGTTAGAAAGCTTGAGGATTACTTTAAAAGAGTTATTATTCATATTTCAAAAAGTTCTAATATTTTAATATAGTCATCATAGGCTATCAAAAATTTATTTTAATGTACCAATCATGGGTTCTCAAAGATTTATTGAAGGGGTGACTCATAGGAAGATACAAAATGAATCATATACAAAATAATCATAATGTGATGTTAATGGATAATGTTTGATCTCGGTAAGTGGGGATCTGTATGCCTATAAAAGCCATTATACTTAATGGAATCTAGGAATATAAATCCCTGAAGACAATGACAACATATCTTTCAACATTGTCAGCTACCTCTCGGTCATTTTGATATCTAAATATTGAACATTTCTAAGCATAGCAGACATGGAAATGCATACCTTGAACAGTTAGGTGCACCTGCATTGTTCTCGGTGTATGTTGAGTCTGAACAGAACATGTGTATGGGCCATCGTCTGTCACATCTACATTCTGTATCTGGAGGCTGTAGTCCCTTTTATTCAATGTTGAAATTGAAACTCGAGGATCCACTGACCACTTATCACCTCCCGCAAAAATAATACTTGACCGGTTCAGCCAGGCACCCTTTGAAGCTCCATCTT
This sequence comes from Kogia breviceps, assembly GCF_026419965.1. NCBI lineage: Eukaryota > Metazoa > Chordata > Mammalia > Artiodactyla > Physeteridae > Kogia > Kogia breviceps. Next base: position 140,056,316 of record NC_081310.1, on the reverse strand, counting down.
CCAAATAACACCTACAAATTACCAGAGACAGAACATTATTAATCAAAATGAAAATGAGAGACAATATTATCTTTGTTCTGAGTGTATTTCTATATTCTGAATTACGGCACTGCATCAAATGCAAACATCAGCTATAAACACAGGAGACATGAACACACTGGTACATTTTTCATTCCCAAAGCAAATATGAAAAAATACCTTTCTACAGTTTGGTTTAGCTTTTTTTTTTTTTTTTTTTTTTTTTGTGGTACACGGGCCTCTCACTGTTGTGGCCTCTCCCATTGAGGAGCTCAGGCTCCGGACGCGCAGGCTCAGCGGCCATGGCTCACAGGCCCAGCCGCTCCGCGGTATGTGGGATCTTCCCGGACCGGGCACGAACCCGTGTTCCCTGCATCGGCAGGCGGATTCTCAACCACTGCGCCACCAGGGAAGCCCCTAGTTTTGTTTTTTAAGTGTGTGTGTGTGTGTGTGTGTGTGTGTGTGTGTGTGTGTGTGTGTATTTTAATTCAAAGCCAGTCAAAATCCTTTTTTATTCTGTCTGGATGAAAAGTAAATTTAAGTAAGGTTAAATTAGTTCAAATAACAATTTCAACATTAAAACACATTTCTTTCTTTGAAATTATAAGAAGTAGAATAGGTTCATGAGCTAGCCTGGTTTAACCCAATCCAATTCTGAATATAATGTACCAGATACATAAAGCACAGAATGGCACCATATACATGTTTATTTTTAAAATTACCTGCATTTGCAGAGCGGTAGACCTGTACACTGAAACTATGAACTGCGTTTCACTGATAATATTGCTGTTGTAATTAAATGTAGCAAGGCTAATGTAATACTTTTAGTAGCAAATTCTTGCTGTCTTTTCAATAAGCTGACCAATAGTATTTCCAGAAAGCATTCATTTATCCAACAAAAACACGTATGGAGCATCTGCTATGCATGGATTCAAAGGGTATTGCCTTTGCTCTCCAAAACTTTTAGTCTACTAAGGAGGACAAGCTAATTAAGCCAACCAATTAATACTATACAGAAAGAAGAATATTTTTATGAAATCAGGCACAAGGTACATGAGAGACAAATGAGGGTTACTTGACTTAGAAAGGTTGTTGTGAGTACAGAAAAAGGCTTTCTAGAATAGAAAAATGCCTGAGATAAAGAGATGAGGAGTGGAAGATGTGGTGTTCTAGACAGGGGTGCTATATGCGGATAACTCCAGGGGAAGGTGAGAGAGACAGCCAGGCATTTTAAGGAAGTACAGAGAAGCATGGGATATAAGGTAGGAGGGATGAGAGACAAAATTGGAAAGGTAAACTAGAGCTAGATGATAATAGCAAGCATGATGACAACTATCAGATTTTAAGGCCAAATTTGAAGCCATTTATTCGGAGTTGTATTCTATAACAAAATTTTAAAATATAGCTTTGTATCTAATAGGAGTCCATCATGTCAAGATTTAGAACAGAAGACTGTGGTCATATATCAGTGATTTTGCTGGGGACCAGCATTCTAAGTTTCAACTTGAAAATGTTCTGATACAAATTAAAGACTGGTTCTCTTAAATGAGTACAAAGCACAGCTACAGAATGAAAAGACACATACATGGAAATAGTTTGACAGCATTTCTACAGAACACCCTGGGGGACTGAACACAGTGTTTTGAGATTGCTACAAAATTGCAAGCTGAAAGCAACAGGGTAGGCTGCTGCCAACTGTATCCAACTAATCAGTGGGTGAAAAAATAAGGAATGAGGTACATTGCAGAATCTAATTTGCAGTCAGCTTCAGCATCTACAGAATACAAACTAGTAGAAGTCATAAAGGTCATTGTTAATTGAAAAGCTTTTCCTGATGTATTTAATGAAGAAAATAAAACCCACTTTAATGACATAATTAAACAATTATAGTATATTGTCATTCTTAATAACATGCAGAAAGAAGATACAGGGGACATAGTTCCCATTTCACAAGATCACATGTGTACTGGTATAGCATAGAACACTGAAATACCACTACTAGGATTATGGTAATTCCGCTGTCTGTATTTAATATCTGGGTTCATCAAATGTTTATTGTGTGACCTCTGCATCTGTGGCCTTCACACTTTATCCTATCTGGTACTCATAACAACCCTGTGAGGTATAGATTGCTATGCTCAGTTCATCACTAGAATATAAATGGAATTTTGTGGTTAAATGACTTGCCCAAACTACACTGTTAGTGGGTGGTAAAGTTGAATTCATAATCAAGCCTTCTATTTCCACATTCAATGTCCTTTTCACCATAATGCAGATCAAAGACTTTTAAAATAGTTTTCAGAAACGGGAAGATAATTAGAATGTTGCAGACATTACTGCAAGTAATTTCTTATTTACTGAATGTGACCAACTGCTTAACCTGTCCTATTCTAAAGGAAGCAGAAAATTAATCATTAATGGATATTTTACCATGAAAGTCTGATTTAGAACACTCTGCCTGGCATTTCCCTTTCCCTAGAGACAGCAGCAGCTTTACCTTTATTTGGGGGGGTATCAGGAAGACCACAGAGAGTAACTAGAGATACTAGAGTTTTCATAGACCCTATCTGGGTTCTAACTCGTAATCTTAGCAATGAGCACTATGCCTCTGTTCTGGCATGTCAGGGACCTTCACAGAGGAAGAGATTCTAACTTCTTCACTAAGAAAAATGAAAAAAAAGGGGGGGGGGCCCTTTGTGTCTCCTCGGCTTGGATAACTATCTTCCATAATTGTTATTGGTCCCAACCCAAAGCTTTTCAAGACATACATTAGGAAGACCCTTGAATGAGACTCAGGGAAAAAAAAGAAAATTGGGGTATTATTTCCTTGGACTTCTGTAGAGCAATTCTCAGGTTACACTACTGAAGTAGAACCTAAATAACTCAAATTACCATCTATGGAATTTTACAAATTGGGAATAGCAAGGCCTAGAAATGACTTTCTATTTTTATAAAAACATAAGATACTTATACATACTATATGTAGTTTTAAGCTCAACTATAAGATGATTATGTAAAATATACGAAATAGGCATATACACATATGATTCCTTGAGATTAAGGACTATGTCTCCTATCTATCTACCTCCTCTTTGTTCTCCACTTCCCCCCTAGTTTGTTTTTGGTTTTGTTTTTGTTTTTTTCATGTACACAAAGAGATACTGCTAGATATGTGTATGCTGTATTTAGAGGAAATTCCGGAAAGGAGGAGAGTATTTAGGGTATGATAGAGGGGAGTGGGAGGGTGGAAAAAGGACAGAAGTGGTGAGAATTTCATCTTGTACTCTTTGGGCATCAAAAACTTGTTTTTTAGTTGAAGAACACTAATGTGTAAAGATATAATCTGTTGGAATCCTTGCTCACACAGAATTTATAATTTAGCAAGGATGATAAATTATATTCATGACTAGCCATCATAAAGAACAGAAAGTGAAAATATAGTAATTAAATTGTTGTTATAATGGATTATTATAATTGTCTGAGGGTCTCTGGCTTCTGCCCTTGACCCCATTCTCCCCACAATAAACAGAATGAACTTTAGAGTTTAAATCAGATCATCGACAACTCTAAGCCTTCCTATTTCACTCATAAGAAAAACTCTTAATCCCTATAGTGACCAATCGTCCTATGTAATCTGGCCCCTTGATGCTTCTCTGACCTTGTCAGTTCCCACTCTTTCCCATTTACTCTGCTCTAGACTCTGGGCCTCCAGCTGTGCTTCCAACAAATCACACTTAATCTTGCCCCAGGAAGTTGGCATTTCTTACCGCTTCTTCTGCCTGGAACTTTCCTCCCCCAGAGGTCTACATAATGTATTGCACAGTAGCAAAGTTACACAGTAGGAAAGGTGAAGGTTTCTCCTGTTTAGGATGGAGAAATTAATGTGTGAGAGAGAGGTTGGTGAAGCAAAGATGATCAGATCACTGATGAAGGTAGGATGAAGCAACAGTTCTTGGGTCAAAAACTTGGATGATTTTTCATCTCTGGGCTTCCAAATAGAACGTTTTAACAGCTAGTGATCTTAGGAGCCCTTTGAAGTCTAGATAATGAAATAATCTGAATAAAATGTTTAATAATGAATATATCTTAATTGAGTATGGCACAGCTTTTTTTGAAAGGAGTTTTTCCCCCCACTTAAAAAAGTCTTCTAGACTACCTACTTTATAGGGAGATGACTGAAGCAGTTCCAAAAATACACTCCTCAACATAAGCTGTGCTAACACCAAGACAAATATCATGACAAACACTTAAATTTTCAATCATCTGGATGTTGTATAACAGTTCCAAACATCTGGTTGTTGGAAAATGTATAGAAAATAGCTTTAATAGTTCATTTTGTTCAAGATTGCTATCTATTTAAACCCAGGCTTAAGACAGTTAATGCTTTTCTAATAAGACTGGCACTGCTACTTCTGAAATCCTTTAAGGAGCTCCTTTATAAATGACATTTGTACATATCAGGCAGGTCCTTATTTTGAGGGTATAAAGTCCTGCTTGGTGAGGTGCTAGTTGAACAAAATGATGTTGGAGTAATTCTAACAGACTCTCTCTGTGACACTATCTCTGGTGGTGATTAAATCTGAAAGGTGGACATCAGAGAGCTTAGTGGAAATTAGCATATTTGGTTATTTAATTTTTTAAACTCGATTAAGAAATTAAGCCTGTGGCTGCTAAAGAATGATTTTTTTTTCCTTTCATATCTCTAAATTCTCTGCAACACATTCCAAAAACATAAGCCTTAGCACCATTACCATTACCCCACACAGCAGGATTTATTCCGCTCGATGGGAAAAGACCAGCTTTTCTCAAGACCCGTTGATTAATGAAAGCCCATATTAAAGGTACTAATTAATAAGAGAACAAAAGTACAATTTCCCTTGGATTCAAAGCTAAACCATGTGAAAATGATCTACCTATGAAGGGATTGGCCAGCTACCTTCACAGCTGTCTTTTCATTGTATCACAAAGTTCTAAATTTGACAGAAGAACTTTCAAAAGCACACAGAAAAAATAAAAAAATTCAGAACATCATACAACCTCCATGCTAATTCTGCATACAAAGAGAGCTTTGATATCCTGGTTTCAAGGCCAATAGGAGGTAAGAAAAGTAAAGTAGAGATTAAATAGAATAGAACAAATTCTATCTCCTCACCCACTTGCCTTTGTTTTAAAGGTGTTCTCTTCTTAATGTCTTTCATGCCAGTTATTCCTTGGATAATATAATAGATATTGATATGGGTATAGATATGAATATGGATATGGATACAGATAATTATACACATACATGAATACATGTATATATAAGTGATATTATATAACATAATATTTACTAGACAATAATATCTTTATATATAATATGGGTGAAATGCTTCCTATTATCCTTCTATTTTGGCAAGTGTAGGGCATGCATGACTTTGTCAAGGGAAATCCATAATTTGGATTTCAAATTGTGGCTTTTCAAAGAATCATCAATTTGTCTAATGAACTTATTTAATGAAAAACTCACCCTTATAGATGGTGAAAATTATATTTTAAAATATATTTAAAGAGATTTCTATGTGAGAAATGCACTTCTGCAGGTAACAGTTCAATACTGTTGTGTAGATAATAATATATTTACTAACATTACTATCTGCCAGATACTGTTCTAAGCACATGAGATCTATTTCTCATTCAATCTTCACAACAACCTTTTGTGATAGGTGCCATCAGGTTACCATTTTGCCCATTTTACAGTGAGGAAGTGAGGTACAGAGAGGTTATGTAACTTATGACTTGCTTATTGAAATTTGTAATGCATCATAATAACTTTATTATGACATAATTTCATTAAACCTCCAGGTATAAGTATGTAAGTAATATTAATGATACATGTACATTTACTTTTAGAATGGGAAATATGCCATGTTTGGCACATTTTACTTTTTACATGGTAACACACACACACACAAAACCATACCAAATAACATTGATTTCTTATTTGGAAGAGAAAGAAATTGATTTCCTATACATTTTACTCTAGTACATCTTTGTAATAATAAAGCTATATTAAAAATGTCTTGGATAAGAGATTAAAAGTTATGAGCTACTATGTAATTATAACAGCAAATTCTCAAACATACGTATTTTTGATATTGTAAATCAGAGAAAATAACACTGAAAATAATAAAGCTTTTTAAAAAAAAATTATTGCTTTTTCATACATTCTATACCTAATTAATAAAAGAAGTGAACTTTAATGTGATCAGGCAATGGTATTAATTCATACCTTTAAGTCTTATTTTAATGCAAAGTTTATAGTAAGTCTGTATTTTTTAAAACATATATATACAATATGTATATATATACATTTATACATGTATGTGTATATATATATGTATATAAAATCAAACATTTTAAATGCCTAAGAAATGATCAAAATTTGGTTTGGGATTAATCTCTAAATTCCAGACATTGAAATCACTCATTTTAACTGATAATCAAACCATGCTTTTCTATAATACTACAAATTGCTTTATCTTTTTCTTTTCATTGTCTCATTTAAGTCAAGCTTCCATTTTAGCCTGTCTGACCATGTTTAGAAGAGGCAATGCCAAGGAATTTTTACTTTTAAGGTGTTTTAATACATTGTTTGTAAATCACTCAACATATGAATTAACATTTATTAAGTAAAATAGGCATGGATAGAATGAAAGAAAGCCTATATATTGACTAAAGAAAGTAGGAAAGTCTTTGTGCAACCTACTGACATTTTTGTCCTATTACTAAAGTCTAATTATGATCGTCTTGTCTTGATAATAATAATAAATTCCATTTGCTTAATGCTGACTATGGGTTAAGTGGTATGGAAAATACTTTCATATATGATCTCATTTAACACTTACAAAAGCATTTTGAGAGGTAGGTAGGTCTTATTATCTCTACATTAAAAATGGTGCATGCATGAATGCAGGATGGATAAATGAGGCAGAGAATGTAAAAAGGAAGAGGAGTTACATATTTGAAAAGTTAGCTTAAGACTAGCTATGTTCAAATGACTTTATTCAGGAATCAAACTGGAAATTTCTTTGTCATTTCTACTTTTTAAATGTCAGATATTTGGATCTGGAAGGGCTTCAAGATTTTTGTTAACTGGCAGGGCCTCTGAACCACTGTGGGGAGAATTCTCTCTGCAGTGCTATCTCCCTGGCAGCTGCTTCCTGGAGAAGTTGGACTTTCACCTTAGGAGCTATAAAGGGAATGAACACTACATTCAGAATGCATGCAGGAGGTGTTTAAAATAGCAATATCAGAGAAGGAGAATGCAGCCAGGTCCAGAGAAGTGAAGAGATAATGCTCTAGGCTCCAGGCAAGCCTCTCTATCCCACCTTCTTAGGGATGGAGCTAGATACAGACACCTCACTCTTAAAACAAGGGAAAAAACCACATAAAATTCTGTACCAAAAACAATATCAGCAATTCTACTCCCTTCCATCAAACACCTACTTCCTTCCAATAAACATCTTTGTGTTTAAATCATTTGGAAAGTATTCTATTTGCATATAAATACAGATGATAAAATAAGAAACAGCAAATGGATATACAGAAATGTTCTAAACTCAACTGTTTTGTCAAATTAATTAAGTATATGCCACTTTACAGCATCAGTAAATACAGATATTTAAAAAACAAAAATAATTATTTCCTCTTTTTCTCTCTGCTTAATGTTGACCTTTAAATTTTCTACTGGTCACTGATGGATTTTTCTTCTTGCCTTTTTTCTAATAAAAGGTATTCTGAGCACAAATTTTACTTTATGAATAAAGAATGGCTACATAGCACAATTAATTAAAACCAGCCTTGTGATCATTAACTAAAGTAGCCATTAATCCATATTTACCTGTCCTCTCTTGAGGAAACTAAGCCATATTTCAATATGAGATATGCCTTAAAATACAAATTAGGGAACATATCCCAGAGGGAAAAAAATGTAGTTTTTAATTTTTTAATCGGCTTCCTGCAAACAAATTTAAACTGATTATATTTTCTCAAAATATGCTAAAAGTTGAAAATAGTATCATATTTAAGTTTTTGTTAGATCACAGGGACAAATTATTTGTCCTTGAGAAGCAGCATAGTGTAGTGATCAATTATAGTTAATATTTGAGTTCAAATGTTACCTTTCTTGTGTACTAGCAGTGGAACCTAGGGCATATTAACTTACCTTAGTTTTCTCACATGTAAAATGGGATTAGTAATATTATTTATTTGATAAGATTGTGATGAGGATTTGTTTGTTAAATGTGCTCAGGATGGAGCCAGATACACGGTAAGTACGTAATTAAGGATAATTATTTTCAATCCACCTTTCTATGGTTAACTTGATGTTTAAAACAAAACAAACTACCACCATCATCAATGACCAAAATCCCTTTGTGCTATAAAATATAATTTGAAGGAGGAAAAAAAAGGCATTCATAGAGTCTGGCTTGATAGAGCAAAGTGTTACTTATCTACACTGCCATAGCCCATGGCTGGTTCACAAGAAATAATTTTGCAGATAAATTAATGTCATGCCTTAAAGTACTTCTCCTATTTTACCTTCCTTGAACTTCCAGAAAAGCTTTTTTTTTATTGTACTTCCTCCTCTTATAGGCAGAACATTTTAAGAAAAAGAGCGCTTCAGTGTTACTGCCTTTTTTTAAAGTTATATTGACACTCAAAACTTATGTTTAGATACCAAGTCCCTGGTTTACTAGCAATTGTTTTGGGCAAGTAACTGGACTCAATTAAAGTAACTCTATTAAAGCCTTATTCACATATTTGCAAAATGGAGATAGCACCACTTGTACTAATTCCTATTTTGGTATAAGATTAAATGAGACTCTGCATGGCAGATAGATTCATAAAGTTATAAGGAAAAATATACATGAAAATACTTTGTAATTATTTTAAGGTTTTATGAGTTAATTTTCCTCATAACTCTAGGACATGGTTATAAATCTCTATTTGCAGATTGCATGAGCACAGTGACCTTCCCAAACTCAGCAAGATGAAGTAAAGGTGAGCAATTGTTTTCTCTTTGCTTTTATGGTCCAAAAAATGATTTTCTATATAAACTATAATAGAAAATAATAGATTCTATGTAAACTATTGCATGTTTTTAAATTGTCACCTAATATTTTTATTGTAAGCTAAGGTCTTTGCAAAAATTATAATTTCTGATTACTATAAACATGGATATTTTAAAATAAAACTGTTAATCTTCACTTTAAAATGTGTTAATTCTCACTTTTAAATGCATCCAAGAAAATCTAAATAATATGGTGATTTGATATTCACTATCAGTCATTTTTTTTAAAAGATGAACAAGATCTGTTTTTTAAAAAATGCTACATTGTTGCTCTTTCTTCTCAAACTCATATTTTCATTCCACTTGTGCTATATAATTTGATTCTAATCTAAATTTTAAAAAATTAAAATCTTTTATTGATACCTTATCTTCTCTGCAGTAAAATTAAATATGTAAATTGAGTATAAAAATTCTTATGACTAGAAGGATCAAAGTATAAAAAATATTATGGAAGACTTTATTTTTATAATCAATAATATACAATTGATTAAATCATATATATCATACATTTTGATAAATATTGAACTTTTTTATTGCTTTACATAGATAATAATGGATGTCTTAATGGTGTGGCTTTATCTAGACACATGCATAAACCTTCCTGTGCAAATAAGGATGCTATTTGCTCACATGAAATAGAGTTTAGAATCAATTCTACAGAACCTTGTTTTCTTAAATCAAACTATGAGAATACAAAGAATCCTGTTATAGCAAAACCACTCAATTTTTAAACTCCATCTGAATGATAATGATTACAGTAATCTATCATCAAAAACATTCCCAATATCTTTTATAACTCTATTATATCTTCATGTAGATGTTCATGTAGATGTGTTGAAAGAAAATGTGAAACTGCCTAAATTGCAATAGAATTTAGCAGACTCTAGAATTATTCGTTATATCAAAATCAACACCAATATTTTATTTCACTTTTAAGTTAATCTTTATTTTATATTGGAGTATAGTTCATTTACAATGTTGTGTTAGTTTCAGGTGTACAGCAAAGTGATTCAGTTACACATATATCCATTCTTTTATGTACCACATCTTCTTTATCCATTCCACTGTGGATGGACATTTAGCTTGCTTCCATATCTTAGCTATTGTAAATACTGCTGCAATGAACATTGGGGTGCATGTATCTTTTTGAATTATGGTTTTCTCCAGATATATGCTCAGGAGTGGAATTGCTGGATCATATGGTAACTTTATTTTTATTTTTTTAAGGAACCTCCATACTGTTCTTCATAGTTGCTGTAACAATTTACATTCCCACCAACAGTGTAAGAAGCTTCCCTTTTCTCCACACCCTCTCCAGCATTTATTGTTTGTAGATTTTTTGATGATGGCCTTTCTGACCTCTGGTGTGAGGTGATACCTCATTGTAGTTTTGATTTGCATTTCTCTAATAATTAGTGATGTTGAGCATCTTTTCATGTGTTTGTTGGCCATATGTATGTCTTCTTTGGAGAAATGTCTATTTAGGTTTTCTGCCCATTTTTTGATTGCGTTGTTTGTTTTTTGGATATTGAGCTGCATGAGCCATTTGTATATTTTGGAGATTAACACATTGTCAGTTGCATCCCTTGCAAATATATTCTCCCAACCTGTAGTTTGTCTTTTCATCTTGTTTATGGTTTCCTTTGCTGTGCAGAAGCTTTTAAGTTTCATTAAGCCCCGTCTGTTTATTTTTGTTTTTATTGTCATTACACTAGGAGGTGGATCCAAAAAGATATTGCTAAGATTTAGGTCAAAGTGTGTTCTGCCTATGTTTTCCTGTAAGAGTTTTATAGTACCCAGTCTTACATTTAGGTCTTTAATACATTTCAAGTTTATTTTTTGTGTATGGTGTTAGAGAAACTTCTAATTTCATTCTTTCACACACAGATGTCCAGTTTTCCCAGCACCACTTATTGAAGAGACTGTCTTTTCTCTATTGTATATTCTTGCCTCCTTTGTTGTAGATTAATTGACCATAAGTGTGTGGGTTTATCTCTGTACTTTCTATCCTACTCCATTAATCTATAAGTCTGTTTTTGTGCCAGTACCATACTGTTTTGATTATTGTAGCTTTGTAGTAGTGTCTGAAGTCAGGGAGTCTGATTCTTCTAGCTCTATTCTTCTCTCAAAAGATAAAAAAAAATGCAGGGATCAGATCATGTAAGGCTTTATGGCCCATTATATAAGAATTTGCATTTTGTTCCAAGGACAATGAGCTATCTTATGGCCAAGGAGAGAGTGAATGGTTCCTAGAGCTAGGATAGTTCTGGGTTAGGAGTGGCCTTGCAATAAATATCCACGTGGAACCCTCCTACACTGTTGGTGGGAATGTAAGTCAGTGCAGCCGCTATGGAGAACAGTATGGAGGTTCCTGGGAAAACTAAAAACAGAGTTACCTAATCATCCAGCAATCCCTCTCCTGGGCATATATCTGGAGACAACTCTAATTCATAAAGATACATGCACCCCAATGTTCACTTCAGCACTATTTACAATAACCAAGACATGGAAGCAACCTAAATGTCCATTGACAGTGGCACGGGTAGAGAAGTGGTATATGCATATATACAATGGAATCTTACTCAGCCATAAAATAATGAAATAATGCCATTTGCAACAAAATGGATGGACCTAGAGAACACCAACATTTTATATAGTCTCTTTGTTTCATTTACTGTGGGTGTTACACTTTGGACTAAGCTCCATGATATGATTCTGTATGTTTGAGAGATTTAGTGAAAGATGAGTGCAAAAGTAAGAGGTAGGAACTGGAAGCAATTCAACCACAGACCTACACTCTCAGGCAGGTCAATTTTAGGAAAGAAAACATATGAAAATTTAAGTCAAGAAATTTAAAAAAATTATCTGTTCCTGTACAGGCCTTTGAAAGTCATCATATATCTTTAGGGCATTTATACCACAGCTGGAAAATTTTTGATACCTGAAATGCAGTATTTTGTATCTTTTTCTATTGTTAAGTTATTTAACTCCTTATTTAAAGCTATCAGCATTATTTGCCTCTATATTTTCTCCTTTTCCATCTTCAGCTTCTATCTACCTAGGGGTAGGGAATATAGACAACTGAATCTATGTGAGAATTATTAAAAATATTAGTTTTCAGATTGCCTGTATTGCCCCAAAGACGTTCTTCATGAACAACATGGGCTTGTTGAATAATTGCTTAAAAAGTCTGAATTCCTTCTATTTCAAGTGTATGTTTAAAGTTGCTGGAAATCTGAGCCAGGCTGCATGATAATCATCTATTCATCAGTAAATTAAAAATATTTAGCTAGTCTTTTAAAACTGCTGATAATAATATCTTAATTTTGCTAAATGTCCAGACCTTAATTATTCTTTTTTTGTCTACTCAATATTAAAATGCACTTGAAAATTTTTAGCTAATACCTGTGTATTTTAAATATATATGTTAGTAGTCTTTTGAGTTTCTTTTCTTTTTCAGAAATCTAAAATATACTTTTCTCTGTGATCAATTCTTTCATTATTGTTAAACCTTTGTTGCTTCAGGAGGTATGTGTGTGCTTCAGGAGTTGTGTGTGTGTGTGTGTGTGTTGTAAGTGAAGGGAGGAGAGACACATTCAGTGTAAAAATGCACAAGAAGTAAAAATGAATACTTATAATTACAAGAATAGTAAACAATGGCAAAATCTGAATATGTAACCAACATATAATTTATATTAATTTCATCTGAGCTCTTTCTTACAGAAAGTACCAGAATCTCTCTAAATATTAATGCTTCTCTTGCTAGAAGATCCATACAGTAGTAGCATCTAGTAGACAGCTGGACCTGTCATATCTCAGTGCCTGGCTGGCTCAGGAAAGCAAGTGCCTCCAAGGGATGTAAAATTCCACTGTGATTTAGGAAAAGCTGAAATTTCAGCCATGACTTTCTGACTGGATCTCTCCTTACTAGACTGCTGCATATTTTCCTATCTCCGTGACTGAATCATCTCCCAAGGTCAGAATTCTGTGATATTAGTCACTACTTCCTTGAATCACTATAAAAAGCAAACTTGAAGAGTAAAAAAGAAAACCATCACTATAATGTTCTCTAAAAACAGATGAATTGAAATCTGGGAAAAATACTGATATGGTTTCTCCAGGATAGTTTTACCTTGAATTCAGAACAACATGGAGTTGAAACAATTCTTATTGACACTAACTAGCCCTAGGAATTTGGGCACTACTTAATTTTTCTAAGCCTTCATATTTGATTCTTTAAAATGAGGATAGTAATATGCACTTGAAGAAGCTATTTTGTGAAGATTAACTGAAATGTTCCAGGTGACAAGACCTAAATACCTCACCTTAGATGTCATTTCTTTGGAAAGCCCTCTGTGACATCTCTGCTCTAAGCCCCTAGACAGCTTTAATGGACCTTTCCTAAAGCTTGCATTGCCCCCAGCATATTAACTACCTTGCTTTATTACTCTGCACTGCAAAATCCCTTGCTTAATTGTTTCACCCCTGCTAAACTGTAAAGGACCCTGGTTGACTTATTCACTATGATGACCAGTAATGAGCACAATGTCTGTTACATAGTTGGTGCTTAAAAAAAATGTGTGTATTTTGAATAATATGAGGACTTGAAATAAGATATTGTGCAAATGTTTTATAAAAGAAAAGAAATCAAATTCTTCTGGACACAAGAAAAGGGTGGGACTAGGTCAGAGCAGGTTTCGTAGAAGAGGTAGCACTGGCATTCACCCTACTCCCACTGTATTCTAGAGCATTTGTTCCTGATTATTCTAAATTAAAACACACACATGAATCTCTGGATTTCATTTATGGTTCCAAAATGGAATATATCATTTGGAAAAAACAGGAATGCCCACTGTCTACAGAGTTTGTTTTTATCTGCTGTTCATTTAACTATAAAAATTACATAGGCCAAATTCTAGGTTTGATGCACTGAAAGTAGAACAAACTCCTATTTGTCTCAGAAAAAACAAATGGAAGCCACTCACATCATGGTATTTTCTTTCCTAAATTTCTGGAACATGTGAAAAAAGCTCAAGGGCTGGGTTAAGTAGATAAATGGTGAGTAAGGAGGAGGCATAAAGAAAACTCAATAAATGAACAAATACTTTGTTAAACACGAGAAACTTACTCATTTGGTCTTAATTTGATTGGAGCAATATAATATTTTTAATTATTATCCTTACACATACAAAGATAGGTTTTTAAATTTTTATTTGATGATCTACAAACATTTCTTGGCTAAATATTATCATTGTTTATGTCATTTACTTTGGACTTCCAACTTTAGGTTCCTCCTATGGTAATTCTTTCATTTCTCAGCAAAAGATAAATTTTTCACCCACTGTCCTTAAACGTATCTGCATTTTCTTGCTGAACACACTAGCAATTGCTTTTAGTATAGCTTGTAGTTAGCATATTACATATTTGTGGAATGTAATTAAACATGATAAACATATGGTCATAATGAATTAGAGACGGAAAAGAGAAGAATGGAAATTGAGTTATTTTTAAATTAGAAATTTAAAGTGCAGTGCCCCCAATAATTTTTAAAAATATTTATTTATTTATTTATTTGGCTGTGTCGGGTCTTAGTTGTGGTATGTGGGATTTTTCATTGTGGCAGGTGGGCTCAGTAGTTGTGGTGCATGGGCTCTAGAGTGCGTAGGGTTAGTTGCCCTGGCATGTGGGATCTTAGTTCTCTGACCAGGGATCAAACCCACGTCCCCTGCATTGGAAGGTGGATTCTTAACCACTGAACCACCAGGGAAGTCCCAGGTTGCTACATTTGAAATTCTTTTTTACTTGAAATATTTTCACCCTCGAAGACCCTGTTTTATTCTTGAAATGGTTTCCTATGTAAGAAACTCCTTAGCATTTACTCTACAATTCTCTACCTTAGCCATTAATCTCCCACGTAAAGCTGTCAAATCTTTTATGAAAATCGAGTGTACAATATCCCCTTTTCTTATCTTTCACAATGCATTATTTTCAAGCATCCCAGCAAGTTAGTTAAGCGCAAACTGCCTTGTAAAAATCGTGTTAGAAATACAGCCACACTTTCTTCAGCTTTTCTTCTGTTACCAACATTTCACAGTTGTCTTTGCAATCAATACTGAACACACAGGACTGTTGTTTCCTGGCTTGCTTGTCTCCTGAGCTCCTTAATTCATGACTCAGTTCTTATTCGAAAGGACTTCATGGATGTCATACTATATACACACATGCATCTTTTCTCTCTCTCTCTCTCTAAGCGGACTCTCTAATTATGAGCCTTTGAAAGAAGCCATCATACCTTTCTTTTTGTTTTCTCTAAAGTACTAGTTTATCATATGTATGTTTCTGGGATTTCAAATCAACACTGTACAATTCTTTAATGGCTCACTGTATTTTTTATGTACTTAGTACAAAAGAAAAAAGATGGGTTATAAAATAAATATAGGACTTTATGGAGAGCTAATAGATTTTAAAGTGACATTTTACCAAGTTACAAGCAAGTGAATGGATTAAATTTCCTTTGAAACACACACCAGTGCAATGATTAAAGGAAACCATTTCTGGCAAAGTATACGTTTTATTTTTGCCAAACTCCAAATTGTCTTATAAATAATGAGGAACATTTGTCTTTCATCTTTAGCAATGGCTGAAAGTCATTATTATCTAACAGATGCTCAGTGACCCTTGTGAAATAAGTTGGTCATTCAAATCAGCTACTAATGGGCAGGCAGCTATAGCAGGCAAATCACTAATATTACAACTAATTAAACTCCATTTTGTATTTAAACAGAAAACAAGGTGAAACTGAGACATACCTGTCTAATCTTACTGAGAAATAACCAAACTTCAAAATGAATTCAAGATTTTTATTCTGAGATAGAGTCTGAGTCAATTCCCATTTCAATTCCCTCAATAAATTAAAAGACAAAAACTATTTCCTTGTTTTAGATAAGCTTACAATCAACAATGGAGGATATGCAAAATATTTACACCATGACAGATGTGATAGAAGTGCTATAAGCTACTTAATAGTTTATAGAACTTCAAGAAAGTAGCAATCATAACTCATCACAGTAGAAGAATTAGGAAAACTACCTAGAGAAACAGGGATGTGAGACGGCTCTTTATAGACAGGAATCATTTAGAGAGTTAGATAGGGGGATGAATAAGAGCTGTCAACAGAACAGTTCACAGCAGGAGAGAAGAGAAGCACAGGTAAAGAGGTACAGAATAAGGAATGAGGTTGTAGTGTAGCATGCAATCTGATATGATTAAATATGAGTGTAGGAGAGAAGTGGGGAATACGGTTCCAAAATTCATCTGGAGGTGAAAGATAGATGATTTCAGATGCTGACCTGTGAATTTTGGAACAACTTCAGTAGGCAATAAAGATGTTTTAGGGTAGATAAGGGATATTTTTGAAGGAGTTAGGGAGGAGGGTTTTTTTTTTTTTTTAGCATATCCTATGAACCGGATAGTAAGCTAAGTGATTTCATATATACTGTGTGATATAATTTTCATAATAACCATCTGAAATATATGTTATTATCCCTTTTAAATACTGAAAAAGAGGCTCCAGAGGTATTAATAATTTCCCCAAGGTAGGAGAATCAGAAAACAGCAGTACTTTAAATGTTCCCTTCATTCATCCAGGCATTATTTTCCACAAGAAGCTATTAAGCTCCCTACTTGTTTTCAGCACTGCCTTATTGGCTAGGTATACTGAGTTGGAAATATATGGTCCCAGATATTCTCAGAATAGTAAGGATACACAGGGGTAAACAGAACAAAATGATATACTGTGATAGGTAGTATAATGCATATAGGTAAAATGTCCAAAGAGAGGATAAAAGAAGGAAGGCATAAATCCTCCTTGTGTAGTCTGAATTGAAATGAGGATTCTTAAAACAGGCAGAATATTTAGTTGGAAGCTATGATCTTAACCTGAAGTTATTACAGACTTGATTGGCTTGTCAACAAAGAAAACTTAAAGGAAAAAATACTCGGGAGAGTCATAGTCAAGGTGGAATTTTTAGTCTTGAAAGATATGAGGGATCTAGTAAAAAAGCAAGACCAAACAGATGACATTGTTTCTAATTGCTTGCACTTAGATATCTCTAAAAATACAAGTACTATTTAAGTCTAGGGAAATTAGAAAAATGACTTGGCTTAAGGGCAGAGATAATAATTACTTTCTTTTAATATTGCATTTGAGGCACTGGTGGCATCGCCAAGAGGAGATGGTCAATAAATGATTATAAATGCAGTCATTAGGAAAGAGACATATTTGGAAACTTTTTATAATTTATGTGGGTTTGATCATGCTATGGGACCTATATGAATAAGAGGGGTTTAAAGGACAGAAACTTAAGAGATCTTGCATATTTTGGTATTGAGAATAGTAGGAAAAAACATATTTGAACATGAATGTTCTTTATTGTCTAACACTATGAAGTCAAAGAGGAATTGATAAATACATCATTACCTTGAAGATCATTTCTCAGTGACATTACTGAGAGCAGTTTCAGTAGATGATGTAAGCCTTTTAAGAGGTTTTATCAGAGAGGAGGATAAACAGAAAACTATAGTTTCATCAGTGCTCAAAGATATTCTTTTAATAAGAAATAGATTTATGTAAAATGGGAACTTTTAATAGCTTTCCCAATCTTCCTCCTTTTCAATCTCATTGCATTTTAATGTCTCTAAATATTCATCCTTTAGTTTACTACTTATATACAGTAGGCTTTAATTAGAGATAACACTGACCAGATAGATGATCTTGTGCATCCTCAAGCCTTTGAAACTATAAAACACAAACTCCCTATTTGGTCATTGTTGAGCTAGCAAGCATCATTTAATTGCCAACAATTTTATTCTAAAAATTTTATTCAAAGTCTGCCTTCAGTCAACTAACATTTTTATATTCAAGTTTCTTTAGCATCTAATCAATATTTCTCTCCTTAACGTAATATAATTACTGGATCCTTTATTGCCATCTTATTTAACTTATTTGGATAATTTTAAATGTATGGATGTAGGACCAAATTACAACATTTTCTTACTCATTTAGCACCTTAAAAAATAATAATATTTAGATTGTTTATTTCCCCCTCATAATTACATTTTCAATTAGTATGTGTGGAGGGGTATTTTTAACCCTTAAACATTTATATTCCTCCCTGCTTCTTGTTGAAATCAAAAATGGTTATTTTATAGCCAGCTGTACTGGGTATATTTGGAGAACAAAGACAAACCAAGGAAGGAAGAAATTACTTTCTTTAAGAAAAAGGGCTTTCACATAAATTGATTTACTGTATACTGATTATCATGAATCCAAATTCTCTATCTTCCTGAGACACCATGCACTACAGTTCATAAATTCAGGCTTTGAAAAATTGAATGAGGTTATTTTAAAGTTGGTTGGATATAAGCCTAAATAAAATGGAAGACTTAAAAAATCTCGCTGACCTAAGCAGTTACTGGGATAATTCACGTAGATAATAACTTCAGAATTAATGAACACTAAATTGAAGATGAGGGAAGTGCTGGAATAATCATCATTTTCAACGACCTATGCTTTTCTTACTTCCAAAAAGGAAATTGGAGGAACAAAGATATTAAAAACAAAAATCCATATAAGAACATTGCTGAAAATACACAGTGCAATAATACGATCCTAATAAAAAGTATTGCAATCTTGTAGTTGTCAATCATAGATAGTAAATGATCAAATAAAGATTACAATCTTTTCATCATTTGTGATACTCTAAACACTAATCAAACATTCAAAGCACTTTATAAAGTTGCTGCTATTGCTAAAATTTACAGAAGAATAAGATGAGTCTTAAGGAAATTAATAGTCCTAAGTTACAAACTAGAAATCGTAAGAGCAGGGATTTGAATTGAAGGTCCAACTGAATCCAAATTCCTTGCCCTTTCTACCATACTCTCCAGACTATTACAAAACTCAAATTTTCTGAATTAACTTTCAATTTACCCATATGTCACTGAGCAGCCTTTCTTGTCCTAGTATGTTATAGAAAATTGTCTAAATGAGACCAGGAAAGTTAAAAAAAAAAAAAAGAAATTTTTTGTTAGGCTATGGTCAGATCTTGCCTGGGCCCAAGAGCACAGTAACAGAACAGGAGGAAAAAAGATATTGTACTGAAAGTAATTCCCTTATACAGTAGTGGATAAATTCTTGAATATTAATATTGTTCCTTTCCTAGCCTACAGATATAAATGGCAGTGAACTCAGGGCTCTGGAATCATCTGACACAACAGATTGCAAATTCCCTGAAGGCAGCCTTGACCACCAAAGGTTAAGCAGGTCTCCCTACAGAACAAAAGAAGAAACTGAGGAAAGGTTCTATTCACTTATACACCTGAATCTTACATAACCTTCCAAATTGTTTGTTTGCTCACTTGTTATTACTCCAGGGACCATGAATAGAGACCAAGTCTTTACTCTCCCAAAAGAAGCAGTATCAGCTATTTGTGAGTTGCTCCAGATCAGTCTTCTGCTTTAGCATTAAATGAAGAAAGTTTATTAGTTTCCTGATTTATACAACTGCATTGACTTTTCCCAAAACAGTTTAGCACTGGAAATTATGAGAGTAATGTTTGTTAAACTATCCAAACCTGAGCTGTAGGTCAGCAATGGCACAGATCATGATACACCTCTTTCATGTGAGTCCCTTTTGTTTTTTTGTGGTTGAGAGCATGAAAGTTCTGCAGAAATTTCAGCTTCAGTTCAGTTAACTATGCTGTTGCCAAGGAAAGAAAGGGCTTATAAACAAATCATACTTCTGTGTGGAGGCTTATGTTCACATCTGTCTATACAGGATACTTGCTCTGTTTTAAAAATGAAGATGTGCTGAAGATGGCATTAAAGTGGATAAACTCAATTTCTTTTCATTTGAGTTTACCAGTAAACCAAGTACATCTTAAGAATACAGGTAAATATTTTAAGAAGGCAGAGCTAATATGGAGTAGTTTGGGTTACCAAATGATATGTCAACAAGTTGATTTTTTTTTCTGATTTATTTCAATACTAAATACAGCTTCAACATGTAAACTTGATTGCCAACTCCTTGAGGACAAGGGTTTTCTTGCTGTCAATATATTAATAGAGCCTAGCACAGTGTCTGACATCTACCAAGTGCTCAACAATTATTGGACAGATTACTAATTGAATAAGTCTTCTTTCAGCATGATTATTAATGACATATATTACCTATATACCACATCAAAGTTTATTAAAGTATATTAAAAACACATCATCAACCTAAAGAAATAATGGTGAAGTAGCATCCTCTTACAAAATTAATTTATCACCTTTCAATTTCTTCCTTTAAGTATATTTATTGCTAAAGCTGCAAGAACTCTGGGATAGGTGAAGAACTCTTTCTATATATCATAACAATAATAAAAAATAAGTAACTTGATTAGTAAACATTTATTACTAAAGTCAATGTGAGAAACAAATCACAATGTTTTTAATGCTGATACTTCAAAAGCTATAAAATGTTTGTGAAATTCTGTCAATACACGTCAGTCACATCAGCAGGAAATATTCCTATTCTACCTTCTGTTCATCTTAATCGTCATGTTAGTTCACTTGGTCTAAATTCTAACTGCAGAGATTCGTAGTAACACAGCCTAGTAAAAAGGGCTTGAAAATAAAATCCGAAGAACTGGACTGTAGTTTTCATTTTGCTACCAACTAACTGTTAGTCAGGACTTAGTCTCTGAAGATCTAGTTTGCCTTATCTATGAAGTAAAATCAGCATTTTCCAAACTGGGTTGCATGGATCCATTTCCTTGGGATGTTAAAAAAAAATCTCTTCAAAGTGTAGCTCTGTGTACATAAAAATTAATTAAAATAATCAGCTTTCCTTACTGCAGAAACTCTCAGAGCATTTAGTATATTAATGTCCATGAGAACTCTGCCATTGAGGTAATACATAGGTATTCCCAAAATGATTCATCTCTGAATATGGCATTCAAAATTAATGTTGCAGAATTAATGCTCCACAGAGGGCACAAAGGATGCCAACTGAAAGCCATGCCTATATCCTGGTGCATACTTCAGTGAGTTTCGCTTTGTCCACTCTAGCTCATTTAGAAGCTTACTCTATAGTGCAGAAAACTAAATGCCAGTAGCCATAGCACTAGTATTAAATTCAAGGGTAAGCATGATACCATCAGGTATTTGCTCTACTTGGGTACTCCAAGTCTCTAAAATCCAGTTTTATAAGCACTAAAGTTACATCAAACGAATTCTGGGTGGAGAATTTCACACTATATAAAAATGAACTGAAACAAATAGATATAAAATTGGTATTTTTGTCGATAAATACCAATGAATACAGTGATTCACGATCAGTGAAAATAAAACTGTTGAAGATGTGTAGCAGGAGAATGCTTATGTTTTTTTCAGTTGAAAGAATAAAGCATAACTTTTTTTTTTTTTTTTTTTTTTTTGCGGGCGGTACGCAGGCCTCTCACTCCTGTGGCCTCTCCCGCCGCAGAGCACAGGCTCCGGACGCGCAGGCCCAGTGGCCATGGCTCACGGGCCCAGCTGCTCCGCGGCATGCGGTATCCTCCCGGACTGGGGCACGAACCCGTGTCCCCTGCATCGGCAGGTGGACTCCCAACCACTGTACCACCAGGGAAGCCCCTAAAGCATATCTTAATTAAGCTCTTTGTAAAACAGTGTCTTTTATGTGACCAAAATATTTCTCAATAATTATTCAAACAATAATTACATTTAAGTGTCAATTGAGTTTTGGAACCAATTCTACACATCTACCCATCTCATTGGTACTGTAAAATTGTTTAACATAGACCAAATGTCCATATGAATAAAAACTTATTGTTGGCAAATCAATAAGGCCCCTTGTCATCAGAGAACTTACAGAGTAACCTTACCACCATTCTAGGAACTTTTATTTGATTAATTATTCTCGAATTCTACTTTGATTATGTAATTTTCTGCTTAATATCATCAAGTAACTCTTCACTGTCCTTAGAATCAAGTCCAAAGGCATTATTATGGAATTAAAGCTATTTTATAATGTGACCTCTATCTACTTTCCAGACATTTCATCTATAACCTTCCAATATGACTGCTCTGTAATAGGCAACTTGTTTTTTTTTCCTTTTCACAAATAATTTTATTAAACTGAGCCGTTAATGATAAATTTGTCTAAAATATCCTCATTTTATTACCACATTTTAGAACTTCATCCGTCCTTTAGTGTCCATTATAAATTCCCTCCTTCAAGTTCTCCTTTCTTATCATCCCAAATGAACAGGGTTTTCACTAAAGTGCATGCAATTAGTATAGGTCATGAAGGACCTTTTTAACATTTTCTATTTGCCCACATCTTCTGAGTATAACTGTAGCATTTTCATGACAAAAAATTGAGATGAAATTTAATGCCTCTAGCCTTCTCTTTCTACTATATTTTCCTACTTAGGGACATCCCTTCCCTTAGCACCTACATTCTAATTTTCTAACCTCTTTCCCCAAAGTGGGAGAGAACCGATTTCAAAATGTGTATTTATTCACATCTGTATATTAAATTAATCAGACATTTTCACATATAAGCCTAACTTTTAACTGGAAAATGAAGAAATTTTTGTCTCTCCATAAACAAATCCAGAAAAAAGCTATGAAATAATGGAGATAAAGGAACAACTAAAAGGAGACTTTCTCATAGACCAGGGAATCACATTGCTCCCAAGACTGCCTCTGAATATAATACTGATTCATCATTTTCAAAATTTTGATGAGTACAGTACTTAGTCTCAGAAATTTCAGGGGCATCAATGCACATAATATTTATCTCCCTTTAGTCCTATCTTAGCACTACAAGATGTAATTAATCTTTTAGGACCAAGCCTTTTGTTCATAATGTTGTCATCTCTATGACATTTTCCTTAACTCCTCTCAGACAGATTAAATTAGTCCTTTATTGATACTATCTCAGTATCTTTTTTGTTTATACCGTTAAAATCTCATTCATTATGTGAATGCAAAGGACAAATGGCCACTGATTTTCCTCCTCTGAGTGATCTAATGCACTTGCAATCTTCTGTTATCAGTTTTATAACATGATTCCCAAATCTATACATGTAGCCCACATCTCTCCCTTGAATTCCAGACCTCTGGAGCCAAGCATCCACATCTCCAAGAGAAGTTTTTTAAAAACTGAACTAATCATTATTCCAAATCCTATATCTCTTCCTATTTTTACTATTTTGAAAACTGGTACCACTATCCACCAGGTCGAACAATACTTTCTTTTATTTTCCTGGTCCACACAAAAATAAATTTCAAACTTCAATCAATCTAAACTTTTAAAATATCTCCCCTTCCTAACATATCTTTTTCTACAATGTTCCTTAATGGTTAAAGATATGTGTTAGGTAAGTTGTTTTATAAACATGTATGGCAAAGTATTTTAAATACAATATTACATATGGGCATGCTAGATACAGTTTTCTGTGTCTCTGGAGACTAATCTATTTTTGGTCTAAAAAACTTAATTGAATATTTGTCATCCTCTTCCTAACATACATACTTCCTAATGGTTTAATTGCCAATGATTTATTTTTCAGGTTGGCACAAAGTTTCTAAAGTTCATACCTATTTCTTCATATCTAATGTTTTCTTTCTAATTCTTATTTTAATTATTTTCATGGCAAAAGCTCATTAAGTTATCTAAGACTTTATTTTTGTCAGATACTTTGTGAAATGAAAACTTTTACACATAGGAAAAT
Organism: Kogia breviceps; assembly: GCF_026419965.1. Classification (NCBI taxonomy): domain Eukaryota; kingdom Metazoa; phylum Chordata; class Mammalia; order Artiodactyla; family Physeteridae; genus Kogia; species Kogia breviceps. The sequence goes on along the minus strand of NC_081310.1, from coordinate 140,032,402 downwards.
GTTTTTTTTTTTTCAATAGGTTCCACTGACAATTTGGGTAAATAAATAAGAACCCCCAAACAAGGTATTATCAAGAGATGAAAATTCAGTTCAGATTACACTATATATTTTCTTTACCAGCTGTACCAAAAATCACACATAATAGAAATGACATCAAGGTAAATTCACATAAACATTCCTGATGCCCCAAATCTCAAATTAAGAGCTTTCATAGGTAGGCTCTAAGGTAAATATGTACTCATTCTGAAAGGCACCAACAGATGGCATTAGCATTAGTGTATGGTACCCTTTGAGGTTAACAAGATTGACTTAAACTATTAAAAAATAGTATATAGAGTTTTTCCATGTTTATATAAATGTTGAAATCTCACACATCTCTTTCAATCAAATTAACTCAGTGGAGGCTTCCTTGGTGGCACAGTGGTTAAGAATCCACCTGCCAATGCAGGCGACAAGGGTTCGAGCCCTGGTCCAGGAAGATCCCACAAACCCGTGTGCCACAACTACTGAGGCTGCGCTCTAGAGCCCGCAAGCCACAACTACTGAGCCCACGAGCCACGACTACTGAAGCCCGCACGCCTAGAGCCCATGCTCTGCAACGAGAAGCCACCACAACGAGAAGCCCGCGCACCGCAACGAAGAGTAGCCCCTGCTCGCTGCAACTAGAGAAAGCCCACACGCAGCAACGAAGACCCATCGCAGCCAAGAATAAATAAATAAATAAATAAAATTTAAAAAAAAATTAACTCAGTGACATTTACTGCCTACCTCCTTTGTAAAAGACATTGGGGCTTGCCTATGAAACTTCTTTTGTAGTTGGTTCTTGAATAAAAATGTTCTTCTAATTGTCCTACTATGAAAAATGTTACTAGTTTCTTTGTGCTTTGTTTTATATTCTTTGGTCAAGGTTACAAGAAGACATTTGTTAATAAAGTTGATCCTTAAATGTTTATTGCCACACAAATTCGTATCTGATAAAAAGCAGCTACATATAATTTTACAGGGGTTTTACACTGTCTAGAAAATTATCATAGCATAAAATGGAAATGTAAGTTTCCTTTATTTCTTATTAAAGTTGAATTTTTAATGGCCAGAACAGATTCTCAAATTAATTATTTTACTGTTATTAGGTTTTCATTTCTTGTCTCCAACCTAAATTCTGTCCAGCATTGCCATGAACATTATTGGCTCATTAGGAGGCTCAGAGTTAATTTGCTGGGCTAAACATTTGTTCTATCATTAAGGCCTACTTTTTCCAGACTTAGAAATATGCAGGAATCTAACTTTGGTTTATTTTATTGCCGAGGTCATAGTAGTAAATTCAACTCAGTCTGGAAACAGTTCTTATAAAATTACCTTTTATTAAAATGTACTATACATTTTGTAGAAATGCAAAAAAAATAATAACCCCATTGAGACAAGATTCCTTGAATGCCAGAATACAAAATAAAATCATGCTCATTTTCCTCAGGTATCATTTAGCATAATATTAACTCCATGGCCTGTATAATTTGATGACTCAACTTTTCCATAAACAAATTACGATAATGCTCATATATCATACTTTTATCAAACACGCACAGAGGAGGATTTTATCATATTCTTACAGTGCCTAAGCAATTTCTTGGCAATATTTTAGGCTCACTGAGAAGCACCATTTGCTTATTGCTATACACTGAAAGTTTATGTTTTCCCCAAATTCATATGTTGAAATATAATCCCAATGTGAAGGTATTAGAAGGTAGGGGCTGTGGCAGGTGGAATTAGAGTCCTGATAAAAGAGGCCCCAGAGAACTGACTCACCCCTTCTGCCTTGGGAGGACACAACAAAAAAAAGGCTGTCTATGAACCACCAAGCAGAACCTCATCTGACACCAAATCTGGCAGCACCCTGATCTTGGATTTCCCGATCTCCACCACTGTGAGTAATGAATTTTTGATTTTTTTTTTTTTTTTGTAAGCAACCCAATCTATGGTATTTTTGTTATAGCAGTCCAAACAGACTAAGATCCTCATGAAGTCCATCAATTTGAACTGAACTTTAGTTATGAGTGAGCAGACGATTATGCTCAAATCCAGTAAGTGCTCGTTATTTAGCACTTTCGTCCCCAAAGTTTGTGACTGATTCTAAATTAAGAATTTCCTCTTCCTATCTCTTGAGGTTGAAGGCTTGAATCAACTCTGATACATGTTTTTTTGAACACTATTTGTGCCTGGCTTGAAAGCAGAGCTCCAAAGTGAAATTCTATACTTATAGACAACATTAATTTTGTCCACTGTGTAAAATGTCAAAAGGATTTAAATAAGAGGCATTCTTGTGAGAAGTGATTTTGGAGTCAGTAGATATGAGATCCAGCCCCTGGCACTGCCACTTATTATTCCTAGTCACTTAACCTATTGGACATGTTGTATGACTGAATGAGATGTTTATAAAAATGTTTGGTAAACTGTAAAGAACTTTGCAAAGATAATATCCTTATAAGTAAAAGGTGTATAAGAGCAGAGATCTGGAGTCGAACAGACCTAGGCTGGAATCCCATTTTGCCACTTACTAGTTCTGTGAGTTGGGAAAAAAATCACGTAATATCTCTGAGCTCCAATTTTCTTCACTTGTAAAACTGGGGTAATAAATCTGACGGCAGTTTTTATAAGAATTAATAAAATAATCTTAAATTTGGGGGCAATATCTAAACATGCTATTTTTTAATTAATATTCTTACTCATCTTAAGAATTTCTTGGAAATGGGGGAAAAAGACAGACAAACTCAACTGTTTGCAAATGTAAAGTAAGGTTTTCATGAAAAAAAATCCAATATAATCTTAAAACGCGATGAATGCCAAAATGTCAGAGAAGACAGAAGGAAAAGGATCTATTATTACAACCTATTTCCTGAAGACAAGTCCAGTGTGCACTTGTCAACACTAAAGGTCAATACAATTGTGGGCATCATTTAAGAGGTTATAGGAAACAAATCAGAAAACATGATTTCTTTTTGGTTTTACACAGATATGTCAGGGGATGATGGTAAAGGGAAGTGTATAATTATTGTGACAAAAATCCACAGCAATGGCTGTTACATATTCTCCCTTTAAAAATGATTTCTTCCATTAAACTACCATTTTGATTGCTGTCATGTAAGATGAGCAGGAATGAACATTTACAAAAGAAATTAAACTCTCTTGATCTAGCGTGGTCAGTGGTCAGACTGTATAAGTGGGGAATTAGCCTGCAATCATTGGTATAATGATATCACTTTGTAATGAAAATCTGCCCTAGTTGGCTCTATTCAATATACTTAAAAATCCTTTAGAAATTAAGATGCACCCATCTCTTAGTTAATGATATGTTAAAGCATATCTCATTATTGCATTTACAAATGGTAATTTAGAAGAATAAAAAAATGTCTCCCATTGATTTTCCTCAAAGAATACACTGTTAAAAAATCTTGGACTTTTAGTCTGCTCCTTCTAAATTTTTCAAGTATTTTTCTTTAAGTACATTTTTCATTTTTCTTACTCTCACCTAAAAAAATGAATTACATTAATGACGGTTGTTCTCAAGGCTGGATGGGCATCAGAATCACTTTTGTAGCATTTTAAACACCACCAACAAAAAATATACCAATAATTTAAAAAATTTTTTTTAAAAATTTAAATGAATGCCCATGATTAAAAAAAAAATCATACAGAAATAGTCACTCCTGCTCTAAAAGCTCCAGTTTCACTCCTCCAAGAAATTAATTATTTCTTGCATGTCTTTTCAGAAAGTATATAAACAAGAATATTTTATACTTATATTTATTTAAGATTTTTTGTTAACATAAATAAGATCATCCTATACATAATATACTATAAATAGCTTGCTTACCTTTATAATATACCTAAGATATCTTTCCATAATACATGCATGTAGATAAATCCTCCTTCTTTTAAGTGCTTGAAGAGTCATCCAGGAACTATTTACAGGAAAAGCCCTAGATTATTCATCAATCAGAATGAGGGGTGTATTAAAGAGAAAGCAGCCTACTTGCTCTGAGAAGTCGTCGTAAGCACTCATTCTGTTTTACAGAGGGAATGCAGAGCACTGTTAACTTTCATGTCTTTTAGGTGGAGGTTGGTTACTTATCTCCCAGTAAATAGATGTTTTGCTAATCCAGTGCTGCAATGAATAACGTTTGTGCTAAGAATGTAAATATAGCTAAAGCATAAATTCATAGAAGTGGAATTTCTGGGTCAAAGGTTATATGCACCTTAATTTTGCCACGTCGCCTTCTCAAAATGTTGTGTTAGTTAATACTCCCACAATCCCTATGTTGGTGGGAATATTTTATATATTTCTTTTTGATTTTACACAGATTTGTCAGGGGATGATGGTAAAGGGAAGTGTATAATTATTGTGACAAAAAATCCATAGCAATGGCTTTTACATATTCTCCCTTTAAAAATGATTTCTTCCCTTATTAAACTACCATTTTGCTTGCTGTCATGTAAGATGAGCAGGAATGAACATTTACAAAGGAAATTAAACTCTCTTTATCTAGCGTGGTCAGTGGTCAGACTGTAAAAGTGGGGAATTAGCCTGCAATCATTGGTATAATGATATCACTTTGGTCAGATAAAGCCATATGGACTGTTTATATTGAATATATATAAAATATATATTTTATGACTGTTTATATTGAATATATATTCATTGTTTAAAAGCTACCAAAGATAATCCTATCGATTAAAACATATTTAGAATCAGTTCTTCTTTTGAACTGTACTAGATTTGTTAGAAACATTACTTGTGGAAATTTATAACCAGAATTTGTGATGCAGTAAATATGAATTGAGATCCAAAAACAATATATTGTGAATCTCTCTGGTGATTTATACAGCCATGTTGTTCAGAAATTATGGTTCTACATTACATCTGACTCTATTCTATGTGAAGAATATTGAAAATCAACATTATGAGGGGTAGTACTCCCTTCTCTCCTCAAAATACATCTTGAGTTGAAAGTTCAAGTTATACAAAGATCATACCTGAACATTTTTAAGATCATTCATAGTGCCATTAGCAGTTCCATCTCAATTCTCATCACCTTCATCTTATACTTGTGGCTGATGGTATTTTCTAACGATGGCAGAAACAATATCTTGTACCCCCATGCTCTTCTGCATTAAGACCTTGCCATTCCCTGATCAAACTGTGCAGTTAATAGTTCCCTTCTCTTAAATCTTTGTTAGCCTTAGTGATTAGCTTCTTTCCAATAGAATGTGGTAGAAATGATGAAACAAGAAACCTAAGCCTAGGTCAGAGAAAGCCATATGGACTCAACTTTTTCTTTTGTAATGCTCACTCTGCAGATTATTCTTCTTAGAATTTTTTTTTTTTTTTCTCGGAATTCAGTTACCGGGTAAAAGACACATATAGATGACCTGGTCAACCGTCCTAGCTGAGCCCAGCCTTCGATCCCTACCAACACAGGTGTCAGACATATGAATGAAAAGGCCTCCAGATAATTCCAGTTTCCAGTCATCAAGCCACCCCCAGATATTCAGTTCTTCCCAGCTGAGGTCTCAGCCATTTCTGAGAAGACAGAAGCCAACCCCATTGTGCCCTGCATGAATTCATCATCCATAGAAACTATGGGCAAAATAAAATGGTTACTATTTTATTTCACTATGTTTGGGGTGGTTTGTTATGCAGTAATGGATAGCTACATCACTGAAAGACTGTTTTACAGATGAAGAAAGTAAAAAAAAAAGAATATTTACTTATTTCTTTTACATATAGTCACATGAAAACAAAAGAAAATATTCTCCAAAGTGTGATTGGTGATTGTGAGTTTGTAAAAGAGGGTCCCATGTTCACCCTGAGGAAATACTGGATGCGGTGGACACTATTAGTTGTCTATCCATTATCCCTAGATGATGATCAATAATTGGTCTTAATCAAACATGGTGATTCTATTCCTTTTGCTAGTTGTCCGTTTAGCAGTGGGCTTGTATCCTTTAACTTGAATCCAAGTTCTGGCCAATAAAACCAGATTCATACCCAGTGGAGAAATTATTCTGGGAAATGATTTCCTTCCCTGAGAAAATTATCAAAGGTCTCATGCAGAATTATTTCCCAATGCTCTGTCCATCACTGCCTTTGCGCTTTTTTTTTTTTTTGCGGTATGCGGGCCTCTCACTGTTGTGGCCTCTCCCGTTGTGGAGCACAGGCTCCGGACGCGCAGACCCAGCGGCCATGGCTCACGGGCCTAGCCGCTCCGCAGCAAGTGGAATCCTCCCGGACAGGGGCATGAACCCGTGTCTCCTGCATCGGCAGTCGGATTCTCAACCACTGGGCCACCAGGGAAGCCCCCTTTGCGCTTTTAAATTTTGCCATTGGAAGACTTGAGATTTAGTGCTGGAAGCAGGGGTGGCCATCTTGTGACTATAAAGCCAGGGCCAAGGGAATTGTAGAAATTCTGAACCAAATCAAATGTATGACAGTATTGATCCATTAAACAAAACTTAAAATCATGTACAGTCAGCCCTCCCTATCTCTGGATCCCACAGACAAAGGACCAACTTTACTATGCCATTTTAAAGGAACTTGGCTGCCGGCAGGCTTTGTTATCCCAGGGAAGTCTGGGAACGAATCCCCTGCAGATACCAAGGGACTACTGTATCGCCCATCTTAAGCAAGATAATGTATGCCTGTATGATTCAATTCGATTTAGTGAGGTTTTGTTGCCTGCAGCTGAATGTATTATAAATGCAATACTGGGTTTAGACAAAGTTACCCTCCACAGATGGCTACTTAAGCAATTCTTCATAATCTGTGACGTGAGCGATATACTGGATTTGTGTGAAGTAGTGTCTTTGTCAATATGCATTCTAAATCTTCCATGTGGGTGTCAAAAACTAACTTAATTGTAGAGCTGCTCCAACCCCCAACATTTTTCTTTTGGAGAGACATTTTTCTCTGAAAGATATCTTTTGAGAAAGTGCTTTGGAGTCTCTTTCTTAACTTCTAAAGGGTGTCTGATTTTCCTTAAGCTTTTCCTGACTGATTATACAACCTGGGCCTAGGATCTCTGCCTTGAATGGAAGTTCGTGAGGATCAGGGTGATATGCTTTATTTATTCACTGAAAAGGGCTAAGGAAAACCTAGGTTGTCTGTCTAGCCATTCTTTCTTATAATTTGGCATTTTACATACCATTTCCTATGTTAGAATGTAATGGTTCATTTTTTATTAAGAAAATGTTAACCTTCCCAATAGAACCCAATATAATAAACTAGCATTTAGAAAGTTACATTTGGGAACTGAATATTGAACTCAGATCTCAATCACCTGGAAAATATTTGAGAGGTTACTCTTTTTCCCCTCCTTAAACAACAGCTTCATTTGATCCTGGTAATAATAATAATAACAATAATAATAATAATTAAAGCAAATATTCATCTAGCACATTTAGAGAGTAAGAGGTTATAAATGCATTGATGTTTTTCTGGGCTTGTGTAGTGTGCCATGTGATAAAAATGTCCAATCTAGGAATAATCACATCTCTTGATTCATTCATTACTTCAGTAACCATGTGCAAAATATTGCTGTAGAATGCTAATATTTATGCCATCAAACATTCAATAATTCCCCTCATTCATTCAACTAATATTTGCTATTTGTAGAATCCTGAAATAATTTATAGGCTTAAAATTTAAAAATATATCTCTGGGGTTATTTTTTCTTAAGTTTAAAAATAACTACACTTCATGATTCTTAGCACTTCATCAAATTTAGATACCTCTTATTTCATTATAGCACAGCTACCTCTTCAAATTACAGCTAGTTAATCTGACAAACTTTATTCAGTTTAAGGTTTTAACTATTAACTAATTAACACATGTCCTTTGTCCAACTCAACAATTTTCTTTTAATATGTGCAAGGATCAAAACAATGTATTAAGTGTTGAAATTTCACATACTATGACAAAAATAGAATATGACCTAGTGTTCCTTCAGCTGAACTGAGTAAACAGCTGTTTATGCCTCCCATATATATTTGAGCTGTATTCTCCCTTTCATATATCTACTGATAGTTGGTGTCTGCTAAATTCCTCAAAAGCAGGTTTTAAAATGTCTTATACTTGGGTTTCCAAGTGTTTTTGCAAGTGATAAACTTCTAATTTATTACTAACTCATAAAAAAGAATCAAATGGCCTTTTAAAGAGTTAAAGTGCACACAAGATCTCACATAATGAGTTCTCAGAGAAACAAAAGCATCATTTGTAGTATGCTGAAAATCAACCATGCCTCAATCACATCAGCAGGCAAGTCAAAAATTCCTGCAGGTGATGACAGCCAATGCAGATGGTAACTTCTCCCCTCTGATTTTCTGCTCTGTGGCACAGGAACAGATATTAAAGGAGTTAAAAAGCAACATACGGTTTGAGAGCATAGAAAAGTGGTTGATCATGCCTAAAGGACAAGAAAATAAGCAGCTTTAAAAATTCTTTATAATATTTAACATGCTCACAACTTGGAAGAAGGGTGCAAGTCTATTTTATTATAATTTTATATTCAGTAGGCTAAATCTGGGCTCCACCAGCTGGGTTGTTAATACAGGTCAAGGAATAATTAGCTGCATTGTTTCAGTTTTAGAAAACCTAAATGAGCTCTGAGTATGTTCAAGGCCTAGAAAGAAACAAAGATTTCCTCACTGATGTAATAGGTCCTGACAAAAACATGAGAACAGAGAACAGAGGATTATTACACTAAGATGTACTTATGAAAAAATAATGAATGGAGAACTGATAATATACTTGGAAAATTCAAATAAATGCCACAACTCTGAAATAAATGGATTATGATGGTGGGAAAAGTCCATGCTGGGTGCTCCTAGTCAGAGTAAGCAGGCAGGGAAAGAAAACAGAGCAATTCAACCCAATCATTATCCAAAGGCACCAATATAGTTTTCTTCTATGGTGCTCCTAGACAATGGTGCATATAAATTTTATGTCGTCACAGGCATTTATGGGGAAGGAGAAACTGTATGCTTGAATTTTTAAAGAAATATGATCCTATCTTACTTGGAAATCTTTTAACAATATGTGGACAAGTTGAATAACTGGAAATCACACATTATTATAATTTTTAGATTTATAAATCAATTATAAATTATAAAATAATCAAAGAAAATTCATCTGCTATTATAATTATACATATAATAAATAAAAAGCATTTCCATACTATCAACAACTCTGGTTTGGTAAATTCCAAAAGAGATCAAATAAAATGAAATAAATAAAATAATGTATCTAGGGGATAGTACTAGCCATTATTTCTCCTTCATTTACATGTTTTACTTCAAATGCAAATAATCCATCAGTACTACATTTCTTCATAAAGTGGATGAAGCAAATACCTGGTGGTGTATTATATCATTTTCTTAAAAAACATATGACTGGAGGAGAAGTGGTTGCAAAGGCTTATGGCAAATGCCTATAGTCAATGTTCTCTAAATTACATTGTAACTTTGTTTTCATGTTCTGAAATGGAAAACCATTTTGTAGTACGTAACTTTGTTTTCATGTTCTGAAATGGGAAACCATTTTGTAGTAACGTATGGTGATTAGTCACATAGAACACGTGGAAAACAGCCAGACCACACGTCGCTGTAACTATGGAGAACGGCATTGAGGAAGCCAAGCAATTTTCTCAGATTGTCCTGTTTTAAACAAATATGCCTTAAAGGATATCACTTTCCCTCTTCAGCCTGCTATCATATCACTTCAACTATCTGCTCTCTCTAACAACACTGAAACTTTAACAACTTTCCCTTTAGAAATTATATTTGTATAATCATAAGATAATGTACAAGTTGCACTGGGAAGAGGAAACAGGAATGTGTCACTTAGATTCCCATTCCAATCCTTCACTGTGGCAAAAACTTCTGAAGGGACTCACTTCCTCCATCGATGTGAGACACAATACCCCAATGATATACCTAATGATGGGTTTAAATGGTAAACAATAGATTTTGAAGGTGATATGAAAAATGAAGAATTTTTTAAAAAAAATTCCTTGCTGTGGTCAGTGCATGAGTTAAAGCCAAAGCACATTTCTTTTATATATGTTTATTTTTAAAATATTTATTGAGTATCTACTATGACTGGTTTTAGACATGCAGGGGTACATCAGTGAACAGAATACCTACAAATATTCTGGAACAATCAATTCACAAATTCCCAATTCTCATTAGCGGGGGAATAATCCTTAATGAGCTTAACAATGCTATTAGGAAGAGAGATTTACCAAACTTTGCATAGAGCAACTTTTACAAAGTATACTGATAAATAAAGACTGAATGTTATAAAGGTATTCTTTTTTCCAGCAAAGTAGGTTACCCCTCTATAAATGTGATCTGTTATTTTCTAATTGGAAACAATCAGGTTGCATTATGTACATTAGATCTAGAGACACTCTACACAATGATAAACTGTTTTTGGCGGGGGCGGGGGGCAAGACATAAATTGATCAGAGGCCCTGTTTGTAGGTGGTAATGTTTTTCTCAGGGAAAACCGCTTTCTGAACTACATATATCATGTTGTTTCAAAATGGTGTACTCTACCATAGTGGAAAGTGGCTTCCTGGTAAAAATGTTTTGCATGAATTCTAAATGAGTGCTACCATGCTGGGTGAGTGGAGGTCACACGTCACACATAGAATACTGCAGGTAGTATACGTACATCATCATGTTCTAACAATTGAGATTACTGAGTTGTCAAATAGTACTTCCCTGCCTCCTCATCATATAGTGCTTCCCTTCCTCTTCATTATGTGATTTGTTGAGCTCCGAAGGAAGCATATGGTTGAGTTTGGGTTTTGTGAAACCCCAGAATGCAGGCAGCGTCATGACCAAGCAACAAACTCAATCACCTTCTCAGTCATAACTGTCCTATCATGCAAATTATTCCTTGTTGCCATACTTTTCTCACTATATTTCAACACTTACTATTGAAATGGGGACAAATGGAGTAAGAAATGTTGACTATCCCATGTAAATTCTTAGAGGATGATTAGGAAGTTCTAGACACATGAAGAAAGAGTAGGAGTAAATGACACTAAGGATACATTGATAGTCACCTGTCTCCTGGAAGCCCAGATGCATTTCCTTCTTGAGGAGCAAGGCACCAAAAAGTCAGAATAAGCTTCTTTGAAACAAGATGAAGATACTGTGTTGTGAATTGGTAGGCAGTTTTCTACCCCTGCTTTATCCCACGCATAAAGATATCATGCCTTCCATTTTTAATTCTCTGCATTCATTTATTCTTTCCACATACGTTTGAGGGTCAGTCATTCTACTTAGGTACTGAAAACGCAGCAGAGAATATACAGTTGTGGTGCTTGCTCTCACAAACTGACAGACCATTAGACAAGCAATCATAGCAAGGCACAATGGGTTAAGGGTAGGTGCAGCTTAGATTGCTGTGTGAGCCCACAGCAGATTCATGGAGCCTATTTTAGGTTGTCAGAAGAGACAACACAGCAGAAGTGGCAAAGTGAGATGGGCAGAGTAGGCAGAAGAAAAATGTTGGCAGGAAGTGCTGTAGGCAGAAGGAATAATATGAGAGAAAACTTAGAGGCCAGGGTGGGTAGGACACAGAGGGTATTGGGAGGGGAGAGGAAGACATGAGTTGAAGAAGAAGGCAGAGACCAGATGCTGGTGGGCCCTAAAAATTACCTCAAGGAATTTGATTTTTATTCTAAAGAGAGTAGGAATGTATATTTAAAAAAACCTTTTAAGCTGGATAATGGCATACTTTACGCTTTAGAAAAATTGCTCCAAATTGAAATTATGCTGATCTGTGACACATGACCCTGGGCATTCTAACATGTAAAAGAAAGAAAACATGTACCCAGAGGATTAGAATGGATGTTAAATGAAATATGTTCTGAGCACGGTCTGTGGCACAAACATACATATTTAAGGGAACAGACTCTAGAGTATGTCTGCATTTGAATAGAGCCTCGAGCTCCATCATTGTAGTTGGGTGAAGAGCATTCCCCCAAAATTCAATTTCATTCAGAACCTCAGAATGTGACCCTATTTGGAAATAGAGTCTTTGCAGATGTAATTAGTTAAGGATCTTGAGATGAATCCTCCAGGACTTGGTGGAGGAGTGGCGGGCACCCAAATCCAATAACTGGTGTTCTTATAAGGAAAGGAGAGAACACAGAAAGACACACAGGGAAGGACCTATGAAGGAAGGTGCAGAGATTGGAGCTGTGCTGCCACAAGCCAAGGAATGCCTAGGGCCACCAAACCTGGAAGAGGCAAGAAAGGATTCTTTTCTAGAGCCTTCAGAGGTAGATTGGCACTGTCAGCACTTAGATTTTGGACTTCTAAACTCCAGAACTCTGATAGAATAATAAATTTCTGCTTTTTTTCAAGAAACTCAATTTGTGGTATTTTGTTATGGCAGCCCTAGGAAATGAATACAACCATGCAATCTTGGTGTGCTCTCGGGTAAGCTATGCAACTTTTCTGTGGCTCATTTCCTTCTTTGTACAACTGAGATATTAATACCTAACTCACAGGGTTGCTGTATGAATTATATGAAATTATGTCTGTGAAATATTTAGAGCAGAACCTTGTTAGACACAGAGTAAATAATTAATGTTAGTTCTTATAACTACTGTGAAAATATTACTAGGTAGATATTGTTAAAAAGATACAAAACAGTTTGATTTGTGAAAGACCACATCCAAATTGCTAATTACTTTTTAATTTTTTTCTCAGTATCCATATCATACTCCATGATCCCTAATATTAAAATATTTACTTTTATTGTCAAATTATTGAATATATTTGTCAGTCTTTAATCAAAATGTGCTCATGCTAAAGAAATATTCAAACTCTGTCCTTAAAGTTGCTCCTTCATTTTTATCAGAATATTTTCAAATATATTTGTTAATACTACATCTGCTTCCTTCTCTGAATGCAGTTTTCCCCTCTTCATGTAGGAACAACATTGACCCAATAATCTTACTTTAAGAAGGTGCTCCCATTTCAATATAAATCTCTTGGGATTGTTTTAAGGAAAATAATAGAGTAAATGACAGAAATGAACTATCCATTGCAGTACAATTTGTCATGGAGTGTGGCATACCACTATCTGGAAAACATTCAGTGTAGTAATCACTTGGAATAGTGATAACACATAATTGTATGCTAGTCATAAATTATAGGTGAATGGCAGTTTCAGCTAATGAGTGCCAAATAGCAGTGCAGGCACTGTAGTGATTAGAGAAGATGTGGTTATGAATGCATTTATTATGAGTGTATTACAAAGCTTTTCAGATTATAAATGGCAGGTATATAAATAGACACCTAGACACCATGCTGGAATTCTATATCTATAAAGTAAGATATAGACATAAAAGGAAAGAAAGAGATGAGTGAAAAGCAGAAGAAACTAAGAAAAAAAAATCCTCTACTTATACACCCTTTCTATCACTTTAATGTGATATAAGTAGAGGATTACTCTACTACTTTAGGAAGAGCTTGGGCATACCTAACTTCAGCTATATTTTTCTCTCCTTTTACAATTTATATTTTATTTGTGTTGCTTTTCTGATGTGTGTAAAAGGTCACTCTCCATTGGCTGATAGTATTAGTATTTGTCTCTCTAGAGGAGATTTCAAAATCTTAAAAAACAGATACAATTTTATTCCCTGCCCCATAGATAGCATATATTCAACCAGTCCCTATTTATATTATACATGGGATGCTATGAAATTTCTATTTATTTTGATATAGCAGAAATCAAAGTTAATTTATGAAGTAGGACTGAATACAGATGATTTCAGTAGTAATATTCCTTCCCAAGTTGATTCTTCACTTTAAGATACACTGTACACTTTAGTTTATTGTTGCCTTTTGGTTGGAAAATGGAAATACAATAAACACATTTTTAAATTGTAAGACTAAATAGTAATGTTTCCCTCTAAGTTTCATCTTAAGAGTTATGATAAGATTCATTTTCAGAAGTGAGTGAAGAGATAAATACATATTGAATAGTATAGGAAAGGGTAAGGTTTTAAAATATAAATTATGTAATTTTCCCTCAAATTGTAATAACATGAGAACACGCACAAAGTTAAGATTTTAATTATTCTTACAATTATTCTTGCCTGATTTTGTGCTATAGTCCTTACATTGTTTCTCATAAACTGCTTTACTATTAGATTTCTCTGAGTAGGTTTGGTTATTATTTGGACAAAAATAAATAGGCATGTGGCAAAATGAAAATTTGGCTTTTGCTGGGAAAGCTTTTATTTCTGAAACTTAACTTTAAAACTTCTTTTCAAGAAATCAATTGTTCACACAAAAGCTATCATATTTTAAAGATATTTTCCCAAATGTATGTTTGCAATCCTTACTTCTAATCAAAATAAAATTCAAGTGTTTTCTGTTTTGGTGTCAATATTTCCCTGCTCAAAAAATATAAAAAACATTATAGTAGAACTTCAAGTCTCCAGTCCTACACGTAAGGACCTTGGAAGTCACCACTCCATCAAAACAATGAGTAACAAGCTGAAAAGATTGAAAAATCAACTATTCTTCCTGGATTGGAATAAAGGTTAAGGATACAGAGCAAACTGCTACCCCCAAGATTAGAGAGACAGATGAGCAAATATTGGGAGTCACAGCTTACCAGAGCTGATACTCACAAGTGGAAACTACTGCCATGGTTTGAAAACCTGAACTATAATTGATAATTTGCCATTGGCTTAGTGCAGAAAAGACTGAGGTTAAAAATTTCATGATTACCCAGTCAGAGAAAGGCCCCCATGCTTTTGTGAGCTTTATCTCCAGGAGCTTGGCCAGATTCTCATAATATTGGAGAAAAGAAACAAAACTGTTTCAACAAAACAAAACAAAACACCAAATTCTACCAGTCCTAAGCTTCCTCAAAAGAGAAGGGAAATACCCAATTCCAGCCCACTCTAGCCTTCTATGTTGGAGAGGGTAAATATTCAACTCCATGCTACTCTATATATTCTGTCTTACTTAATTGGAGAGGTGGAAGTGGGGAAGGGGGACACTGAGAAGCACTGGTGAAGTTCAAAGTCCAGAGTCATAGGCTCTCTACAAGACTGAGATTAATTGTTGGACTAAAGAACACTTCCCTGCCACACACACAAACACACACACATACACACATACCTCATCACTACATTACTAAAAGCCAATTTAGAGCATTTCCTTTACATCATGTCTGGCTACCAAGAAAAAATGATGAGAAATGATAAAAGGAAAAAAAAAACCCCAAAAACAAAAAACCAAACATACACAATTTGAAGAGACAAAGCCAGCTTCAGACTCATATATTGGCAGGGATGCTGAAATTATCAGACAGGGAATTTCAAACAATAATGATTAATATGCTCAGGGCTTTAATGGATAAAGTAGACAACATGCAATAACAGATGTGCAACATTAGTGAAGAGATGGAAATGCTAAGAAAGAACCAAAAAGAAATGCCAGAAAAACAACACAAAAACAACAACAACAAAAAACACAACTGTGACAGAAATTAAGAATGCCTTGATGGGCTCATTAGTAGATTACTAGACTGGAATGGTGAAGGAAAGAATGTCTGGGCTTCAAGATATATCAATAGAAACCCCCCAAACTGAAAAGCAAAAAGAATAAAAACTGATAAAATCAGAACAGAATAAGTTGCTGTGGGACAACTACAAAGGCTTAACATATTTATAATGAGAATACCAAAAGGAGAAAAAGAGAGAAAGAAACTCTCTGAAACAATAATGACTGAGAATTTCTCCAAATTAATGTAAGACACTAAACCACGGATCTAGGAAGTTCAGAGAACACCAGGAAGTATAATGCCAAAAACAACACCTTGGCATATCATTTTAAAACTATAGAAAATCAAAGATTAAGGAAAAATCCTGAAAGAAGCTTGTGGGGATGGGGAACGCAAACTTTAAAGTGAAGAAAATTATCACGGCTAAAGAGGGGCATCACATAATGATAAAGGGGTCAACTGTCCAGGAAGACATAATTCTTAATGTGTATGGGCCTAATAACAGAGTAACAAACTACACAAAGCAAAAACTGATAGAACTTCAAGGAGAAATAGATGGATCCACTATTGTAGCTGGAGACTTCAACACTCTTTCTCAGAAATGGAAAGATCTAGAAGGCAGAAAATCATTAAGGACATAGTTGAAATCAGCAGTACCATAAATCAACTGGATATAATTTACATCTTTAGACTACTTCTCCAACAAAAGCAGAATGCACATTCTTCACAAGCTCACATGGAACATTTACCAAGATACACCACAGTCTGGACCATAAAATACACCTTAACACATTTAAAATAATAGAAATCATACAGAGTACAATGGCATTAAACTAGACATTAATAACAGAAAGATAACTGGAAAATCCCCAAATATGTGGAGATTAAAAAAACACTTTTAAATAACATATGAGTCAAAGAAGAAACATCAAGAGAATTCTAAAAATATTTTGAAGGAAATGAAAATGAAAACACAATTTATCAAAATCTGTGGGATGCAGTAAAAGCAGTATGCTTAGAGGGAAATTTATATAATTGAGTGCATGTATTAGAAAAAAAGAAAGATCTAAAATCAGTAATTACATTTGCACCTTAGGAAACTAGAAAAAGAAGAGCAAATTAAGCCCAAAGCAAGCAGAAGAAATGAAATAATACAAATTAGAGCAAAAATAAATGAAAGTCAAAAATAGGAAATTGATAGGGAAAATCAATAAAACCAAAAGCTGGCTCTTTGAAAAGGCCAATAAATTTCATAAGCCTTTATCAAAGCTAACTAATAAAAAAAAGAGAGAAAAAACAAATGACTAATATGAGAAATAAAAGAGGTCTATCCCTAAAGGTCTCACCAACATAATAGGATAAAAAAGGAATTGTATTGCATAGAATTGAACAATTCTATGCTCACAAATTTGATAACGTAGAGTAAATGGACCAATTGCTCAAAAGACACAATCTACAGAAATGTCCAAAGGAAGAAACAGACAAGTCCTGTACGTATATGTACTTGAATAGACTTGTATCTATTAAAGAAGATGAATCATTAATTAAAATCTTCCAAAACCGAGAGCATCTGGCCCAGATGGAATCACTGATAAATTTTATGAAACCTTTAACAAATAAGTTATAGCAATTTTCTACAATCTCTTTCAGAAGATAGGAGTAGAGACGATACTTCCTAATTCATTCTATGAGTTATCCTAGTACCAGCATTACACTTATACCAAAACCAGACAAAGACACTGAAAGAAAAGAAAGTCACCCAACAGTATCTCTCATGAACATAGATGCAAAAATCTTCAAAAAAATGTTAGCAAATTGAATCCAAAAATGTATAAAAAGAATTATTAAACCATGACCAAGTGGGATTTATCCCCGGTATGAAAGGCTAATTAACAGTCAATGATCAATTAATATAATCTACCACATCAATAGGCTAACAAAGAAAAGTCATATGATCATATCAATAGATGTAGAAAAGACACTGGACAAAATCCCACACACATTCATGATAAAAACTCTTAGTAAAATAGGAATAAAGGAGAATGTCCTCAACTAAAGCATAACTACAAAAAAACCCTCCAGACAGCATCACGTTAAATGTGAGAAACTCAAACATTTCGCACTACAAAGTCAGGAAGAAGACTAGGCCGTTCCCTCTCACCACTGCTTTTTCAACATTGTACTGAAAGTCCTAACTAATGCAATAAGATAAAAAAATGAAATATAAGATATATAGGTTGGGAAAGAATAAATAAAGTTGCCTTTGTTTGCAGATGACATGATCATCTAAGTAGAAAATCGAAAGAACTGATAAAGGAACTCCTGGAACTAATAAATGATTATAGCAAGTTTGCAGGATACAAGGTTAATATAAAAAGTCATTTATTTTCCTATATACCAGCAATGAACAAGTGGAATTTGAAATTAAAAACATAATACCAATTATATTAATGCCTCAAAAACGAAATACCTGGATGTAAGTCTAATAAAGAATGCATAAGTTCTATGAGGAAAACTATAAAAGTCTTATGAAAGAAATCAAGTAAGAATCAAACCAATGGAAAGATGTTTCATTTTCATGGATAGGGAAACTTAACAAATGGTTAAGATGTCAGTTCTTCCAAACTTGACCTATAGATTCAACATAATCTCAATCAAAATCTCAGCAAATTATTTAGTGTATATCAGAAAAAAATAATTCCAAAGTTGATATAGAGGGGCAAAAGACCCAGAATAGTCAACACAATACTGAAGAAGCCCAAAATTGAAGGGCTGACATTACCTGACTTCAGGACTTACTGTAAAGCTATGGGAATCAAGACAATGTGGTACTGGTGAAAGAATAGAAAAATAATAGATCAATGAAATATTGCACAGAAATGGACACATAAATAGAGTTAATTGATCTTTGACAAAGGAGCAAAGTCAATACAATGGAGGAAAGACAGTCTTTTGAAAAATGATATTTTACTGACCAATTTTAGTGTCTAGACATAGATCCAATAGCTTTATATTATCTTTAATTTTCATCATAATTACATGAGATAGGAACTGGAACCAGGCCAACCACAGGCCTATTTCTCAGGTAGATGACTTCTAGGAAAGAATACATATGAAAATTTAACACTAAGAAATTGCTAAGTGCCTACATAGTCCTTAGAACATTACGATGGACTCTAATGGTATTTGTACCATATTTGAAGCCTTTGGATTATTGTCATAGTGCCTGGAATACTACATTTTATATCCTTTTCTATTATGGAAATTATTTACCTAATGCCACATAGCAATTGAGTGATGGATTCTGTAATTCAAACCCAGGCCCATAGGACTCTGAAACTGATCATTTTAGCACTTTTGTTCTGCTGCTTGCTACAGTTATAGTGAATACTTCTCATTGGACTGCATACAGAAGGAAAGATTTTAAAATGACCAAAACAAAATGTGGCCCCCAAAAGATGTGTGTGTATCCTAATTCCTGGAATCTGGTAATGTTACCTTATTTGGAAAAAAAAAAAAAGTTCTTTGCAGATATAGTTAGAGACTTTGAGGTATAGAGATCATTCTGAATTATACAGGTGGGCCCTAAATCCAATGATGAGTGTGAGGATGAGAGATACTCAGGAGGTTATTTGACATACAGAAGAAGAGGAGGCAAGATGACAGTGGAGGTAGAGAGTAGAGCGATGCTTCCATAAACTAGGGAATTCCTGGAACACCCAAGAGCTGGAAGAGGCAAGGTACAGAATCTTTCTTTGAGCCTTGGGAGGAAACACAGCCCTACTTACATTGATTTTGGACTTTTGGCTTCCAGGCTGCAAGAGAATAAATTTGTGTTGTTTTAAGATACCAAGTTTGGAAACTAATACAGATTTTAATTTTAATTCAGAAAACACTGGGATTTTTAATCTACCATGCAAAACAGAAAGGACAAAGATTTATTTTAAAACATTTTTAAGCAATGTTTGAAAATTACTTGTGAAAATAAAGTGAGTGATCATTATATTTTCCCCCATTACTTAGCAAAATTAATATCACAGGAGACGATAAAAAATGCCAAATTTGTGCCAAAATGTGAATGAAAAAACAATTAAAAATTTTATTTGGTAGAATATGCACAGAACATAAGAATAGGGCATTAGACACTAAAAGGATGCCACGAAGAGACTGCATAGACTCTGTGCCTGCACTGTTAACAGTATGATTTACTTTTCTCTCCTTTCTTCCTTTCCTTTTCTTTCCTCCCTCCATCTCACTCTTCCTTCTTTCCTTTTTTTATTTCTTGCTTAACTTTTTTGGAGCAGCCTGGGAGCCCATTCTCACTTTCATGTTGCATTTCCAATTGATTCATTCATCGCGCAAAAGAAATTTTACCACGGAATTTAGTCTTTTACAGAATTCAGTCAAAGAAGTAGAATACTTAGCAAAGTCATCATCTCTACTCACCTAGAGGTCTTTATCTTCTCACTGCAGGTACTCACACCACTGCCTCAGTAATCCAGTCTAAAGAATATGGCCCATGAACACTAATCACATTACCTCAGGATATTCACAACTATTGATTCTGACATACCGATTATTCTCTATTAAACAGCTCACTATCTGTTTTGACATAAAGGAGGTCTGAGGTTTTCCTATATTAATAATAGTTCAGCCAAATTAGGCCCTGATTAATATCATTTTTTCTTGTCTGAGTAAATAAAATGAATAAAGTAATAATCATACTTCTACACTTTGAGGATATTAAATGATTTCTATACATTTTTTAAGCTGTATTGTTAAACTTAGGTTTTCTTCCTTTGAGCTTTTTATAGAACATTAAATTAAACTATTTTAATAGACTTGCTCAAGATAAAATTATTCCACAAATTGATCATGTATAAAATTTTAATTAAACACATCACTTATTAGTTTTGCATAGAGCACTAATGAAATAACCATTAAAATTTAATGAAAGTAATAGTCATATGTCCAATCTGCTAGCAATATTTAAAAATTATTTAAAGGAAAGATATTTCTGAACTTTATATAATTAACAATTATTTTCATTTTAAAATTAGACTGTTTTATATTCAATGATGTATTAATTATTTTTGCAAATGCCTACATATAAATTCATTTAATCAACATCAGAGATTAGCATCTCTTGCTTTTTCCATAAATATGACAGAATAATACAGGTGATCTATTAAAAGACGTATATCTTCATCATGATGTCTCACCTTTTTAAATTCAAATTCCCACTGAAATTAATGGAAGCTTTAAGTAGCTCAATAATAACACAAGACTGAGAATGAACGTTTTCCTCTTTATGCCAATGTTTCCTTCACTAATATACTTAAATATTCAGTTTGGCACTCACAGAAAACACTTCATGCTAATATGAGTGTAGTGGAAAAACTTAATCTTGGGAGAAGACATATCAACTATCTTCATCAGTCACTGTTCTCACTTTCAGAAAGAGTTATCTCTACTATATACATGCCAAATCACTGACTGAACAAGCATTCCAAATGTCAAAGAGGAATTCAGACTTTTCCTAAGAAGGATTCCAAACATATTCCTATGGCAAGGTAGAATACAGTCAACATCATTTCAGAAGCAGAAAAGTAATATAAGTATTTTTCTGGAGGTACGAAGGACTTGATAGTGTCTATGTTCTTTCTGGCCTTTTCTTCTCATTTCTTTTGTCTTCTTATATTTATTTTTGCATTATTCATAGTCCTCTGAAAGTGTGTCTAATATACGGAGGGTATCTTAAGACCTTAAAAATACTGCAACTTAAAGAGGTACAGATAATTAGAATGAGAACGATGTGATACTGTGGAATAGAAGCAGTATTATGGAATCAACCTGAATCTCTGTCACTTCTATCAACTGCTCTTTTGTCCCATTTCTCATGCAAAATTTGGAAATCAGCCACATTTTTAAAGTGAGGTCTGACACCATTTGCAGGAGCTCCTAGATCTTCACAATGGAATCAACACAGGCACAATCTAATGTTAGATAAGTATCCATAATCTTCCTTAAAACTCATCCTGTGCAGAAGAAAATAGGCCTGACCTCTGAACCTGTTATATTTTTCACTGTACTCGACTGAGTCCTAATTGCAGGTCCCTATTAGCCATGTGACTGAAGCCAAGTCCCTTCAGTTCTCTGGTTTAGTTTCTTTTCTATAAAACAAAGGCTTTAGTTAGAATAGATCACCTCCAGGACTCCCTCCAGTTCAAAACTTTTAATTATTAGATTTATTTTCCCATGCAAATTCACCAATCATTTTGGGAAGAGAGTATCAATAAATTTAATCACTCGATATTTGGAAAGAGAAAAGTACAGATTTCCAGTGTTTCCCAAGGGCAGAGCCTTTGACTCTCTTGTGTGGTCATCAACCAGCACAATGCTTGGCATGCAATAGGTCCTCAGTAAATATGTTCTTAACAAATTGAGTCCCCATTAGTGTTCCAGTATTGGGCTCTATAATCACATTTCTTCATTTTGAAAATGGAACAGCTTAGATATATGACTCATGCATAAGCATACAAACTAGAATGAATTAATCTAAAACTCCCAAAAGGGAAGTTTATGTTTTCATGGGGTTTTTTGTTTTTGTTTTTTCTTCACTTCAAGAACTCAGATCACTACATCATAACCTTGAAAAACAGTTGTGAGATTCCACCCAAATGTAGGTCATCAATGCAATGCAGATCCCATCAGCTTATGTAATATGTACATGAACCAAGAGATAGAAGAGTAATGAGGTGGGTGCCTTTGACAGTACTCTGAAATTTCAGTGCTCTTGTTTTATTTTATGATTTACTGAAAGAGCTCCTGTGAATATGTATACTTGGAAAACATTGGATCTAGCCAGAGAGATTCCATTCCATTTATTTTTAACACCTGGTAAGTGGATCTGGTTGAGGGAGACTGGGTGGTGGCTATAAGAGCTGGAAGAACTTTTTTGAGTGATCTCAGCTATAGACAATTATCTCTTTTAAGGATCTGGAATTTGGTATAGTTTTTTTTTTTTTTTTTTTTAACATCTTTATTGGAGTATAATTGCTTTACAATGGTGTGTTAGTTTCTGCTTTATAACAAAGTGAATCAGTTGTACATATACATATGTCCCCATATCTCTTCCCTCTTGCATCTCTCTCCCTCCCACCCTCCCTATCCCACCCCTCTAGGTGGTCACAAAGCACCGAACTGATCTCCCTG
Organism: Kogia breviceps; assembly: GCF_026419965.1. Taxonomy (NCBI): domain Eukaryota; kingdom Metazoa; phylum Chordata; class Mammalia; order Artiodactyla; family Physeteridae; genus Kogia; species Kogia breviceps. The sequence goes on along the minus strand of NC_081310.1, from coordinate 140,009,592 downwards.
TGCTATGCAGCTGCTTCCCACTAGTTACCTATTTTACATTTGGTAGTGTATATATGTCCCTGCCACTCTGTCACTTCATCCCAGCTTACCCTTCTCCCTCCCTGTATCCTCAAGTCCATTCTCTAGTAGGTCTGTGTCTTTATTCCCATCTTGCCTCTAGGTTCTTCATGACCTTTTTTTTTTTAGATTCCATATATATGTGTCAGCATATGGTATTTCTTTTTCTCTTTCTGACTTAACTTCACTCTGCATGACAGACTGTAGGTCCATCCACCTCACTACAAATAGCTCAATTTTGTTTCTTTTCATGGCTGAGTAATATTCCATTGTATATATATGCCACATCTTCCTTATCCTTTCATCTGCTGATGGACACTTAGGTTGCTTCCATGTTCTGGCTATTGTAAATAGAGCTGCAATGAACATTTTGGTACATGACTCTTTTTGTTATGGTCTCCTCAGGGTATATTATATGCCCAGTAGTGGGATTGCTGGGTCGTATGGTAGCTCTCTTTTTAGTTTTTTAAGGAACCTCCATACTGTTCTCAATTGTGGCTGTATCAATTTACATTCCCACCAACAGTGCAAGAGGGTTCCCTTTTCTCCACACCCTCTCCAGCACTTATTGTTTCTAGATTTTTTAATGATGGCCATTCTGACTGGTGTGAAATGATATCTCATTGTAGTTTTGATTTGCATTTCTCTAATGATTAATGATGTTGAGCATTCTTTCATGTGTTTGTTGGCAATCTGTATATCTTCTTTGGAGAAATATCTATTTAGGTCTTCTGTCCATTTTTGGATTGGGTTGTTTGTTTTTTTTGATATTGAGCTGCATGAGCTGCTTGTAAATTTTGGAGATTAATTCTTTGTCAGTTGCTTCATTTGCAAATATTTTCTCCCATTCTGAGGGTTGTCCTTTTGTCTTGTTTATGTTTTGCTTTGCTGTGCAAAAGCTTTTAAGTTTCATTAGGTCCCATTTGTTTACTTTTGATTTTATTTCCATTTCTCTAGGAGGTGGGTAGACCTCTCTTGGTATTCCATAGGTCTTTGGTGATTATATATTTCATATCTATTAGTCTATGTCTGTCAACCCCCATGTCCTTATTTATCCATTCCTCACACCTTTCCATTTGGTTAAACATAATTTTGTTTTCTTAATCCATTAGTGTCCTTCTCTTGGAAATAATTTCATGGGTTTCAATTTTTAGGAAACACCTATATGTGATATCATAGGATATCTGTCTTTTGGTTTCTTTCTTACTTCAAGTTGTATGATTATCTCTAGGTCCTTCTATGGTGGTGCAAAGGACACTGTTTCATTCTTTTCCTTGACTAATATTCCACTGTATAGATGAACCATTTCTTTGTGCATTCATCTGTTGCTGGACATTTTGGTTGCTTCCAAGTCTCGGCTATGGTAAATATTGCTGCAGTGCAGGATTGCCAGCCTGGGTATTTTTGATTCTGGTCTTCTCAGGTGATAGGCCCAGCAGTGGCCCTACCAGATCATATGGTAGCTCAGTTTTTACCTTTAAACACACCCCCATTCTGTTCTCACTAGTGGCTGTTTCCAGTTTACATCCCAGCAGCAGCTAGAGGGTACACAGTTCTCTAAAACCCATTCAGCATTTACTGTTTGTAGATTTTTTGCTGATGATCATTCTCACTGTTGTCAGGTGAAAGTTTTTGTAGAGTGGATTTGCATGTCTTTATTAATTCCTGATGTTGAGCATTTTTCCATGCCCTCTCCCTTCTCTGATCAAAATATAAAGTTTTCCTTTGCTTCTATTCCAAACTCAGTCTCGTTCTGTTGGCTCCAATGACACTGTGCAGGGGGACACCTGTTGGGGCCCACTCTATTCTGCTTAATGAAGTCATATCTCTCATGGCACCCCGTCATCTCCAACACAACCAGAAAGTTCAAACAAAAATGACAGGTATTATCAAGTTTGACAAGAATGTGTATAATCCTTGAATCTCATTCACTGCTGCTGAGGATGTAAATTCATAAATATGTTTTGAAAATATTTAGAAGTATGTGGCTGTAGGTAGGAGGCCTCATTTCCTTGCCACACGGATCCCTCCTTAGGGCTACTTGAGTGTCCTCATGGCATGGCAGCTTGCTTACCCCAGGATGAGTGACCTGGCCTGCGGTCCCCCGGACTGTTGCGGCTTCGGCTGCTGGGGCCCCTCCAGAGCTGGCAGCCTCAGTGAGGCCGCCCTCCCCTCGGGCTCCGGGGAAGTTCAGTGATGGCGGAGGGAAGAGACCCCGAGCCAGGAGTTCCAGCTCTGCGGAAACGTGGGCTCCATTCTGGGCGCAGGGGGTGGGACCGCCTGGTATAGTTTTTTTTAAAGTTACATTTAAAACAAAATTCTTTTGGAGTTTGTAAGTAAAACAAACAGACATTTTACTGTGCAAATTTACTTTTACAACTTGTTTTTGTCTTTGCAGTAGGACTTTTTGAGTAGAAATCTTTCTTTCCAAATACTTTATCTTGCTGCCTTTAAAAGCAACAGATATGTTGTGAATGAAATGTCAGCAGGAAAAAAAATATATTTTCAGTATATTCTTCAATGGATTAAATTGCAGACCTTGCTCACATAAACCATTTAAAAACAGAGACAACTTTTAATTTAGAAAGTTTTGTGCCTCATTGTCTATTTATTTCTCCCACTGGAGATATTTTTTAAAGGCAAATTAAATCTGGAAAATTTATATAATGGTTATAGAATGCTATGCAGAATCAAGTATAAAACTAGAAAATCCTTGTTTGTTCCTAGATTTCAAAGATTGTGAAACATAAAAGATGTTATTTGCTATTGTTGAGATGCATTCACTGCCTGAAGGAAATCTAGGAACCTTCAAAATGGTCAGAGAGTATACCTCAAAAGTGATTTTTCTAGCTGACCATTTTAAAGACTCCATAAGACCTGAATCTAGACAACCTTCATTTTTAAAGCTACCTCTATTTAATGTAACATATATAATGCAGGGCACATATTAAATTTCATGCTTTTACTGTATTGTCACTACTGAAAATTTCACAACAATATTTTCCTTTCTAAAAATCACAATGGACAAAATACTAGGGAAAATAGTGACCAGATAGAACTCAAAAGAGGAATCTCAAGGAACAGAACAAAGAGAAAAACAAAACAAAAAACAGAAGAAGGAAGACAGTACCCTCTTTAAAAGGTAAAATTCAATATCTAATTTCACTATCTACCAGAATAAATTTCTTTGCAAGTAGTGTCTCCTTGGTTGCTGCTGCTGTTGTTTTTAGGTAAGATGGGACAGGTATGAAGGATGAGTTACCAATAGCACAGTGCAGGCAAGCTGCCTATGCTAATCTTATTGGTGGTGAGCAACTCTGAAATTGCTAACCCTACAGTTTCAAAGGTGTGTTTAACACAGGATGAGATCTTCTTAGAGCCTTTTATATTAGCTCTACCATTTAAGAAAATAGGAGCCTTTGTTTCATAATCAAAGGTTCCTTCATAATGGTGAGAGAGATGCAGGTCATACTAAACCCAAGTGCTGCCTGAAAACCCCCCCCCAAACCCCCAAACCCATACTAAACCCAAGTGCTGCCTGAAAAACATGTGAGATTCAGCAACAACCATCACTTAGTTTAAATATGGAGAGTGTTCTGTCCTCTTTGAGTAAGAAAGAGTTGTATGTAAAAATTCAGTAATGTGGACTGTTCTCTTGATATGTAAAAGACCATTTATTTGTGTCACAATGCTAAAGTTTATTTCTCCAGTTCCTATATTTATTTCTGAGGTTCTAATAATGTGCCCATGTTTTCTGTTGATTTCCTATAAGGAACACTAAAGATAAAACCAGACCATGGACCTAATATTGCCACATAACAACTACCAAACCCAACTCAAGAAGCTGTTTCCACAAATTATAAAACAGAGATAATACTTACTCCAACTGTAAAGCATTCCAGATGTCAAATCAGATGATCAAACTAAAAGCATCTTGAAATTTTCAAATGAGGGGTTAAGATTCTAGATTGAAGGCATTTATATCTACAATTACTCCTACAATCACACTAAAACGCCAATAAAGAATAACCCACAAGGACAATGAGAATAAGAATAGATATGACAATAGATGAGAAGTAACTTTTTAGATGATGGAAAGCTCATGGATAACTGGTCATGAACTTAGTAGAGAAGGTTGAAACCTAAGTTCCTTCTGAGGTTATGACCAAAAAGAAGCAAGCCAATCTGAGCCACAGAACCTTAGAAGGGCTAGAAAATCAGAGGCACCAGCTCATTTACAAAGTGTGAGTGAGAGGTGGAGCCGAATACTTCGTTTAAACTTGACATAACTTAGACACTTTTCCACCTTATGCTGTTAGGGAAATTATACCAGAGACTCTAAATTCAGTGACACCAAGCCCAACAGTGGATAAGACTTCACAATGAACACAGAGATAAAATCTGGAAGTTTGCTTTTTAAACAATGAAATGCACAGCTCCTTTCACCATGCATCTACCAGAAAGCTGACAGACAGGCTCTCAACCCGCCCACCCCCTCCCACCCAGGGAGAAGATAGGACACTTTTTCTTTGAAGAAAACTTTGGGTCATAGCCCAAAGACATGACCAGGAGATACTGATATTTGGGGGTTCTCAGAGAAACAATTGGATTACATACACTGAATCCATCAACAGTGAAGCCAACTAGTCCTACATACTGCTCTACCAGTCAGTTACCTAGAGTCTTTTTCTTAATATAATTAAACAGAAAGGATCTTCAAGCCTTTGAGAAAGCAAATGAACCTAACAAAATAAAGAAACACCCAGAAAAAAAGTAGATGCAAAGAAGCAGAAGAACATTTAGGAAGCAGAAAAAAAGGAAAAAACAAACAAACAAACAAACAAAATACCTATCACCAATGGCTTCAGAGAAGTGAAAGAAGGTACTGTAGCCATGGAAAACAAAAGATAAGAAAGAGCTACTGGATAAAAACAATACAAGTACACAAGAAAAATAAGCAGAACATCTAAAATGTTGTTAGAAAACCTTCAGACAACTTAAATACAGTTATAAAATATTATGCATGTAAAAAATAAGGACATTTATTAAACATAGTGCTTTTAAAAAGCTGTAAATGAAAGAAAATGTAATTATGGTATAGTATGTAGTTCAGGTGTAAATAATCATTATAGTAATGATATTCTGGTTAATGATTATTCATCTAACTTCAAAATGTGAAACAGTTATAAGGGGGAGATAGGGACAGGAGTGGGAAAACACATACAAGTGGGGAGGGGGCAAATCAGCTAAGTTTTCACCTTCCAAATTTATAACACATTAGAAATGCCTCAAATTGAAAAATCCTCAACTAACAGAATATACATATTATTCAGAAAAGTAGAAATACATGCTGGAAGAAACAGCTGCAAGAGTTATAACAGGTTGCTTCTGAGGAGCCAGATGTAGTAGTGGGAAGCCCTGTATTAGTCTTTGACTTTTAAACTATGAATACATAGTACTTTGATAAAAATAAAAATTCAATTTAAAAACACAAGAAAAATTCAAATGTAAACCTTTACTAGATGACACAGTATCAACAAAGGACTCTTTCTCTCACGCACAGCATTGTTGTTCATTCAACAAAGATTATTGTAAAGTTTTCGTGTGCTAGGATTTATTCCAGCCAATAGGGGAAAATAACAATATCTAAGTACTATTCCACAGGATGTTATACCTACATTATCTCATTTAACTCTTTCAACAATAAGCCAAATAATAATCCACACGTTTTAAAGATGAAGAACCCTCCCTCCACACATACACATACATACTAGCACTCAGCATGTGGCAAAGCTGCAATATAGACAGCACATGTCTGCTTTCAAAGCCCCTATATCATAACCAATCTACACCTTAAACCTTTCAGTGGCTTCTTTTCATTTAGAAAATGTTCAAGTCCAAGTTCTTTAGCATATATATATTAATATCCAAAGCTCAATTCCAATATCACAAACCCATAGAATTGTGATCATAAATCAACTCAAGGCTCAAACTCTCTAACTTGTTTGCCACTTCCTTCCCTATGTACTCAGCTCTGTTAATCAGTCTTTACTAGAACATCATGACTCAAGGCTCCTGTGTTCTCTCATTATCCCTCTGCCTAAAATGTTCTCCACCCTATTTTATTTGGCTTCTCCTTTTTCATTCTTTATAAACCAGCCTATCTACATGTGATCCCCTTCTAGAAGTTTTCCCAAACTTTAAGGCTGAGTCACCTGTCCCTCTCCTGTACTTCTATAACAACAGTATCCTCATCTATCTCACCTCTTATACATCAGATGCCTAATAGCTTGTGAGAGACTTTCTCATATTCATCATTGTACCTTGAGAGCTACTGGGAAAAAGTGACAATTCTCTGTACCATGAACAACTTAGAATCTAACAGTAGAGATAGAAAAATTACATGGAATGCTATAATTCTGGACAGACTTTGAGACTTACTATGAGAAATGGGTAACATTTTTGAGGGTTTGGAGAAAGAAGATATTTCAGAGAGTTTGTTGCATGAGGAAAGCTTGGTTAGGCTGATAACATAATCAAAACAGAGGATGAAATGTCCAGTGAAGGATACAAGAAGGTCTTAAGCAATGTCAGCAGAAAACATCAGTCTCCTTCCAAGGAAGAACAGTTTACTTTTATACATGTGAAGGGTGGAAGGTTTAGTTCCAGAGTTTAGAGGAACAGGACTTGGTATTTGAAGAAGTGTTTGACATGTGTGTAGTTGATGGAAATGGAGTTAGTGGTGGAAATGAAACTGTTGAAAAAGTATTTGTGAACGTATCATGACATACAAGTGAAGAGGAACAAAGAAGGACTATGGAATACCTATTAGGTGATAGGCTTTACAAGGTTTAGTGGGAACTATAATGTGAGCAAGATGGAGATGTCACTATGGATCCAAGATTTTGAATCTCAGTTTCTGGAGAATATAGGACTGTAAAGAGCATAGGGCTTACATCTGGTTTCCGCAACATTTCCAGTCAGTAGAAAGTGAGATCATCCACTGAGATGTGGGGAGGCTTAGAGAGGTTAGAGGCTTCATGGATCACAGGAAAAAAAAAATGAAACTTGCTCTGCAGTTTATATTTATGATGTGAACTATTTAAGGATTTTAGCTACACACCTAGATTAGAACCACTCCGCTCTCATTGGGAATAATGAATCATATACATCAGCACTGTATACATTGTGAAGGTACCAATAATATTTAATGACCTTTGGTTTTATGCATTTAATGAGCAATTTCCCATAAACAAGTAATTTGTAATATTGCAACTATCTGGTTCTTTAGATTTATAGAAGAAATAAGGGTTTCAAGATATATGATTTAAAAAATATGATGGTAAATTAAAATCTGATTGTTAAAAATTAAATCTTTCGGGCTTCCCTGGTGGCGCAGTGGTTGAGAATCTGCCTGCCAATGCAGGGGACACGGGTTCGAGCCCTGGTCTGGGAAGATCCCACATGCCACAGAGCAACTGGGCCCGTGAGCCACAACTACTGAGCCTGTGCGTCTGGAGCCTGTGCTCCGCAACAAGAGAGGCCGCAATAGTGAGAGGCCCGTGCACTGTGATGAAGAGTGGCCCCGGCTTACCGCAACTAGAGAAAGCCCTCACACAGAAACGAAGACGCAACACAGCCAAAAATAATTAATTAATTAATTAATTAATTAAAAAAGAAAGTCATTCTCTTACATACCACAATACCATTATCACACCCAACACAATTTTAAAAAATTAAATATTTCTTTAGGCCTTACAAAATTCAAACTAAGTCCCAGCTATAAATATGGGCTTGTTTGAACCTGTAAACATCCGAGTTCAATTTTAACCCCCTGTGCATTTACATGATTCTTTGTCTTCAAAGCAACTTCCAGCACATTACAAAGAATCTCTCATTAATCCCCACCAATTCCTGGCTCAAAAGGGTCAGATTCCTTTTCCCTAACTGTTATCTGCCACAGCACAGAAAACACAGCACCCTGATGGCTCAGAACTGCCAGCCTAGAGTCCTAACTTCTTTAATTTTAGTTCATTCCTCTCTTCACAAAAGAGATGACAAATTTATTGATTTCAAAATTTCCATTTCCTGTTTCCTAGTTGCTTTCCCAGTTGCATAAAGTCAGCAACTATATCAATTATTTCCTTCAAACAATTCCACAATACTTACTGCATTCCGTTGCATACAGCAGGGGTTCAACAAATGTTAACTGATTAACTTGGAGCAGGCTGCACAGTGTTCAGATACATTTAAAATTCCAAGTGGATTCAGACACCCAGACAGAGGGACAAACAAAGCAAAATTATTTAACTGAATTGGGTTCAATTAGAGAGTGCCTGCCACCGAGATTAATTAAGTAGGATATGAACAAGTACAAATAAAGTATAATTCACACAAGTCTATTCCTAAGGGGAGAAATCCTTGAAGGGCTAAACATCCAAGATTAAGAAAATGCTGAGCTTCCTTATAACGCACAGATGGAAAGATAAGTGCATTCGACTTCACATATGCACAATTCACTGGGAATATTTCTCCTCCAGTAACTCTCTTTGGTGTTTATGTGACTTTGCATCATTGTAGTTCTTATTAATTCTATACATAACACAAAACCCCTAAACATGCTAGATGGATTTGATAATTTTAAAATAATAACTATATTTTTAAAATTATGTTTAATAGTTTAGCCATAGAGAAAACAACATGAATCATAATCATTTGTTAATCTTTAAGATCACTTTGTAATTGAAATTATTTCACCTCTTGTAGGCAATATGTGTAACACCTTAGAAAAACTACTGATTCAAAGTCAAACTTCAAATAATTAAAACTATTAATCATTATAAAACTTAATAAATTAAACATAGCAATTTCACTTACATACACTGATAAAGATATAAATACTTGTACACAATGATATCTGGAAAATGAAAAAATGGAAAACACATTTATTTCCCCAAGAGAAAAATCAGATTAAGAAGTTATTTTTTTTAATCTAGTGGCAAAGACAAATAAAACGGGATTTTTAACTGACACACTTTACTCCTTTGGACCATGTATTGGAGGTTTTGCATTTGTAGAGCAGAGCGTAATTCACCACCTTCCAAAAGTTTCTGCACCCCGCACAGGAGCTGGACTTGAGTTAGTTTTACTTTCAGCAAATAGAATCAAATTGGATACACTCTACTCTCTCCAACTGCTCTTGCCAAGCCTTCAAAAGTTCAGACAGCTTCGAGGTCAAGTAAAGCCTCAGAAAGAAAAGATGTACAAAGAACAACTGACTGTGAATCTCACAAATGGAGGCTGGACAAAGGGATACGCATGCGTGCAAGTGGTGCACATGTGTTCACAAACATGGAATCAGTTGAGCCGAATAGTAAGTGTGACTACAGACGAGGCACACTGGAGTAAACTCCACTTTCATTATAACTGACCAGTTTAATTTTTCTATCCATAACTTAAAAATATACTCAACACAGTTTTTATCAGCTCTCCTTTTCCAAATGATTGTGATTTAAAACATTTGTGAAATTCTTCTATGAGTCATAGAATCACAACATCAAAGGAATGGCAATGCTTTCATTAATCCAAGGATGATAAAATGTGTCTCTTTGAAACATTTTGTGCTTTACATTCTATGATATTGATATAAATCTAGCCCTGCGTAAAAGCTCTGAGAAGTTAGTTTGCCATTTCAGTTATCTCCTTGTGCCTTTTGGTTCTCTTCCTCCTCTCCCCTTTCTTCCTCTTTAATGCCTCCTGCCCACCCATAGCCACCTGATCCTAACTTCTGCTTGTTCTGCAACTTAGTCATCACAAACAATTCTCTCAGGTTCTACTGCTTGACAAAATAGTTATTCTGTTGAAATAATTTTTAATGTCAATTTTTCCACTTTTAAAACTAACATATGTCCATTATGAGAAATTTGGAAACTACAGAAAAAATTATAATATTTAAATTTGCATAATGTTATGCAGGCTCTGGAACTAAGCTACTTTTGTAGGAATTCTGGTGGCCTTGGTCAAATAATTTAACCTCTCAGTCTCAGGTGGATCATCTATAAAATTGGCATAAGGCTTATCTCATACAGTTGTGGTAAGGAATAATTGAAAGAATCCATGTAAAGTGCATATAAGAATTCCTGGCATATAGTAAGAGCTCAGTAAATGTCCTATTAATATTTTTCAGAGAAACTCTGATATTCTAATAGCAACTTAAATGTTTTTAATCACAAGGCCAGAATTCTAGGTCTGTTTACTGCTTTCCAACTGTGTAAACTTAAGCATGCTTTTAATAGCATTAATGATACAAAAATAACAGTTGACACATAGAGAGTATTTACTATGAGCCAAGCATTTTTGTAAGCCCTTTACATATATTATTACTAAATTAATTCTTATAACAACCATAGGTGATAAGTACTATTATTATCCCCATTTTACAGATGAGGAACCTGAGGCACAGAGAGGTTAGTCACCCAATATCAGCTAGCTTGTAAGTGGCAATGAAATGCCAGAATTTGAATCAGGAAGTCTGTCTCCAGGATCTGGGTTCTGAACCTCAGCATCACATTGCATTAATGTCTGTGAGCTTCAGATTCTTCTTTATATGATAAGAATAATAATCTCTCCCTCACAGGTGAAATCATAATCATAAATAAAAAGCAGCATAAATCATGATAATTTGTGAAGTATCACATACATTAAAATGTTTGGAATACTGAAAACATATGAAGATAGGCTGCATTTCCCTTGAACCTTCTCCCTTTAGCATACCTTTCAAGTTGTGAAAATATTACCCTGCAATTCTATATAATAAAAATATTCAAAGCACTGTGGTAAACACTTTGTGTATTAAAGTTCATTTAATCTGCATAAGGTTGTTGTATATGAGGAAACTGGAGTGTAGAGAGAGGTTAAATTATTTACCCAAGGTTCAACCATAGGTATATCTCAGAATTGAGATTTGGAGATGGGCAGGCAAACACTGGAGTCCACATAGCTGTGTGTTGTGTTTTACACAGTTTCTATAGGAAATGGGGAGAGTATATTCATGTCCTAGGTTTTTCATGTAATAGCTTTGAAAATGTATGGATAAATATATTAAATTACACAAGTATACAGTTTTATGGTTTCTAGAAATGGTAACCGTATAGTAATGCATAGAAAAGAAGCAAAAGTACTTTATCTCTTTGAAGCCATTAAGAATTCCATTTATTTTACATCAGTGGTTCCCCAGACTATCTAGGATATTAGGGTATTTGATAGACTTGTTTATTCACTATCTAATTGGCAGACAACTCACATTGCCCCATCATCCTTGGAAGTGCATTATACTCGATGAAATAATTTTCTCCAACCACCAGGGTTTCTCATGTTTGAAATGAGGATAACTTTGCTCATGAGAAGGAGATTGGAAAAGAGAACATTCTAAATACGTTAGCAGAGAAAATATATAAGGAAACACTGTAAAAGGGAAAAGCAAAATCTTTAGCACACATGAAACTGAAAAAATATATTTATATTTATTTGTTCTCCAATCTCATCTGGAAAGACATAGCTAATTAAATTTGGTTTCAGTGTGTGAGAATTCTTTGTGTGGTAGAGTAATTGTTTTTATCATTTCATAAAATATATCTCAGCTACTAAAAACATTTAAACCTCTAAATCCAAGATATTTATCACTAGCTTAAAACTGGGCTCCAGGCCTTCACCACAGCTGGTCATTAATCTACCAGATACGTTCCACACAATAGTGCATTATGAGACTTTAAAAGGAACGTTTGTCTTGGCTGAGCAAACGTTTAAAAGTTTTCTCCTCCAGTATTTTGGACCCTACAACTCGGTAACTCTAAGATGTCCTGCCACATCTGGCCTGGCCCTATGGACCAGCCTTCTTCCCTATACCCTTTTGCACTTTCCTGCTGACCTACTTGGTCCTCCTCATACCCCTCCACACACCTTCGATGTTCTCCTCCAAGAATACATGTCATGAAGGGATTGCAAAGTCCAGATACATGCAGAGAGGCTCATGAATTGATCCATGGTATAAAGGTAGCATAGGTGGAAGACTGATGTTTCAAACTAATTTCTAAGTGCCTGGTCTCCCTGTGACATCTGTAATATGACAGACCCTCCCTTGACATCCTGACCTATCATACATTGCTTTATTGGACTGTATCAGACCTGTCGATTTTCAGAGTCCACTCGCACAGTGTCTCTGAAGTGCTGCTTTTTAGTAATTCCCCTGCCAGAGATTTCTCAGAGTCCTTCTGTCCTTTGACTCTGCCTTGGTGCAAAGTTCCTGAGAGCAAAAAGGGAATGATAAATTTGCAGCAGGGAACTGCAGAAACTAGAGATCATTATAATGACCTATAAAAGTAAAAATTTGCAATGTCTACCTTGATACTGATATTCTGAGGCAGAAACATTTAATTCAAGGCTTCAGTGCTTTAAAGGCAGAATTTTGAGTGTTTTGGGAGCAAGAGATTTCCAGGAAGCAGCATTTCCTTGCTGTCTCTGGAATCAAGCTGCTTGAAAAGTAACCACCTTGCTTTTTCAACAAGATGGGCTCGTCAGCCACACTAGAATTCCTAAAGAGTTAATGTCCAGTTCTCTCCCAGACCTACTTAATCCTGTATGTTCTATAACCTTCACTTACTGAATCTAGATAAAAGAAACAAGTTGTAGGAATAGCAAGTGGTGAAGGAACTACTCGAGGGTTTCAATCAAGGCCTGGTGTCAGCTTCATGTCTGGCAAACAAAACAGAGATAAAGAGACAGGCAGGAGAGAGAGTGGAAAGCAACAGCTACCAGGGAGAAATACAAACCACTCACATGGTAGTGATCTATGGAAACGGTAGGCAAAGGGGGAGACAGTACAGAAATAATACTAAATAATGTCAACCAAATAGTATACTGCTGAGCGAAGAAAGAAAGGGGCAGAAACAGAATGCAAGGCATTGACCCTCTCACTCACTACTACTGGAACATGAATGCACCTAGTGGCATTCAATGGTCCAATTTATTTGACTGCACAGGGATAGAGCACATTGGAGAAGATACCATGGAAGCACATCCACCACAGCATTTCAGCTACCATTAGCAGTAGGAAAAGAAAAACCACATTTGTGATACAAAAGGGAAAATTACTTCCGCTCATGGCCAGGGGAAAATCTCTGGAAGAGTATGGTGAATTGAAGAAATCAGGGGATTTTTATAAAATCTGCTCTTTCAAAGTCGTATATTTTCTGCATTTCTTCTTAGTTCCTTTTCTATACAATTAACTCATTGAAAGGATGCGGATATGTGTAAAATAATCAGTTTTGCCACATGGAAATTGAAAGAGTAGGCCTTCATAAAGGATGCTTTGGGGGCTGTTCTAAACATCATTTGGAGATTCTTCTCCAGCTCTGAATGTCTCATGAAGAAAGATACTGTGTCTTGTGTCCAAGACCACTCCAAGGCTACAGATGAACATGCAGGAAAGAGGCCTAAGACTCTTGTGGCCACTGCCCTATTCACACCAAGAGGAGTTCTCCATGCTGCTGACACACCGTGGCATGTGCCAGTTGTCTTTTTGGCTACTTTTAATTCCCTAAGGGAGATGAGTCCTCCCCTTCAAATACACAAGCACACACAAAAAGGATAGAGGCCAGAGACATAGAATAAAGGAGGAAGAAAAAAATAAAGTGTCCTGGGGATGATCTGAACAGGAAGAGGGGAGAAAATAAGAGGGGAAATTGAATTATAAATATTTCAGTTGAGGAAAATATAAGATGGAAGGAAGTATAAAAAGTGAGGAGGCTAAAATGAAAGGGGGAGCAAAGTACTGAGTTGAATATGTGTATGGATTTTACAACTGTCCACATAAAAATAAAGTCTATTGTAAAGAATCACATGGCCAGAGAAATCACAGATAATAAAATGGCTCTGATAATGTAGCTTAACATACATGATTTGGAATGCAAGAAAATCCACATATCCATGTCTTAATCCCTTATTATCAATGATTTCTGAAATCACATCAGTCACTTCTTTGTGTTAAGCCCTGCCTGACCTCTTCGAAGGTCTTGGTTTGATTGTCTCAGAGTCTTGTAACATATATCAAGGAACTAAGCCTGGTGTAAATTAATTTGGGAGATTGAAACAGAATATTGGGGCTGGGAAGGGAAATAGGATAGAGTTGACTGTCATAGCAGAGGGAAACACTGTGTAAGGGAGGTGAAGTCCCTAAAATGCACAGAACTGTCATCCTGTGCCCTGTGACTCTGATGGGGGAGGGACTGAACACGTGGAATGCAAATTCAGGATGTCAAGGCATTAAGCTTTATCATGCTGGGTGGGAAAAGGCTTTTTTGTGCACTGACGAAAGATTGGGGAGAAATACAAGACTAAGAAGGGAAAAGAGTATTATTCCAAAGTTTTTTCATCTCAAGCATTCAAATTACTTTGTTTCTCTGGGAATACCAAGTGTCAGGAACAGAAATAAGTAAATGCTTGGGGGTAGGTGTTGAAAGAGAAGGGAGAAGTGGAATGTAAAATGCTGAAGAGCTGTTTTGCCATCTAAACAAATTTGCCTAAGACGATTCTGAAGGAATGTACACAGAGGTGCTACGAGTCCCAAAGTACATGTAAACATAAACACATGTTTACTAGCTTTCCTCTCCCCCACAGATGTTCAATGAGAACAAACTTAATTAGATCAACATTTAAGAAATGCATCCAGTAGCTATTTGCCCAGGGAAAGAAGACAAGTGGCTATTTCAAAAGCTGACGTACCAGGTCAGAATACTCAATATATGATAAAAATTAATGAGCCAGTAAGTGATCCAGCTGCAGATCTGATCAATCCAGCAACTGTATTTTGTGTTGCCTAAGTAGAAAAAATGAGTAATGACATTTTATGGTATGTGCTTACATAACTGCAAATCTTGTTAATGATTTTAATCCATCTTTAAAAATGACCCAAGTCTATTAAAAAAAAAAAACCAAAACCCTGCCGTCATGCTTGTTCTGTACATTTTGGGAAGCTAAAGCCCATAGCTGACCATAAATTGCACCACTAAGTACATTATTGAAATCACTACTAATTATTTCTATCAAATCGCATTGGTCAGTATATTTCTAACAAAGTTAACAACCAAAAGGCTCTACTTTTCTAATATATAACTTTTATAGGAATAAAGGAGACTTTGGATTCATTTCCTATCATAGCTTTCACATTTGTGACTCGCTCAACCAAAACTCCTTGTCTAAGATTTTCTCATTTATATACCTTTGCAAATGTTTTCCAGTAGCTCATCATATGTAAATCCTAATGTAGTTCTATCTTGGCTGTTTTCTCTGAACCTTTTTGATCTCTGATATATATCTTAAAATGAAATAATCTAACTTGGACCATGTACAATAAGGATACATTATTCGATATGGAGTCATTATGTCATTTTACTATTAAAGATTTTCCTTTCCTTCGTGCACAAAGCACTTTGTTATTCACTATTGAAGTGAAGCAGGAAATCGTCTTCAGGATTTACAGTGCTGCTTTCCTCACAGAATCCAAATGGTTGAAATAGAAAAGTTTCAATCGTTTTATCTATAAAGAACAGGTTGGATTTACAAAAGTTGTTGATCTTACACAGAGAAGTTGAATTCCATCTATCACAGCTACCTGATTCCCCAGAATGATTCAACTGTGTTGAATCATCTCAGTAGTTTGGGATTCTTCAATAACATCATTATTTAACATTGGTAAACAAAAACAATGCTCTCTATGGTATATATACCATTTTTATTCAGATTTTTGTAAATGATAGTTAGAATACAGGGTTATATAATTTGATACCCTTTCCATGATTCCAACCTGTCTTCTCAGTCAGCTTTAAGGTACATCTTAATACCTGATGTTAATATCAGTTATGATTTGCTGGGGAAATTGTGGGTCATAGCCATAAAATACATGCCCATAAATATATTTTTATATTTGACTTATATAATTTTGAATAATAGTATGGGCTCCCATCATTTTTCACTGGTATAATGATGATAATTTAGTGAAATTACAAAACATCTGTCTTTTAGAACAGTCCTGGGCTACCAAAGCCATAGATTAGTAATTTTGAAAAATGCATAATATGAATTATCTCTGGATACATCTCTAATATCTCCTAATTTTCATCAAAAGACTTAACTAGTCCCTGGGCCTCTGTTCTTATCACTCTGCATCTTGTTTCTGAGAGAGCTCAACCCACAAACACATTAATGGAACTATTTTTTAAATAATGACTCTCCCAGTCTGTATCTCCAGGCTCATATATATAATTAATGACTAGATGGTCACAGAAACCTCAAATTCAATGTATTCAAAATGAATAATTTTTCCTGTACCAATTCTGCTTGTTTCCTTGTTTTCTCTATCTTTGAAAATGATATCCCGTAATCCAAGACAGAAATCTAAGTGCTATCCTAGATGTCTATATTTTATTTATTCCCTGCCCTGTCTCTTATGGAATGCAAATTCATTAGCTGAGGTGGGCATTGACTCTTGCCTAGACTACTGCAATAACCTCCTAACTGACTCCCTCTTCTCCCCTTGAAATCTACCTTCAAGTCTTCCATCACAGTTAGCTCACAAGGAGCAAAATTTCCCTTCCTTAATACTCCTTATATTATATAATAGATCTTCTATTTTTAGAATCACGTATTTTAGTATCATCTGTCCCAATCTCAGCTTTTGCCACTATTTCCTTCCCTTTCAGCCCCTATTCCCTCTCACCAGTAACAAATTCTCCCTTTGTGTAAGCCATAGAGAATACATTTATTTCCTAAATAGGTCACATTTCATGCTCAGTGCCTTGACTAATGCTGTACCTGGACTCTTACCTTCTCTCACCTGACGAACTTTAATTGGTCCACAGAGCTTCTACAACTTAGCTTCAATTCATCTGGGAATTCATCTCTGCACTCTCATAACAACTTATGTTTACTTATCAAAATGCATTTCTTGGGCTTCCCTGGTGGCGCAGTGGTTGAGAATCTGCCTGCCGATGCAGGGGACACAGGTTCGTGCCCCGGTCTGGAAAGATCCCACATGCCGCGGAGCGGCTGGGCCCGTGAGCCATGGCCACTGAGCCTGCGCGTCTGGAGCCTGTGCTCCGCAATGGGAGAGGCCACAACAGTGAGAGGCCCGCGTACCAAAAAAAAAAAAAAAAAGCATTTCTTTACAATCTCATTAATATTTACCTGTCTATTTCATCTACTATATTGTGAGGTATTTGAGAAGAACCAAGTCTAACTTTATATCCCAAATGTCACATATTATAAGCCTTCTTAGAATGTCAGTGAATGAACAAATGAGTATATGGCACTATTAAATATATAACATTATGATCTATCTATTACCTATATAGATGGCATGTGTCATTTTTTGAAGAATGGTAATATCATGATCAGTATTATTTATAGTTTATATATATTATTTTTGCTATAGAAATTGAATTACTGGAAATATTTTAGGAATATATAAAAATAAATATAAAAATAATTTATTAGACTTGAAATACAAATTACTATAAGACTCCAAATCTTGTACCAATAAAAATTTCTTAAATATTTTAAAGAATCACTAATGCATGCTATTCCTTAAGGTATCCATAATTGCATGTCTAAAAGAGCACTGCCCAATAGAAATATAATGTGAGCCACATATGTAATCTAAAATTATCTAGTAGCCACTTTTGAAAAAGTTAAAAAAGGTAAAATTAATTTTACTGTTTTATTTAGTTCAATATATCAAAAATATTATCATTTCAGCATGTAATCAATGTAAAATCATGAGTGAGATATTATACAAACATTTTTTATACTAACTCTTCAAATTCTGGTGTGACTTTTACAGTCACAGCACACTTAAATTCAGAAGAGTCGCACTGTAATGTTTAGTGACCACATGTAGCTAGTGGCTACTATATTGGGATATTCACCAAGACTGTTAGGTTAAAACCACTCCATTACAAATCAGTTAAACTACAGCTCTTAGTGAAATCTGAATTACAGCCAGGGAATTTCATTTTTGTTTGTTTTTTGAGTAATAACTATGACCAAAGTAAAGTTTAAATTATTTTAAAAGAATTAACCTGGAGGGATATCTTCCATAGAAAATAAGGATGCCTCACAACGTGGTACATGGGGTTTCCCTGTCACATTATCATAAGTTACACCGAAGAAACAAAACATACTGATTGCAGATTTGAAGGCAAATTAAGACGGACCAGCTTTCTCTGCTAGAGATTTCCTGAGTCAGTTTTAAATATAGTACATGGTTTATTCTACGAAGAAAACTGCTCAGCAGGTTACTTCAAGGCCCAACTTGGTGTGGCTTATTTTGGTAGTTCATACTCTTCTCAATCAGGAACTGGGTCTCCACGTGCTCCTTAGTCATGGACCTAAGTAATTTCTAAATTATTAGTATATTATGTATGTCCTTAACAACTTTCTTAGAATGTCTAAAAGGACTTTGCAGTTAGCAAGGTAATTCTTCTAAGCCAGTGTGCATGATATAATGGGCACAGAACAGAGAGGGGAGTTAAGAGGGCCAATTTCTGGCTGAAGTGGACCACTAACTGGCAATGTACGTCAGCAATTTACTTTCTCTGCACCTCACTCTAAACATGACTAAACTTGGGAAGAGAATGCTTCATTTATTTACTTGACAAAAATTTACTTGTGAAAATAATATAATCTGTAAGACTCAAATCTCTGAAAAGCCAAATGTTATATAAAATTAGATTTTAAAGATAAAAAATAAAACTAGATTATTTTACCAAGATAAGTATGGATATTAGCTCTGCTTATAAGAAAATGGAAGTTGGATAACATTTAAGAAATAATAACAATAATAGTGACAATAATAACAGACATGTGTCATGTTTTCTTTCACAAAATATGTTAAATGCATTATCTGACTTAATCTTCAGAGCTATACTATAAAGCAGGAATTATTATTATTTTCATTATACAGATGAATAAACTAAGATAAGAGAGCATTTCCTCTATGTCATGCAGTTATCAAGTGGCAGATCCAGTATTTAACTAACTCCAATGCCATGATCTTAATCATAGATACTATCTGAGAAAGCCACCCATAGAGACTTAGAGCATTTTCCAAATCTACATTTCTTAGTGGTTCTTCTTTTCTATCTGGGCATGTCCAATTTATCCACTAAGACTAGCTATTATAATTTCTCCATTCTAAAATTTCTACCACCTAAAATGTGAAAACATCTGTAAGTAGTAGGGAGCTTGCCTTTATATCCTCAATAGCTAACAGAACGTTCAGCATGATTCTGTAATTAAAGGAATGTATGAACAAATGAATGAATGAGGCCCCCATTGAGAGTATCATCAATTATTTCCAAAAATGGCAACCTTCAGTTTGCTATTGTAGAAATATCAAATAAATGAGACAGTACCCGTTTCTTTTAGAGTCATGAGCCTAAATGCCATAAGACATTAAATATGATGTATAAAACTCATTAAAAAACTCAAATGTCTACATGTCTTATTTGTTAAAATCTACCATTTTTCCACTTGTTCAGAGCCAAGTAGTTGAGCAGCAAAAGATTATTAGTATTATTATAAAACTTTGGGGGTCACTGTTTATTGGCTTCCACCTAGAACACTTGGAGGGAAGAAAGAAGACTTAATAAATTCCCCACATCACACAAATTTAGACTGAGTGCTTATTTCAATGTTTAGTACCTAGAATCATGGTATTGCTCTGTGAATTTCCTGTTATGACAGTGTCAAGGTCCCTCAGAAGCAGAAGGTATCATGATTCATTTCTTTCACCCTTACCTTGAATTCTATAGCAGCATCAGCAGCTAACACTCAACCCTTCCTGACAGGCATCACTATGCCAGGAGTTACAGCAGAAGAATATAAGATTTAGGGAGTCCCTAAATCCCCCAAATTATAAGAAGAAACAGCTTTCCTACTTAAGGAATCCTCCAAAAATAGCTATCATTTTCTAAAAGAAGACTACCTAAAGTCAAATCTAATTCATGAGCTCAATGTATAAGAAACAGATCCCAGGAATGCCTTTACCTGCAGAGAAAACCGTCAAAGGTAGTAACTGAGTCACATCAGATTTAAAAGCTGGCATTCATCTGTGGTTGGAAAGGGTAAGCGTAGATGTCAGAAGCTTCAACTGGTGGTACAGTTCAACTCTATTTAGTGGAGAAACTGATGTCTTAAATCCTCTGTACAGTGCCCGTAAGGAAGAGCCTATGAAGGATACCTGGAAACACAATCCTATGCCTTTTGATTAAACAATGAATAACACTGCTATTTTACACATGCCTAGGGAGCCACGGTCAGAGAAAAACCTTTTGGAAAAAATCAGGATATAGCAAATATATTATAGAAATAGTAACAGGCTAAATAAACATGGATCTGAAGAATGGTGGAAATTCTTACATGTTTAATCTTTTCCCATTACATTTTCACTGTACTTAAGGACCAACTGGAATTAGTTTATTTAGAGTGTATCACTATAGACCTTAAATGCATTTTGATTCCTTTCCTTTGTCCTACTTTATCATTCAGGCCTGAAACATTTTCAAGGAAATGCTGAAAAGATACTACCTATGCTTTCTATGTATGCATAATTATGGTAAAAAACCTAAACTCATTTTTTAATGCTACAGGCAATCAACATTTTCTTTCTTTGATCACTTCATCAGTCACCAATTATAACTCAGACATGATATTCTATAACAATTTTCCATATAAAATTAATTGAACTTTTGTTTTTAATAGCATTCATGAAATTCTAAAAAAAACTCATTTGCTTTTTCTAGTAGCTTGCTTTGTTGAAGATGTTAAATGATTTGACATTATTTTAGAGAATAAATTTCCTTCAGAATTGGGGATATCTATGTATATACATCTGTTAACTCTGCAATTGCAAGAGTTAGGGATAGCAATTAACTTGATGGAAAAAAATAATAATACATTGGAAATTTCCTGGAGAAAGCTATTTTCTATATAGCCCCTTGTAGATATTTTCTACCTTTGGGTGTATAATAAAAATGGAGTGACAATGACAACATTATAAAAATGGGTGTATTTAAAAATCAAGCCAACATGCTCCATTTTATAAAACAAAATATAATTTATTTATGTTATATATATACATATACAGCCCATTTGCTGCCAAATATAACTGTAAGAAGTCACAAAATTATCTTCATTGAAACAGGTTAGGATCATGCTATCCTACTACAATAGACTGTCACTATTTTTCCTGCTTATTCATCTGTGCCTATCTATTATTTCCTCAGTCATTTTCAACTCTTTTCTAAACCCCCAAATCTAATCAATTCCATCATTTTCAATAGATGACTTCTCTTTCTACACCATGGAAAATAAATCAAAGTCACTGAGGTGGACACTTTTACAATTCGTCTTTCTAACCACCTCAAAAATATTTCTGATTTTTTTGCTCAATTTTTCTTTCAGGGAAACTATCCTTAAAGGCTACTTTCTCAACATATGATCTTGATTTCATTCTTTCTCCCCTTCTTTCATCAATCCTCACCTCTGAGAAGTCTTTAATCTTTCATTCTTACCAAGTTCCAGGAACTATGAAAGGATCAGAAGACATAACAATGAATACGATGATCTTTCCTTTCAAAGAGCTTGCTTGCATTGTCATAAGCACCTCTTACTTTTGACCCTTATACTCTGAGTAAAGTGTTTTCTAAACATACTAAAGATCTCTGAAATGACTTTTTCCCAGGTTTTGTTTGTTTGTCCTTGATCTTCTTTTAAGCATGTTCCTTCTTTTATTTCTATAAAACTGTATTTTCAAAAATTCCTTTTCTTTCTAACCTCCACCTGCTTACTACAGTCCACCAAAGGGAAGTGTGCTCCATTTCTTTTTTTTCCCAACCTGTTTCTAGACAATACAACTGCATCGTATTAATGTCACTTCTATTTGATATCTCTTAACACTAAATATCCATCCCTCATCTCTATCCTCAGCTTCAGTTTTATAATACAAACTACCTGTTGAATAATCTGCCTTTATCTATAATTTGACATGGCTAAAATTGATGTTCTCATTTTACCCCTAAAATTATTTGTTTCTGAAGGGGAGCAGAATTTGTCAACCCAAAATACACATGAGGATTATTTTAGGCTGATTACTTTTAAGAAACACCAGACAAAGGAGAAGCTCCATAAACCTAGTAGAGGTTACCCTTTTGTAAGCAACATTAACAATCCGTGTTTTCCATGTGTTTTTAGTTTTTTGTCTGTTTTGTTTTGTTTTTGTACCATTTTGCTGTCTGTTTATTTCAAGTTTACAGAGAAGCTTGAACATCTGTGGAAAAACACCAAAGGTTTATTTCCCTTTTACAAATCTCCATTTGTAAGGGTGTCTCCCCCTCTGTAACAGAAAGAATGACTAAATTTCTAGAACCTTATCAATGGAGATAAATCTGCATAACAACCTTACACTTGTTCACGGTGTTTTTCCCCATAGTTATCCCAAACTGGCTCCCTTTCCTCAATATCTTTCGCCTTTAGCTAAATATGGTATTTAAGGTGGTGTCTGGGGCCATTTTGGAGAATTACTGAGTATTCCTGGGTACTTCCCATGTATACAGGAGACACACATGCTGTTAAATTCCTGTTTATCTTTCTCCCATTAACCTATCTTTTAACCTAACTACAGGGAGGTCTCAGCCAAGAACCTGGAAGGGTAGAAGGGAAATTATTTTTCCTCCTCTACAGTTCTGTCTCTAAATGTGAAAAAAAAAAAAAAAAAATTATCCTACTCACCCAGCCTCCAAACTTTGAAGTCATCCTGATTCCTTTCCACAAACCAGTTAGATAACAAATTTCATTGTTTTATTCTCCCATTTATCTCTTGTACTTCAGGATCTCATCACTTCATGCTTAGCTTAATGTAAAATTCTTCCTTTTTTTTAACCTCTAATATCTTTTCTCATATTATGAATCCTCTACCTACTGACAGATTAATAGTCATAAGCCATCTGTCAGGTGACTCCAAGTTCAAAGACCTTCTACAGATCCATGGAGGCAAAATATTTAATGGAATAAAATCCAAACTCCTTAGGAGGTTATTTCAGGCTCTGCGTGATCAAACTTCAATTTGCCTTTCCAAGTCTAAATCCCACAATACCTCCTCATTATTCTTCCTAAACTGTAGACCACAATCGACCACTTTCTGCTTTCCAAACTGTAAACATTTTGATCAAAGTCATGCCTTCAATCACAGTGCAATGTACTTCTCCCAACTGTCCAAAAACAAATCTTATCCATCATTTCAACTCATGTCCTTTTCCCATGAAGTATAAAATATCTACTATAATACTGCTTTAAATTCTTCAGTAGTGCTTATAATTTTATACCCTATAGTGTAGATCTTTGGAATAGGTCCAATGTTCTTCTCTCCTGTGAACTTCCTGAGGACAGAAACCGCATGATTTTTGTTTCTCCTTGAGAATCCATTATAGTTAGTACCTTGCATACATTAAGATCCAACAAATGTTCATTTAATGTATTTCTTAAAAATAGCATGGCACAAGAATTCACATATTAATAATCTATATTTATGTCTCTTACATTTTCTTTTTACAAGCATAAGTTATCTATTTGGTAGCATTCAATAATTGTTTCCTATCTATTAAATTAGGTATTTTGTCTCAATAATCTCTAACATTTTGCCAGTAATGTTTCAAAATTTACAAAAGGTTCGACACTGTACCACCCCCTACCTGTAGTCATACCAGGTAGAATTAACTTTTTATTTTGCATTAACATTTCTTAACATTATTAGATTTATCTTTTGTTCATAAAAATTCATAATTTTGAAATGAGTTCTTAATTTTCCCTAACCAAGAAGAAACTTTCCAGGAGTTGCAATTGTGAATGGTTAGGCTAAGTGGCTTGACATAAGGGATAAATACTAGAACTTTTAAATCAACAACGTGTGTTTGCAATTTACTTACATTCCCTAAATTTCTCTGTACTCATCTGTTAGATGGGGCTAACAGTACTACTATCTCAAAGGTTTCTTTGAAGGTTAAACAAAATAATGCGTATAAAGTGTTTCCATGATTCTGGACATGCAATAACTGATGTGTATTTTTATTCATTAATTTTATCTTACTCCCCATCTTCTAGACAGGAGGCTGTTTCAATGAAAATAATTTTATCATATACCTGTATAATAGGCCAGGTCATAAAAATTAAAATTCAAAGAATACCCTGAAATTTTTTCTTAGCAATTTCTTCTGGCTTTGTCATTTAAGTAACGCCCCCATTTATATAGTGCAACATTATATTAATAGTATATAAGGAGTAAAATAAGCTAAAGCTATCAGAGTAACTGTGAGGTCTCCTCCTCCTTTTGTGAATTCTTGTGATTAACAAAGGTCCGTTTTTAAGAGATCTCTATGAAAATTTATGAGATCTTCAGTGACTGAGTTCTCAGTTTCCGATTCCTATTGCCATTCCCCTAGTACAGGCTCCTAACAACTCCAACCTGGACTGTTGAGAAAACTTTCTAAATACTTCACTCCTACCTCTTCCCATTATTGTCATATTTATCTTTCTAACACAAATTCTTGATCATGACCCTCTACTGCTTAGTAAATTCTCATAGCCACCTACTGCTCACAAAATAAAATCCAAAATCACTGGAATAGAATTCAATACCTTCCATAATAGAATTTTAATCTACCATTCCAGCCTTATAATGCTATTGTTTATCTCACACACAGCACACTAAAGCCAAATAAAAGTTTTTTCTTCTTCTGCACTTTTAAGATAAGACTCATGTTTTTTCATTTCCCTACAATGCCCTCCCTGGATCCTACTCCTTTCCTTATATAGATTCTTGCTCATACATATTATATATTATGTCTTTATGTTTTAAAAATGCATACACAATAATGTATATATTTACAAATAAGTTTATATATATTATAATATCAAGTGTGTATATATATAATATATTAATAAATTTTTATATAGCACACACACTAGCATTATAATAATTCAGGTACATAACTTTCTACTCCATTAGGTCATAAGCTATGTGAGATATATATCTTAGCACAGCAGCTGGCACATATTAAATGATCAATACAGTTTTCTTAAATTTGTGAACATGTGATTGAATTAGTTACCTTCTATTTTATCATCTACGACACACACAAATGCCAGGCTTTAGTGATTCTCCGTGTTGTCTCACTGATATATATCAATTTTTAAGATGTACTTTCTGAGTCTCATTATTTTGACATCACAAAATTATAGGACTGAAAAGGAAAACAACAATGCCCAACCCAGGATTCAGTGAGGCTATCATTACTTAGGAAAACATCTTCTATTTTAAAAGAGCTCAACTTTGAATAGGATTTTATAACTTTCCCCTTTAACTCAATGCTTTCATGTTTAATAATGTCAACTATTAGTTCCTGCAGACAGTCTTGAGATTATTTTTCAAGGTAATGGAAGAATTATTGGGGATGTTTTCCTCCTTTTTTTTGTCCTGTCTGGGAAGATGACATAACACCAGAAGATTTTAAGAAAGTTAAATGTATCAGAATATGCAAAAACTATGACAGATGGGTCTTGGCTTCAGAACTGAAGCTCCTCATCTATTTACAAGCATCTATTTTCATTCCGGTTTATTGATTTTTTTCTTTTGAAAAATTCAAAGATACACTCTTTCTCATTCCCAAGTTTCCAGTGTATTTGCATTTTGGCCAACACAACTTTCTTTTTCCCTTCAATCTCTCGGCCTTGGCTTTCCCTCACTCACTTTTTTTTTTTTTTTTTTTTCCTCACTCACTTTTAATCACTGAATATATGTATAACTTTCACTTCATTTAAAGAATATTAATGATGCTTATTGACCTTTGAAGGCATCACTCTTAAGACTTACTCCTAGATAGGTGTAGTATTTTGATTATTTTGTCACCAATTAATCTGCTTTAATTTTCCCTGTGTTCAAGTTGTCCTTTTTTTCTCTCAAGAGACTTGGGATACAAAGGTAGTATCCATAATCAAGCTTCTAAATTGTTTTGGTCACCGTACTGTGAGCTAAACATCCATCATCTTGTTTAGTTCTTAAAATAACACTAAGATTGATGCTAAAACCAAGGCTCATGAAAGCTAAGCAACATGATCAAGGTTCTAGGTGTACACTAAAATCTGACTTCAAAGTCTACATTTAAAAATCCCTACCTTATTCTGAAAACTGGAATATCATGGTGATGACTCTTCTAGAAAAGTCATCATTTATGACCATATTTCATAAGTTTTCTTATTTCTTTTTAATTTTGAACATTGGGGAAAGGTAATAACTATGCTTATAATTAAAATGAATACTATTTATTGAATACTCACTATGTACTAATAATATTAGTCATATAATCACATTTTATATTCACAATAATACTGTCTCCATTTGACAGATGAGAAAATAGAGTTGGAGGGAAATGTCCAAAAAAACCTGGTGCAGTCTAAGCTTTAATAACTTTGGGGTTATAAATGCTACACCCTTTACAAAAAACATAATTTGAAAGTTTATTTAAATTTCTTTTAAATACTTAGTTTTATAAATTTAAAAATAATACATTAATTGTTATTTTTTTTAGTCAATATTTATCATATTATATTCTTTTCATCATGTGTCATGTTTTTTTGTTTTTAACTTTTAATTTTATATTGAAGTATAGCCAATTAACAAAGTTGTGATAGTTTCAGGTGTAATGTTTCATGTTCTTAAAAGCAGCTTATTAATTTTTTTCTACAGTCTTATGTCACAGATCCTCTTTCTTTGAAATAGTATCTAACAATGAGCCAATGAGCAATTTCCCAAGCTATCCCAAGGTGAGGGTGCTTTGCAGCACATGTTGTTTATTTTATTGTATCATTTCTACCATTTATTCTCTATTTTTAGAGACTAACTACTCAAAATGTGCATCATCTGGGATCTTATTGAAATGCAGAATCTCAGGCTTTCCACTAGACTCATCAAATCAGAATCTGTATTTTAGCAAGTTCAGCAGGTGATTGGTATACATGTTAATATTGAGAAGCACGAATTTAGACATCAAATTTGATCTATAATTACAAGATCATGTCAAGTTAATGTACTGAACTTGCCACAGAGACAAAAATTGCTGAATATTAAAATATAAATGTTAACATCAGACACTATCCAAAAAGGGCAGAAGGAAACGAAACGAATGATAGGTAGGCAACTAGGGATTAGTCAAGTCCTTTGAAATTAAGAGGGCACTATAAATATTGCTGGCAATCCTATGCATAGTAGTTGCAACAAACTAGCCCAGTGGTGGGTCAGAACTTCAGATGGTTGAAGAGAATGGAAGAATAACTGGCAAAAAACCATACCAGGGAAAGTGGGCATAGAGGGAACCTACCTCAATATAATAAAGGCCATATATGACAAACCACAGAAAACATCATTCTCAATGGTGAAAAACTGAAAGCATTTCCGCCAAGATCAGGAACAAGGCAAGGGTATCCACTGTTACCACTATCATTCAACATAGTTCTGGAAGTCCTAGCCACAACAATCAGAGAGGAAAAAGAAATAAAACGAATACAAATTGGAAAAGAAAAAGTAAAACTGTCACTGTTTGCAGATTACATGATACTATACATAGAAAAACCTAAAAATGACACCAGAAAACTACTAGACTAATCAATGAATTTAGTAAAATTGTAGGATACAAAATTAATACACAGAAATCTCTTGCATTCCAATACCCTAACAACAAATGATCAGAAAGAGAAATTAAGGAACAATCCCATTTGCTATTTCAACAAAAAGAGTAAAATACCTAGGAATAAACCTACCTAAGGAAGCAAGAGACTTGTAAGCAGAAAACTATAAGACACTGATGAAAGAAACCAAAGATGACACAGATGGAGAAATATATCATGTTCTTGAATTGACTGGAAGAATCAACACTGTGAAAAGGACTATACTACCCAAAGCAATCTATAGAGTCAATGAAATCCCTATCAAATTACCAATAGCATTATTCACAGAATTACAACAAAAATTTTTTACAATTTGTATGGAAACATAAAAGATCCCAAATAGCCAAAGCAATCTTGAAGAAGAAAAACAAAGCTGGAAGAATCAGGCTCCCTGACTTCAGACTATACTACAAAGCTACAGTCATCAAGACAGTATGGTACTGGCAATAAAAGAGAACTATAGATCAGTGGAGCAGGATAGAAAGCCTAGAGATAAACCCATGCACATATGGTCAACTTATGTTTGACAGAGGAGGCAAGAATATATAATGGAGGAAAGACAGCCTCTTCAATAAGTGGTGCTGGAAAAACTGGACAACTACATGTAAAAGAATGGAACTAGAACACTCCCTAACACCATACACAAAAATAAATTCAAAATGGATTAAAGACCTAAATGTAAGGCCTGACACTATAAAACTCTTAGAGGAAAACATAGGCAAAACACTCTTTGACATAAATCACAGCAAGATATTTTTTGACCCACCTCCTAGAGTAATAAAAATAAAAACTAAAGTAAACAAATGGGACCTAATGAAACTTAAAAGCTTTTGCAAAGCAAAGGAAATCATAAACAAGACAAAAAGACAACCCTCAGAATGGGAGAAAACATTTGCAAACAAAGCAACTGACAAAGGATTAATCTCCAAAATATACAAACAGCTCATGCAGCTCAATAAAAAAAAAAAAAAAAAAAAAAACAGCCCAATCAAAAAATTGGTGGAAGATCTAAATAGACACTTTTCCAAAGAAGACATACAGATGGCCAACAAACACATGAAAAGAGGCTCAACATCACTAATTATTAGAGATGTGCAAGTCAAAACTACAATGATGTATCACCACACACCAGCCAGAATGGCCATCATCAAAAAATCTACAAAGAGTAAATGCTGAAGAGGGTGTGGAGAAATGGGAACCCTCTTACACCGTGGTAGGAATGTAAGTTGATACAGCCACTATGGAGAACAGTACAGAGGTTCCTTAAAAAACTAAACATAGAACTACCATATGACCCAGCAATCCCATTACTGGGCATATACCCAGAGAAAACCATAATTCAAAAAGATACATACACCCCAATGTTAACTGCAGCACTATTTACAATAGCCAGGACATCAAAGCAATCTAAGTGTCCATTGACAGATAAATGGATAAAGAAGATGTGGAACATATATACAATGGAACATTACTCAGCCATAAAAAGGAATGAAATTATGTCATTTGCAGAGACATGGATGGGCCTAGAGACTGTCATACAGAGTGAAGTAAATCAGAAAGTGAAAAACAAGTATTGTATATTAACACATATATGTGGAATCTAGAAAAATGGGATAGATGATCTTACTTGCAAAGCAGAAGTAGAGACACAGACATAGAAAACAAATATATGGATACCAAGGGGGAAAGGAGGGGTGGGATGAATTAGCAGATTGGGATTGACATATATACACTACTATGTATAAAATAGGTAACTAATGAGAACCTACTGTATAGCACAGGGAACTCTACTCAGTGCTCTGTGGTGACCTAAATGGGAAGGAAATCCAAGAAAAAGGGGATATATGTATACGTATGGCTGATTCACTTTGCTATACAGTAGAAACTGACATAGAAGTGTAAAGCAACTACACTCCAAAAAAAAAAACAAACAAACCAGGAATACATCTCCATAGAAGCTACCTTAAAGTGAATATACTCTTGATTCACTTACAAGTCATATTCCAAGGAAACTATCCCCTTGTGCTAAATAGAGTATGGAATTAGAATTACTTGGTAATTCATTTTAGATTTTTCCCAGGGGGTGGCATAAATTTTCAGTTTTTAAAATCAAATATATATATATATATATATATATATTTGTTACTATGTATATTTTTAAATTTGGGTATGAATCAAATTCTAGTTTACTGCTGTTTTTTTTTCTTCTTGACACTGCTTCTCAAAGTTTAATATAAGCACTTCTTTGATCATATGTGAAAATTCTTAACTGCTTTGTAAGAAAATTAATTTCGGCCTGGACTTACACTCATTTATTTCCTTCCTTTAAATTGTGCTATGATTCAGTAGAAGGGGAAAACAAGTTGGGAGTCTGGTAATGTAGTCACTTTATTTTTTATTATTATTCTTGTTTTAATGTTTCATATAAAGGTGTAGGAAATTTGTTATAAAATCAGAAAAATATAAAATAGAAAATTAAAAAGTACAGCAAGATGATAACTATTGCCCTTTTTCCAATTATATACTTTTTAGTTTCCCCCATTGAATTCCTAATAGTCCCCTGACTATAGAGAATGAGTAAAGCACAACTCGACAGTGCTACCTGGGAAAATTAAAAGATGATTCTAATATCAACTTATTAATAAGAGCTGCTCAACACCTGGGCCAGGATAGCAATGTGACAGAATCTCAAGGAGCTCATGTTCCAGTGAAGTGGTAGATATGATCATTAGAGAGCAAGAAAGGAAAGCATACAGTTGTTTGATAGAATTTTATTATATGGACTATAGACTAAATGTTCCATAAAACTTTAAAGAATTTGGTGGAAGAGTGTTAGAATAATGAAATCATATTACATGAGGAAATGATATTTCAAAATTTAGTATTCATATTGCTAATCAATAATGTCATGTGGATTGTCCACTCTTTTTTTTTTTTTTTTTTTTTGCAGGACGCGGGCCTCTCACTGTTGTGGCCTCACCGGTTGCGGAGCACAGGCTCCAGACGCGCAGGCTCAGCGGCCATGGCTCACGGGCCCAGCCGCTCCACGGCACGTGGGATCTTCCCGGACCAGGGCACGAACCCGTGTCCCCTGCATCGGCAGGCGGACTCTCAACCACTGCGCCACCAGGGAAGCCCCAGTCCACTCTTAAATGTAAATCAATACTAACTTTCAAAAATGCAATTCAGCAATTCTTTAATTATTCTTTACAAATTGCACCAAAGAGTTGACCACAGAACTTTCACAGTTTACTTAAATCAATGAAAAGGACACATCAAATGTAAAATGCTCCATGCTCCTAAGCTTACTAAAAATAATTGCTGTTAATGGGCTACAATTTAAATAGCATATGAATAAAAACATTTTGAGAGGTTACACCTGTTAGTAACCTGTAAAGTTACTTGAAAGTAGCACTTAAAGCAACATTCAGATGGACACTTTCAAGGTTAGCAAATCACAACAGAAAAACAGAGATTTACAGAAAAGCTCGAAAGAAATTCAATTCTGTGTTTAGATAGCTGCTTTTTCAGAAACTTCCTGATTCAGGAATAATCTAAAATACTATTCAAATGATTAAGGTATCCTTTTAGCCTCGATGTCTTTAAACCTACGTGAAATGTTGAACCTGCAAGTTAGTCTTTACCACCCTGCTGCTATTTTGCCCTGCTTGGTACAATACTGACTTGTATAGGATGCTCTGTGAATATCAACATTTTGTACCTAAACTCAAACTAGAGCAGCACAGCAAAATGCAGCCTACCAGCAAACATTCAATGTTACTCTAAAGGGATCTTGGCAGAATTTAATGAGAAAGTTAAATAAGCAAAGAGGTAATACTGGTGGGAGGATAACACAAGAAATAGGAGAAGGATGGCAGTGCAAAAGTAAAGACATTAAAAAAATAAAATAAAAAGTTAATATTTGGGTACCATCAAGCAGGTAGAAAAGTTGGGAACTTGCAAACAAAAAAAGCCAAGAAGGAAGACATGAAGTTATTGGATTGTGGGATTAAATTTTGTTTTTAGATCATATTAACTGAACTTGGTTACACTAGTAGACATTCCTTATTGTGTTGGGTTTATGTAAACAAGCATGATACAAAAAATGATATAAAATCTTACATAGGAACATCAAATTGAAGGAATATACACTGCATTATTATTTCCAGAACTAATTCAATACAGGCAAAACCTTAAAGATTGGAATGAACATAACTAAAGTGTTTTATTCCACTTCATAATACTATAAAGCTTATAATGTACCTTTGTTATAGTACTGTTTACTCAACTTAGGAAACAGACATAGTTCATTTACAGGAGCCATTTTTCATGTAGTAAGGGAGAAATTAATAGATAAACGATTGAGAAATTAATGGGTAGAAAACTAAAGGTACACTTTCCTCCCAAGTCTTTTATTTTGTATGACAAGCATCTCTTGTTAGTTGAGGAGGAAAAAAGTTTAGAGAAAATAGATGACTTAGTGCTCTTGCTAAAACAAATGCCATAGATGGGGTGGCTTAAACAATAGAAATTTATTTCTCGTAATTTTGGAGGTTAGAAAGCCTGAGATCAGGATGCCAGCATAGTCGGGTTCTGATGAGAGCTCTCTTCCTGGTTTGCAACAGCAGTTTTGCTGTGTTCTCACATGGTGTAGAGAAAAAGGAAGCATGCTCTCTCCTGCTCTTCTTATAAAGACACTAATCCTATCATAATGGCTCCACTTCCACAACTTAATTATCTCCCAAAGGTCCCATTTCCACATACCATCATACTAGGGATTAGTGTTTTAGTGTTTCAACATATGAATTTTGGGGAGACCCAAACATTCAGTCCATAGCAACAGAGGTACATGAACTTCACTTAACCAACAACCGGTTTAAGCCACAATTTGATTAGTGGCTTCTTTTCCCTTCGCCCAATTTACGATGCATGTATATAACAAAATCAAGAATTCAATTACTAAGATATATACATGCCTCTAAGCCAAATACAAATCCTAACTGATGAGATACTTATTTGATATTAGAAGCAACTTTCACCTATATAATCTTTCTTATAATTATAATTATTATGATACAGTAAAGCATCAAAAGTGTTAATGATTTCTTTTAAAAGTAAGCATTCATGTTTTATAATTAAACATATCTAGATTTGTATGTATTTGAAATTTATAAAAAATTATTCTTAAAACTTGGATCCAAATTGCTTTAAAGAGTTTTAGTTGTTATAATAAATACATGGTATAATAATATGTTTGTTTTTTTATAAATACTGCTTCCATATTTATTTTATTTAAGTAGTAAGTTTATTATCTGTAAAATGTTTCCAGTAACTTCAATATTTGAAAACATTCAGCAGCAGCCTATCATGCAGAGATCCAGGAAAAAATATTTATTTAGAAAAAGGAACTCCTTAGGAAAACTAACTATATAATTTTATTTATATTTTGGTTCAATTTATCTTTTAATTCTCCAAAAGTATTAGAAATGCACATAGTAATTCTCAAATATACCTTTCAGTGGCTAACCTTTTCCAATAACATTTCACTTACTATTATAGGACAGATACCTTTTTTTACCAAAAATGTAACAAGGATTTAAATTCCTATGAAAAGAAAAATTTATGATAGGCTACGAGGTATGCCATTGCTATGTCTGTCATTTAATTGTGGTGTTTATTTAATTTCAAAGCTTCTTCAGTGTAACTCACATATATTTGAAATAAAATATGTAAATAAATTCAGTCTCTGGAGAAGGGTAAATTCAACCGTGAAGCAGAATAGATTTCCATTTTCTTAATGCACTTTGGCACTTGTGTGTGTCCACTTACATTAGCCTATGAAAGTATTCCAGCTCTGTCAGCCCCAAAGAATGTGTTAAAATGACATGGTAAATTTAGGGTTCTGAGAGTAAATAAGCCTTGTGTAAAAAAAAGGCTTTTCAGACCACGTAGGTAAAGAGGAAACAGTCCATGCATTTTAAATGCCTATAATCATAATTCTCCAACACAAAATGTAATATATGTTCTATCAGAGTAATTATTTCCCCCAATAAATATCCGTAGCACTAAACCTACTGTCTTGTTCACATTCTCTCCTGGTCAGTACACAGCCTAATGCTGGCAAGAGGGCTCCATTCAGGTATATTATGTGTTTGGACATTAAGCACCCAGTGTTTAGCCAAGTACCTAAGTGTACAATGTGCTGAGGGAGAATTAATACAGAAGAAAAGTATTTCCAAAAAGACCCACTAAAAATAATAACATTAGCAACTAAAATAATGTGGAGGTAAATCTCCATTTCTAAAGTATTGTCATGACTTACCATGGTAAAAACTATGCAAAAATAAAGTGGTTTGTAAAGGCAAGTTTAGACGGCCTTTAACAGGTTTCTTTGACCCAGTGTCAAATTATCTCTGAAGCATCCTTACCTTCCTTACAGAGCACAGTGGGGATAGGTACATTGTTAACTATTTTTGGATGAAAGTGTAAAATGAGAGACCAAGGTCAAAGTTAATGGTGCAATTTTTTTTTTGGTTTGTTTTTGTATGTTTTAATAAGCCCATATTTCTCCACATATGTCTTTATGTTAGTGAGGTCTAATTTTTTTCCTTTTAAAGACCCAAAATCTCCATCTAAAATAATTGCTTCCTTTTCATGAGAAAGGAGAGTAAACAGTAACACTGGGGCAATTTAAAAAAAAAAGCAGAGAGGGTATCATTTAAATACCTGGGTTTATCCTAGAAGGAAATTCACTTGCGATCATAAATGTCTTTGAGCTCATTTTTAAGATTCACTATTTCTTTCATAACTTCTCATACATTTCTCACAGTTTGGAGTTTTGTTTTGTTTTGTTTTGTTTTGTTTTAATTAGTATCCCAGAGTGAATTCAGGCATTAAATCCTTCTAAAACTTTTTCTCTAAGTCAAAAGGGTAACAAAAGAAAATAAAAGAAGAAGAAGAAGAAATTTTCTTCTTTCCTATCTAACCTAACCAATTTTCTGGGTCAGGCTCACTGGGAACTGAGTTGATTGGCAGAAGGGGAAGCCAGGATGCTCCTGAAGAAGGTCATTTCTCTCCACCAGCTCTGACTTTTTTCTGCCACTGTTATGCTTTTATCCATTGTCCTATGGCCAAGATTTGAATAAATTGATATAAGAAGTCAAGTACTACAGACAGTACAAAAAGAAAAGTAGAGAACCAAAACTATAGCTTCCTATATAAAACTGAACTAGTTAAAAATAACATTTATTATCATTTTCTTCTGTTCAAAAGCTACATGTTTTAAGTTTGGAAACTTAAAGAAAACCTAATTTCACTGTACAAAATACACTGTGAGGATAAAGGTGATCTTCTATCATTTACTAATTTTAGCTATTTCATTAAGTATGTTAATATTTTGCTGAAGACCTGACTCTTACATTTTCTTTGTTTCTCAAAGAAAACATGTCAAGTGAACCATCTTAATCTTATATTTGGGTAATAATGAGTCACAGGAGAACAGAGGGACTAGTTTCGGACTTCGAAGAAGAATCAGAAGAGATAAAATGAATTTTTTTTTTAATTTTTAAAAGGTAAGTCTATGTGTCTCAGTATTACTTGTTGCTTGAATAAATACTGAGGGATTTCTTTTCCTCTGCAATATTACTTAAAAAATACAAACATCACTTTTGTAAAGATGAAGAAATATTGATGGTGTGGATATAGAAGTTCATTGGTAGTTTTTATAGTATCAGTGTCAATCATTATTATCCACATTTTCATAGAATAGGAAATTGAGTTCAGTAGTAATGATGTGCCCAAGGTCACATAGTTAATAAATTAATCAAAGCAGGGTTAAAAATTTCTTTCCAGGAGTAGATCTAGACATCTACTCCTATAGGGCCTTTTTGGTTGTTACAAAGAGACATTTTTTAACTCTAATAAAATGTATGCACTTTGTGAACTACTAGTATGCATCATTACATTTTTCTAGTCTACATTTAGAGTTTCTCATATATAAGCCTAGAATACAGGGAAAATTGCTTCACTGTACCAAGCTCATAATTCTCATCTGCAAATGGGAATAGAAACAGTACCTACTTCACTGGGATGTTTTAAGAATTAAGAGATAGTCTATATAAAGCACTACTTACTATAGGGTCTGATACACAGTAGATGCTCATATATTTTAAATATTATTACTCTGAATTTCCATAACCATCTCTGATAGTAAACTCACAGAAAGTCAAGCCTTGGCCTATATAATTATCTTTGTACAACACTTTGTACAGTCTCATGATTAAGGCAGTGCTGTAATATACCTTGTACAGAATGATAGATGATGATACTACAAAAGATAAATCAAAACACGTAAGTGCAGTGTTTCACCTTGATATCATCTTCATTAGACTTACCTATAGTGTCTGTTAAATGCACAATCCTGGGTTATACCACTGATGTTTTAGAAAACCTCTTTGGATATTACTCTACTGAAACGATTGAAGTCAAACATATCTGCATTAAAATCCAGTCCTAGCATATACCAGCACTAAGAACCATTAAGCCTATTTGAACCATCTCTCATCTGAAACAAACAAACAAAAATCCAAACCCAAAGAGGGTAGTATAAATAATATCAACCTCACAGAACTGTAATATGGATTAAATGATTAATATGGATCACATATTTTGTTTGATGATATCGTTAGGTAACAGATGACAAGCAAGTCTAATCTTTCCTAAAGGCTTGTCTTTATCTTCTATAACAGAAGTAATCAAAACTCAAATATAAGGAGATTCCTTCATTGTCAACTACAGAATCCAGCCTGGAAATCCCCAAAACTATCCAATTACCCTCTACATTTCAGGGACAGTTCCTCTTCTAAGTTCTCCCAATTTTTGTGAAGGTTAGCATATGGATCCTTATATAATAATGTTCTAATTTTAATTTCATTTAAATCCAAAATTAGCATAGTTTTCCCCAACATATTTTTTCTTTCTTCTGTTTTTAATCATTCTCTTTTTTAAATACAGGGTTTTTTGTTTGTTGATAAAAAGCACAATGTCATGATAAAAATATTCCTTTGGACAAAGTAGCCCTCAAAGACCCTACTATAATCTACAAACATACAAGTAGCATACTAATGCTCAGGGCAGGGACTATTTCATGATAGTTTCCATGTAACCTAAGGGGTTATCCATTCAGGACTTCCAGGTTTGTCTCCACACATTGCTACACACTACATATTCACCTGTGTTGCATCTAACTGGCCATTACAGGCTGAGCTATTAAGTAACAGGAACCATGTGTTATTCATACCTTTGGTCCCAACACCTGGTAGCACTGACATATTATAGACACTTACGTTGTCAAAGAATGAATAAAATCCAGGGTAGATATTTGTAACTTTGGAGACATAGCTCAATATAGGGGTCAGACAGTTATTTTAGGCTAGTTGAATCTGGAAGTGAAAAAAAATCTTAGCTATTAAAAGCACAGATTGGCATATACAATAAAAACAATTCCAGCTGTCAAAAGCATACATGGAGGAAATGACAGGTAGAGAATACATTGGCAAAAAAGACACAAAAATAATTTGACTGAAAAGTAAGTCCCCTCTGCCACTGTCCAGCCAGCTTGTCAGTTTAATTTGCAATTGGAGAAAAGGAAGGGAGATGAGTCAAAACA
This sequence comes from Kogia breviceps, assembly GCF_026419965.1. Lineage (NCBI taxonomy): Eukaryota > Metazoa > Chordata > Mammalia > Artiodactyla > Physeteridae > Kogia > Kogia breviceps. Next base: position 139,972,040 of record NC_081310.1, on the reverse strand, counting down.
GGTGTTTGTTTTTTCCTCTTTTTAATGGGAGAAAATCAAGTGAAAGCACACTCTTCCAGCTGTGAAAAGCTGAAGACACCTGTGGTTGCCACATCCCATGCTTGTGACATAGGTCAGAAACAGTTAAAGACACCTGATAAAATGAGGTGAGGATACAGGTAGGTGAAGCAAGTCAGAAGAAAAATGGTGCTGGATAAAAACAGAAGAAAAAGAAAGAACAAATGGTACCCATAAAATGTCCAATTTCAAAATGTCCATTTTCATCTTTGTATTCTAATTAGTACAAAGTCATACTCTTTCTATTTCTTCCTTCTGTTCACTAAAGAAGATGTGTGAAACTGGATAAAATAAAATTCTTGGCTTATGTGCAGTATACAACTCTATATACCTGCCAGGCTCAACTAAAGCATTGCAATATTCTATTCTGGCTATTTGTATTTCTTTTGTTTTTCCCTTCATTTTCCCACCCTCCCACCCACACCAACACAGTAAAATAAAAAGGATTTATTCTCTGTAAGCAGAAATGTGTGGAACTCAAAGGAATCTTGACTTTGGCTACAGCTCTGAGAGGTCATGTCGGTGCAAGTGTAGGAGGACATGAGCATTTACTAGCTGCTGGAAGTCTGGGAGAGAACTGGGTGGATGGGAGTGATTTTGGGGGGCATAGAAGCTCATCAATGGTCATGATGAAGTTAGATTTTAAAGGTAATTTCAAATAGTTACACATGGCAACTCATGATAATATGTGCTCTGGCCTCCATCAGTATCTTCATCCTGTGATATCTTGTTCTAAAAGAGGCCTCAGAAATAGCACTTCAGTGCAACTGACAATGGAAAATGGAAAAGTGATACCATGAGAATGACTGATTTAAGCTAAAGAATAAAGGAAGATGAGAAAAATTAAGTGTGTATTTAAAACTAATATTCCTTTCAAATTCTTGCTTTTTAATTATCTAATATAGTACCCTCGTCATGATTTTGGTCATGTACGTGAAGACCAATTTGGGCACCATGGGGGTGGATGAACACTCTGAGACTCTACCCAGAAAGAGGGCTGAGGGAGAACATAAGAATTCAAAGGATATTACTGGGCTGACCACGTCTAAGTTCATTACCAGCAAGTGCCTGAATAAGATGCAGTTGGTATTAGAATAATTCAGAAAATCAGTGGGTGAGCTGATATATTTGGGCAAGGGAAGTTTAGGGTTTGAAAGGACAATCTTTCTATGTTATACAATAGCATGCACATAGGAATAATGACTTAGTAGGTCAAACACTGCCAGCTACTAGATGGAAAACTTGAAGGGTTCACACATTTTTAAAGTTAACCCACCTAATGGAAGTATTTCCTAATACACAGTGAGGTAGATCACAACTAACAACCGTAGATTGAGCAAGATACCAATGAGATGCTAGGAATTAATGGGTCACAATATTTGCCCTCAAAAAACTGATATTCTTAGGAACAGAAAGGCGCTCAAACAATTTATTAAAATACAGGATGGTCACTGCAAATCATAGAAATAGTAGTGTGAAATGGGAACATAATTGAATGGTGTTAAATCCAGTTTTTGATTCAGGGGTTAGAGAAGGCTTTCAGAACTGGTGGTATTTTAGTGGAATTTTAAACAATGAGTTACCTGCCAATAAGAACAATATGCACAAAGGCACAGAGGCAAACAAACAAACAAAATACATAAAGTATGCAGGGACCTATAAAAATCTAAGTGGTGAGAGAGCATAAAGTGCTGAAGAACATAGCGGGACTTGTGGTGATGGGGATGGAGAGTGGGCAAGTGCAAGGCTGTGGAGAATCTTGTGGTGTGTCAAAGAGCTAGGAGTTACCTTGAAAACAAAAATAGTTAGCTCTTTGTTAAAGGGCATCCCTCTGATGCAATGTGGACAGTGTATTTTCCAAACTGTAGACAGGCAGACCAATTACAATAAATATAATACAAGGTGAATACAGTATTTGAGATTCTAAAACTTAAATTTCAAGTTTATATACAACTAGTAAACCTTTTGAACAGCCTGGTTTTATAATCGACTATATAAATAATCCATGAATTTTTTTGGATGGCAAGGTAATACTTATCTGACTACTTCTTAGTTTTTATAATTATTTTTCTACAAAAATGTAAACTGTTGGAATCTAAATATAATTGTACACAGTAAATAATCTCAAGCACTAAAATGTAATACTTTTGCTAACATAAAGTAGCTATAAATAAATATTTCATTAATAAATAATTATTATTAATAGAAGGCATTGATGAACTATTAGGCTCCAGTGATTATGGGCACTTCTAGAATGGAAAGACTAATTTTGGTACCACTGAAAACTTCATTTCTAAAAATCTGGTTATCAGACTGTCATGTTCATGAAAAAGTTTTTAAACATTCACTATTCTGACATATGACATTTAGTATTTAATTTTTTAAAAAACTCAAGCAGTTGAAAACCTAAGCAGCATTAATTTTACATGAATTATGATTAATAGGTAGGTTTTTACCTAAGAAGTCATTTAAGAAAGTGTGTGGGAAGAACACTAGTCCCAAGAGAAGCTCTGGTAAAAAAAAAAAGAAAAGAAAAAGCAGCTCCAAAGTTAATTAAACTTGGGAACTGTAGAATTTTAAGGGATTCACAATGTACATTAGCATCTTAAAAGCTCTGAGGAACACCAAAGGGAAAAAAATCTGTTCATCTTTTTTTGCATGCAGTGTTTTTCCAAAATTTCTTTAGCCATATACTTTCTTTTATTTTAAAGTGATACTTATTAACATTATCATCATAGTACAATTATTATTGATTGTTCCCTTTTTGCTAAGAATTTTGCAGTACGAACATTATGTTGGTTAATAGTCTTGTTATTTATGGGTTATTATACCTCTGCTCAAATGAGGAACCCAAGGCCCATACAAGGAACTGTCTTGAAGTCCCATAAGTGGTAACTGTCAGGACAGGGATTAAACCTAGGACTGTTGAGTTCCATGAACTATATACTTAGGCATGTAATACTACTTTACTTACAAAGAATTTTTGTTCTTTAACTCACTTAAAAAATGCTTTCTGAGAGAGCTTATGTAACATTTCCCAGTTACATTATTATTATTATTATTTTACTACTAACCTCACTTTAAAATTCAGCTTATTTAATGCTTTCCTAAGTTATATTACTCAACATATATTCCTATACATAGCATAATATATAAAAGTTATTTAAATATTTATGAAAACTTTAAAAGAGTGAACTTTCATTAGATATATTAAAAATATTTATATACCAAGGTTTAGTTTAACAATATATTCAAATAATTATTTTCAGCTTATAAAAGCAATATCAACATATTACATTCTCATTAAACCAGTGTGGATATTGGGCTTTTAAAGGTAGTTCTTCACTTAATTATGATGCATCCATCAAGCCATTAATACTTACTTATATATTGTTTGCAACAGACTTCATAACAATTATTCACAGCTCTTGGAGTGAGCAGAAATGCAAGAGTTAAGAGGTCTCTGAAATATGCCAAATGAAGATATTCTTTCATAAAGTAATGCACCAAAAGTTCAGGCACTTGGTTGTCATTAAAAGTATATTACAGGGTATTTTCCACACTGTTGTTTTCTAAGGATCTATTTTAAGAAAATCAAGTAAATAAGACTATATTCCATATAATACCACAGTTAACACCTCATTTGTTCCAATTATTGTCAACATGCAGGAAACATATTTTGGAAAGACACACTAATATAAGGTAAACTATAAAATAGAATTTAAAAAAGAAAATTCAATACTTTAGAATAAAAACTCCTTGAATTTGTCATATAAACATATTTAGAAGAAACATACTGAATGAAAGGACATCACTGTTGTGATGCTTTTAAAAGCATAAATGAAATTCGTAACTTGGTCTTGCCTTGTATATATATTTTTTAATCTAAAGTATTTACTGTGACATTTTTTCTTCTCTAAAACAAATACATTGATATAATAAAATTCTACAGTCACAAAAATGCACATTTTATTGTCTCATGGTCTTGTGTATACATCTACACCATTCTACTAAAGTTGTTATGTAGATAAACCCTGTAAGTCGTTTACAACCTTCTCCTTTAGATTTTTTACCATGGAAAAAATGACCATTAATATTTTTTTAGCTAATTTGCTCATAACTCCAGTGTCCATGACCAAAACAATCTCAAAGAATATCAGAGTGAAAACAGGCCTCCAAAGTTATCTAGTTAGTTCTAAACATGAATAAGATATTAGGCTGACATTTTGTTTGGTCCAAAGAGAAATGAGAACAAGAATAGTGCAGTGACTTTTATATAAAGCTAAATTTAAGATATTGTCCTTCATTCTGAGTTCATGCCATCTTATATTTTTGCATTTCGGTGCCCTTTATTTATTAAATAAATTTCTTGTTGTGTCACCGATAAGTATGAATCCAATCTTTGAGGAACAATAACCCGGACTAACTAACCCAAATGAGAACAGGAGATTAAACTCAAAGTAATTGATGTAATATGCAAAAAAAAAAAAAAAAAGGTGCAAGAAGAAATTAACATTTGTTATCTACCATCCTTTACAAAAAATGAATAATACAATCATTTGGAAAAAGCTGTGATATAAAGATTGTGTTCCTATTTTACAAACAGAGAAACTGAGATTTAGAGAAGTTCATTCTTCCAAGGAGGAAAAATCATGAATGACAGAACCAGATTGGAAATTCAGGCCTGTGTGCCTCTGGAGCCCATGCTCCATTCTCTACACTCCTCTCCTTCCCCAAATGAAAAGGACGAGAAAACCATCCAAGATTTGATAGGACAGGCAGTAAGTTGGAAAACTTACAAAGTTCCTGGAACTTCCCCCAAATACTTCCATGATGAAGGTAGAAGGACTGAGCCCCAAATACTTTCCTCTTCAATGTTGAGATTTTGCTTTCATGCTCAGGGAAAATACTAACCAGTAAGCCTGGAAGAAGGTATACAGCAATTTATAAAAGCCCACTTTCCAAGAGCTCTGTTGCTTAGATTCACTCTGTCCTTAGCTTAGAGGTAAGTAACATGGTTTACCAAACTGTGTTTAATATAATGCTGCAAAGATTTTAGTCTTTACAGATATTCTGGCTTTGTATCCAGTTAATTACAACCTCAGGTTCTTTTTGTCTTATACCTGAGCACAGTCATTTATTTGCATTTATTTAGTTTCTTTGGAAGCCTTTCAGGATGATATGCATTTGGATTTACTGGACTTTATTCTAGGTTTTTATATTATAACTCATAGTCATTTAAATTATCCTATATAATTTGATAAAATATGTGTAATGAGTGAATATGGAATACAATGAAATATAAATATGTTTTTATATAAGTATAATATAAATGTAATACACACATGCAAAAGCTAGAAGGAGTTAAAGGATAGTAATATGAGGAGATAAACAACTATATAAAAGTAGATTATGTCAGTTGACACAAAACAAGCTGAATGTTATAAAACATCAAAAGAGGGAGAGATTTTGTGAGCTTGTTAAGGGAAAGGGCTAAGTTCAGTTCTATATGCTTCTTGTAATGTGCAATATTTATTTTATCTTTGACATGATATTTGTTATTATTTCTTTACAAAATTAATATGATAAAATGAGCTTTTTAAGAGCAGAGAACACATATTATAATATAACCTTCTGACCTGACAAAAAGCCTAGAAATGTTTACCACCTGGGGATGTTTGTTGAATAAATGGATGAAAAAAATAAATGAATGATCAGGTTGTGCAAAACTCAAATGAACTTTTAAATGGTTCCAACACTTTTGCCATTGGGATATCCCAGAGCCATCATTCCAGCTGGCTTTATTCTGCAGACTATGAGCTTTTCTTAACACAGATGTAGTGCATCTTATAAATCTGTTATGATCCAATTATTTCCTTTTTCAGAAAATTGGTTTTCTTTTAATTAGTCATAGTTTAAGAAAGAAAGAATCTTTTGAAATTACTTTGGAAAGTTTTTTGGTTTTGTTTTTGTTTTAAACAGCAGCATGAAAATAACAGTTCCAATTACACTGAATTCAAGGAGAAGGATTCTTTAAAATAGTTTTAGGACTAGTCCCAAAGAGGTTAAATGGCTTTTCAATGTAGTACACTGAATAATGAAAAATTATTTAAAGGAACTTAAGTTTTCTTATTTCTAAAACTACAGTTATCTACAAAATATACCACCAAGATGAGAATGTAAGCTCTGTAAGGGCAGAGATATTTATTTATTTCACTCTTGGTTTCTGAGAGCCTACAATATTATCTGATTCCTTAAATGCACTAAATAAACATTTCTTAAATGAGTGAAAAAACTGAATGAAGGAATGAGAGGTGTAGAGCTTGTTGAATTATATGGAGCCAATGATGGATATTTGTTTTTATATTCTAGATGAAAAGAACTAATTTTTTTAAAAAATTATGAACAAATATTTATGAAAAGTTTGCTATGTACCAGGTACTATTCTGAGAGCTAGGAATAGAGCAGTGAACAAAATAGATAATGCTTAGCCTTTATTGAACTTCTAATCTATTGAGAGGAGGAAAAAAAACAAAAATAAATATACATTGGTTCTCACCTCTGGCTACAGAGTTTTTAAATTACCAATGCTTAAGCTGTCTCCCTTTCCCTACCCCACGAAAATATTCATATATATAAAATGTCTCAGGTAATTCTGGTATGTGTGATAATTCTTGATTTTTGATAACTTCTCAGGTAATTTTGATGGGCAGCTAGGGTAAAGAACATCTACAATAAACAAACAGAAAATATAATGTCAGGTAATAAGTGCTGTGAAGCAAAATAACACAGACTAAGGGAAAAGAAACTGGCCAGGGCTGCTAGAGAGCCCTGTGCTTATCAGAGGAGAAAATTTCAGGAATACAAGAAGGCGAGTAAGGCTGGAATGAAGCAAAAAGAAGCATGGTGCATTCTTTTTTTCAAAGGAATAGTCAGGGACCACTACAAGGATTTTGTACTTTTATTTAGGTGTAATGGGAGGACACTAGAAGGATTTTGTACTTTCATTTAGGTGTAATGGGAGGACACTGGAGGAACCTTAGTGAAAAATAACATTATCTAACATAGATTTCAAAGACATCTGTCAGACTGGTCTGCAGAGAATATGCTATAGAAGAGCAAGAGTAGAAACAGCAAGACAAGGCAGGAAATGCAAGAGATGACGGTGGCTTTGGGGAGGATGGTGGCACTAGAAATAATAAAATATGATTAAATATGTATTTTGATGTTAGAAATGAGAGTATATCTCCATGGATATAATGTAAGGGAAAAGGAGAGTAGTCAAATATGATTCCAGGTTTTTTAGCTCAAGCAATGAAGTGGCTGGCAGTATTGTTTTCATAACTCTTAGAGTTCACTCATATATTTCCATCTAACTGAAGAAATAAAGATGGGCCTTAGTGTCTTAAAGCAGAATGGTAAAACAATCTATTTAAGATTCTCTTTCTCATGTATATATAGTCCTAATCATATGGACACAGCATACAAGAATATTTGCATTAAGTACATGCACAGCTATAAAACACTCTGTCTAAAGAGCTTTTTCTTGTTCCACACTAGAAAATAGTGACAGAAAAAAAAAAAAAAAAAGTAGAAGACAGCATTGTGTTATAATGCAGCTCTACCATATCCTGGTTCCATCAGTATGAACCTGAAAATTCTTTCAGAGTAATAAAAGCTAGGAAGAACAAATAAAATGAAAGTATCAAAGATGGACTTGAATTCTTGAACAGATCAATGAATAGATTTCAACCTAGTAGAAGCTTTGAGACAGTAAAGGCATGTTTAAATTGGCTGTGTATTAATTTTGAAGACGCCACTTCTTTTTTGATAAAAGCTGAATAATGGTTGAGCTCCATTACTGTCCCTAATTTGCCATACAACATCACATTTCCTTATTTTGTTCCATGTATCATTGTAAATTTGAAGCTATACATTTTAACCTAAAATCATTCATAGTGTCATTAGCAGTTTATGTTTCATCAAATCTAGTTCCCCTTTAAAGGCATTCCTCACTTAAATATTCTTTTTAACATAATAGTCTTCATGACTATTAATAATATTAATTACCATTTATTTAGTATGTGGCTATTGATGAGCCAAGGGTTTCACATATTCTGATTATAAAAAAGAACTAATGTTGCAAAACAGGTATGAAAATTCCTATTATTTAGATGAAGAAACTAAGGGCCTAAATAAATTAAAAAATTGACTAGGACACTTCTAAAGTTTCCTTTGGAGTCTAAGATTTTGAGTCTATATATATATATATATATATATATATATATATATATATATATATATATATATATATATATATATACATTTTTTTAAGTAACCCTTTTGTTTCTGGCAATAAACCATAACAGATTTTGAGAAAACTTGTCCTGATATAGATCACCTAAAAATATTATATGTGTGGTTGAGATGGCAGAAAATTCAGGGAAAGAAAAATCTTCAGGGGACAAAATTATAAGAACGCCTGAAGAAAAAGAAGTAAATCCTAAAAAATTTCTTTTAAGTAGCATAGTTTGGATATCTCAAGCTACTCTCGAAGACAACAGACAAAACCTGGAACCCAGAAAAGGTAGCAGGCTGAGAGAATTAGTTCCCATAATACCAGACTGCTGAAAAGCAATACTCTTGGTAAGTAAGACAGGACAAACACTCCCAGAAAAAAGTATAACAGGCATACTTGCTAAATTGGGCCTTATAAGTAGACCAAACAAAAACTGTTAGACTAGATAAATGTAAACACAGCCCAGCTTTATGCCATTTACAAGAAAATGCCTAAAACATAAATAAGTCCACTGGACGTTAAAAGTTGAAGGACAGAAAAAGATATGTCAGGCAAATTCTAAACAAACAAAAAAAATCTGATAGTTATATTAATATCAAAGTAAATCATGAGACAAAATAGTAAAATAAATAAGAAGAAAAAAAACCACTAGAGATAATAAGAGTCACTACAAATTTACTTAAGGTTCAATTCAGCACAAAGATAAAGACTGCTTAATTTTAGATGGACTGGTAAAACAGCTATAAAATATTTAAACAAAAAATTGACACAGCTACTAGAATAAAATTACAAATATATCATTATAGTGGAAGGTCTTTAACAACTCTTCTGGTAATTGTTAGATCATGCAGCCTTAAAGAAAAAAATAGGAAAGTACACAGAAGATGTGAACAAATTAAGTAATGAGACTGACATGACAGTCATAAATGAACTGTGTCCCCAGGAGCACAGATTTCCAAGAACCCTTGAAATGTTTACAAATATTAAATGCATGCTAAAAAGCCCCATCAAATTTCATAAAGACTATACTCTGATTACAATAAAATTTTGAAATGAAAAATAGAAAATTTCATTTTTAAAAACCTCATTTGTTGGAAATTTAATAACATGCTTCTAAGTAACTTATGAGTCAAAGAAAAATAACAATGAATGTTTAAAAAAAAGAACAATAACAACAACTAAATATATTATGTTATCAAAACTTGAGGAATATATAATACATACACAGAACATAGAGAAAAAACTATAGACTCAAATTATTATATTTTGAGAGAAGACTGAAAATTAACACACTAAGCATTTAAATTTATGTCAGAAAAGGAAAAAGGGAACAAATTCAAAGAAAGTAAAAACACAATAAATTAATTTTTAAAAGAGCAGAAATAACATAATAGTAAATCAAATACAAGAGAGGATCATAATATTCCAAAGAATTAAATGTTAATTCAAGAAAATTAATAAAAATAACAAATATCTAACAAAGTTAATACAGAAAAAAAGAGAACTCATAAAAACCATGTTACAAATTTAAAAAGGAACATAATTATAAGTGTGATAGAAACTGACCCACACTAAAATAATATTTTGAAAAAGTTATGCCAATCCATTTAATAACATAGGCAAAATGCTAACAGTCCTGGAAAAATTTACTCAAAAACTCAAAAATTAAAAGAACTTGTATAATATTCATCTAGTTATTAAAGGAATGAACCATGCCCTAAAGACCATCAAGCTCAGTTTTTACTGAAAAATTCTTTCAGTTATTTGAAGAACTGATAATCCAATGTTAGACTCTTTCAAAGAATAGAAATGAGGGAAAGACTGTATACACATTTGTTGAGATAATTATACACTGGATACCAAAACCATATAACAAAATTATGAGACTGGGAAATTATAACCAAATTTCATTCATAAATAAAAATGTAAATATTCTAAAGCAAACTGAATCTAGCAGTTTAAAAAAAGAATAATGCCACTTGACCACATTGGGTTTTCTTATTTAAGGATTTGGTTACTTTAGTAATGATTTTTTTTTTTTTTTTTAAGTGTAGGATTATCCCAATGGATGCTAACCATACATTCAATAAAATTTATATCTATTTTTGTAAAAAAACTTAGCAAACTGAAAAAAGCATAAAGCTTAAATGCATTAAAGGACATATACCAAAGATTAATAGTACTGTCAGTAATGCAAAAGTAAATTATTTCCTTTAGAACTTGACACAGTATTTGTTACAATCACTTCTTTTTAAAATCTAACAAAAATTTTAGCCAGTACAATGTGATATGATAAAGAAATAAGAGCTATAGCTTATTAAAGAAGTACCCAAATGGTCATTATTCAGATAATATGATTATCTACAGGGAGGCATCAAAATAATTTAAAATATCATAATTAAATTCAATAATTATTTGGCAAGGTTGCTGTTTGTAAAATCAACATAACAGAAAAAAATTGCATTTTTACATACTAGTAGTTTTTGAATTATTTAAGTTTTAAAAGATACACAACAACAAAATTGCAGGGTATCTAAGAATAAATTAGGCAAGACAACATTTAAAAGTTAATGTGTGAACAAGAGAAGGAAAAGACCTACAATAACAAATCCCAAACAATTAAGAAAATGGTAATAGGAACATACATATCAATAATTATCTTAAATGTAAATGGATTAAATGCTCCCACCAAAAGACACAGACTGGCTGAATGGATACAAAACCAAGACCTGTATATATGCTGTCTACAAGAGACCCACTTCAGACCTTGGGACACATACAGATTGAAAGTGAGGGTGTGGAAAAAGATATTCTATGCAAATGGAAATCAAAGAAAACTGGAGTAGCAATTCTCATAACAGACTTTAAAATAAAGACTATTAAAGGAGACAAAGAAGGACATTACATAATGATCAAGGGATCAATCCAAGAAGAAGATATAACAACTGTAAATATTTATGCACCAACATAGGAGCACTTCAATACATAAGGCAAATGCTAACAGCCATAAAACGGGATATCAACAGTAACCCAATCACAGTAGGGGACGTTAACACCTCACTTTCATCAATGGACAGATCAACAAAAATGAAAATAAATAAGGAAACACAAGCTTTAAATTATACATTAAACAAGATGGACTTAATCAACATTTATAGGACACTCCACCCAATAACAATAGAATACACTTTTTTTAAAAGTGCTTATGAAGCATTCTCCAGGATAGACCGTATCTTGGGTCACAAATCAAGCCTTGGTAAATTTAATAAAATTGAAATCGTACCAAGTATGACCACAAAGCTATGAGACTAGACATCAACACAGGAAAAAATCTGTAAAAAATACGAACACATAGAGGCTAAACAATACACTACTTAATAACCAAGAGATCACTGAAAAAATCAAAAGGAAATAAAAAAAAAAATACCTAGAAACAAATGACAATGAAAACGTGATGACCCAAAACCTATGGGATGCAGCAAAAGCAGTTCTAAGGGGGAGTTTTATAGCAATACAATCCTACCTCAAGAAACAACATCTCAAATAAACAACCTAACCTTACACCTAAATCAATTAGAGAAAGAACAAAAAAACCCCAAAGTTAGCAGAAGGAAAGAAATTATAAAGATCAGATCAGAAATAAATGAAAAAGGAATGAAGGAAACAATAGAAAAGATCAATAAAACTAAAAGCTAGTTCTTTGAGAAGATAAACAAAATGGATAAACAATTCGTCATATCCATCAAGAAAAAAAGGGAGAAGACTTAAATCAATAGAATTAGAAATGAAAAAGGAGAAGTAACAATGGACACTGCAGAAATACAAAGGATCATGAGAGTTGCTACCAGCAACTCTCTGCCAATAAAAATGGACAACCTGGAGGAAATGGACAAATCCTTAGAAAAGCACAACCTTCCAAGACTAAACCAGGAAGAAATAGAAAATATGAACCGACCAATCATAAGCACTGAAATTGAGACTGTGATTAAAAATCTTCCAATAAACAAAAGCCCAGGACCAGATGGCTTCACAGGTGAACTCTATTAAAACATTTAGAGAAGAGCTAACACATATCCGTTTCAAACTCTTCCAAAATATAGCAGAGGGAGGAACACTCTCAAACTCATTCTACCAGGCCATCATCACCCTGAAACCAAACCCAGACAAGGATGTCACAAAGAAAGAAATCTACAGGCCAATAACTCTGAAGAACATAGATGCAAAAACCCTCAACAAAAAACTAGCAAACAGAATCCAACAGCACATTAAAAGGATCATACACCATGATCAAGTGGCGTTTATCCCAGGAATGCAAGGATTCTTCAATGCACACAAATCAATCAATGTGATAAACCATACTAACAAATTGAAAGAGAAAAACCATATGATTTTTTCAATAGATGCAGAGAAAGAGTTTGACAAACTTCAACACCCATTTATGATAAAAACCCTCCAGAAGGTAGGCATAGAGGGAATGTACCTCAACATAATAAAAGCCGTATATGACAAACCTACAGCCAACATCATTCTCAATGGTGAAAAACTGAAACCATTTCCTCTAAGATCAGGAACAAGACACGGTTGTCCACTCTCACGACTATTATTCAACAGTTTTGGAAGTTTAAGCCACAGCTATCAGAGATGAAAAAGAAATAAAAGGAATTCAAATCAGAAAAGAAGTAAAGCTGTCACTGTTTGCAGATGACATGATACTATACATAGAGAATCCTATAGATGCTACCAGAAAACTACTAGACCTAATCAATGAATTGGTAAAGTAGCAAGATACAAAATTAATGCACAGAAATCTCTTGCATTCTTATACACTAATGATGAAAAATCTGAAAGAGAAATTAAGTAAACACCCGCATTTACCATTGTAACGAAAAGAGTAAGATACCTAGGGATGTTTCCCTGGTGGTGCAGTGGTTGAGAGTCCGCCTGCAGATGCAGAGGACATGTGTTCATGCCTGGGTCCGGGAAGATCTCACATGCCGTGGAGTGGCTGGGCCTGTGAGCCATGGCCTCTGAGCCTGTGCATCCAGAGCCTGTGCTTCGCAATGGGAGAGGCCACAACAGTGAGAGGCCCATGTACCCAAAAAAAAAAAAAAAAAAAAAAAAAAAGAATAGGATACCTAGGAATAAACCTACCTAAGGAGATGAAAGACTTGTATGCAGAAAACTATAAGACACTGATGAAAGAAATTAAAGATGATACAAACAGATGGAGAGATATACCATCTTTTTGGATTGGAGAATCCACATTGTGAAAATGACTATACTACCCAAAGCAGTCTGCAGATTCAATGCAATTCCTATCAAACTACCAATGGCATTTTTCACAGAAGTAGAGCAAAAAATTTCACAATTTGTATGAAAACACAAATGACCCCGAACAGCCAAAGCAATCTTGAGAAAGAAAAACTGAGCTGGAAGAATCTGGCTCCCTGACTTCAGACTATACTACAAAGCTACAGTAATGAAGAGAGTCTGGTACTGGCACAAAAACAGAAATATAGATCAATGGAACAGGATAGAAAGGCCAGAGATAAACTCACACACATATGGTCACCTTATTTTTGACAAAGGAGGCAAGAATATACAATGGAGAAAGGACAGCCTCTTCAATAAGTGGTGCTGGGAAAACTGGACAGCCAGAAGTAAAATAATGAAATCAGACACTCCCTATCACCATACACAAAAATAAACTCAAAATGGATTAAAGACCTAAATGTAAATCCAGACACTATCAAACTCTTAGAGGAAAACATAGGCAGACCACTCTATGACATAAATCACAGCAAGGTCCTTTTTGACCCATCTTCTAGAGAAATGGAAGTAAAAACAAAAATAAACAAATGGGACCTCATGAAACTTAAAAGCTTTTGCACAGAGAAGGAAACCATAAACAAGATGAAAAGACAACCCTCAGAATGGGAGAAAATATTTGCAAATGAAGCAACTGACAAAGAATTAATCTCCAAAATTTACAAGGAGTTCTTGTGGCTCAATATGAAAAAAACAAACAACCCATTCCAAAAATGGGCAGAAGAGTTAAATAGACATTTCTCCAAAGAAGATATACAGATTGCCAACAAACACATGAAAGGATGCTCAACATAACTAATCATTAGAGAAATGCAAATCAAAACTACAATGAGGTATCACCTCACACCAGTCAGAATGGCCACCATCAAAAAATCTACAAACAATAAATGCTGGAAAGGGTGTGGAGAAAAGGGAACCCTCTTGCATTGTTCATCCGAATATAAATTGATACAGCCACTATGGAGAACAGTATGGAGTTTCCTTTAAAAAAGTAAAAATAGAACTACTATACAACCCAGCAATCCCACTACTGGGTATGTACCCTGAGAAAACCATAATTCAAAAAGAGTCATGTACCACAAAGTTCATTGCAGCTCTACATACAATAGCCAGGACATGGAAGTAACCTAAGTGTCCATTGACAGATGAATGGATAAAGAATATATGGCACATATATATTGGAATATTACTCAGCCATAAAAAGGAATGAAACTGAGTTATTTGTAGTGAGGTGGATGGACCTAGAGACTGTCATACAGAATGAAGTAAGTCAGAAAGAGAAAAATAAATACTGTATGCTAACACATATATATGGAATCTAAAAACAAAAAAGAAAAAGGTTTTGAAAAACCTACAGCAGCATAGGAATAAAGACGCAGACATAGAGAATGGACTTGAGGACGTCAGGAGGGGGAAGGGTATGCTGGGAGGAAGTGACAGAGTGGCATGGACTTATATATACTAGCAAATATAAAATAGATAGCTTGTAGGAAGCAGCCGCATAGCACAAGGAGATCAGCTAGGTGCTTTGTGAACACTTAGAAGGGTGGGATAGGGAGGGTGGGAGGAAGATGCAATAGGGAGGAGATATGAGGATATTTGTATATGTATAGCTGATTCACTTTGTTATAAAGCAGAAACTAACACAACAATGTAAAGCAATTATACTCCAATAAAGATATTAAAAAATGTTTCATATATTTTGAATAAAGCAAAGGTAAGATGTTCATTGAATTTGAAATGTTCATAAGAAGAAATGACAATTTTAAGGTCTTTTAATTTTATTGTATATATAAATATTTGTATTGTATACAAATATTTGTATATTTTTTAAAGGACTTGTGATATAAAACAATGGAAACAGAAAGCATTAAGAATAAAATCTTTACATATCCTACTCCTTTATTAAATGTTATTTTATTTCCATAAGTCATTGCATTTCATTTCAATGAAATGCCCTGAATTAATACAAATATCTGAATAAGTAAGAATAAAATATGTACATATCCAACTCCTTTTAATTGAAGAGTGTTTCATTCCCTCAATTCATTGCATTTCAGTGTCATATTCATTGTCATTTTCGTGACAGAAATTTTTGGAAAGAAACTGACATAACTCCTAACTACTTCTCTGCCTTTGCCCATGAGGAGGTTATTGGGTTTTTATTGTATTATGGTGGCAGTGGCAGTGGTGGCATTGGAAATTGAGCAGAGCCCTTGACACTTTTGTGATTCAAATTAAACCCAAACCCTTTACACAAATAAAATTACCTCATTTTAATTGCTTATGTATCTGTAACCACTTAGCTAAGTGTTTACAGTTTCTCCCCACACCTATCTGCTGGATGAATCCTGAAAGCTAATTTATCAAGGGGATATTAAAAAGGCTTAGTGCTTTAAAATGCAGATGCAAATTCCCCCACATAGAGAGGCCAATAGGCCTGTTTCTGTGTAAATATGAGAGTTATGCTGCTAAATCTCCCATAATGAGATTAAAAAATATCTTGTAAATTAAAGCAAGGGATTTTTAAAATTAATATAATGCTTCCCTGTTAGATTACATTCCATGTTTAAAACATTTTAATGAAAAAAAATCTTAACAAAATCAAAGGAACAATTACTAAAATAACAAATTAAAGAGTTGAGCTACATAAAGGTTTTCATATTCACTGGGGATCAATAAAAATTATAGTGAAAGAGAAAACCCTTTAATGAACTAACAAAATAATATAGTGGGGGTATTAGGGACTAATAAATGTCATTATATTTTATTACATTCTATCAAATTATGTCACACTGCTGTCTTGATACACTGTACTGTTTAAACAAAAGGGTAATCATAGTCATAGACAATGGCAGTGAACTCAACCAGTTGCTTGCAACTAGGGTACATATCACTTACTTCATCATATATAAAAAAAAAAAACCTTTAAAAGCACCATATAAACTGTCATACTTCCAAAGAAAATCACATTTTATAACCCAGCTCTTACATAAAAGTTATTAATTCTCTCTTAAATCATGGAATCACTCCTGCTAAAATTTAGAATAAAATGTTTGACTTGCACAGGCAATTTCTCATATACAGCCATCTGGCTACATGACTTATTACTGAAGAACATATTAGAAATTATTTGAGAAAAATTCCACATACTAAAGATTTTAACCATCACATCATTCACTATTTTCTCCATTTAAAACAAAAAGTGAAAAGTCTGTAGTGTATAGTATATATTTTCTCATGCTTCTGTGCCAGTTGAAGGAAGAGATGCAGCTTTACTTTTGTTTACTCAATTTTAAAGGAAATTCCTCCTGTTAAAACTTATGATGAGCTATAAAGTAAACTAAATAAAAATCCTTGGTAAATGATGTCACAAAAGCACTGCAACATATTTTAGCATAAATTACATGCTCCAGGAAAAATTATGTATCCACTGGTCCATTTTATTAGGCAATGCAAACAAAATGCTTTTCTGCAAGGCTCTTAATGAGCAAATTTCCAAATAATTTTCCTCAGGTTGTTATGAACTTTATATAAAGATGCAAAAAGCCTTTCCCAGAATGTTTCCACAGCCATGTTATACTTAATCAAGGTTATCACTATATTCACTCTGTATTTACTGTCAAAGGAAAGATTCAATCATTATCATGAAAGACAAGTATGCTTCAAGCTCCCTAAACTTGACAATTGCTAATCTTTAAAACCTTTCTTTGCACAACACTTGACATCTATAAGCTCACCTCTTGAAAAAGACAATATACATTGATGTATTCGAATGGTAAATTCAGATTTCTGAGCAAAATATGCACATTAGCATAATATAATTGCTTTTGTCTTTAGCCAATCAGATTGTGCAAATGCACCTATTCGTAGAGCTCTTAAAATGATTGGCACTTGGGAGTTATAGTGAAACAATCCAATTTAACTTTTCTACAAATGATTTATGATGGAAAAATCAAGAAAGTCTATTAAACTCTTAAGGAACACTTTTCTGTCTAGACACCAAAACATAACTCATAAAACATATTGCTAAGTTTTTATGTCTCATATAGTATAACCTTCACATTGACCCCACCAAGAAAAAGCCAGACACTGCTTAAATTCCATGTATTTACAATATTTAAAAAATAGGGAGGTCTATATAGTTACTGAACTTCTCACTGAACTCAAATTATCTAAGAATATTCTTACCATGTTGGAGACCAGGTATTTCCAAAATGCCCAATTGGACTCACAAAACTTACTCACAGAATGGTTTTTAACTAGCTTAATACTACTGTATCATGGTTTTTAAAGCCCTTATTGAGGAATACATTAATTTATTGGTTGAGTCAGTAAATGTCTAGAGAACATCTTCCAAGTTTCCAGACATTATGCTAACTCCTGGAAATCAAAAGTTAACAAGATATTATCCAGACTATGAGTTCACAATCAATCTCAAACCAGTCAGTAGCACCAAGATAGAAAAAATGACCAAGGAAGGAACAAACCTAGAGTTAAATTCAGAAAATAAAGAAAAGTTTTAATGTCTGTGATCCACCTGGAATCATGTACTGAATTCTGATTTTCATTTAGCAGCATTTAATAATATTACTGATGCAAAGCAGGGTAATTTTTGTCTCTCTTTGTACTTTCTGCCCAAATCTAAATTCTGGAGAAGGTAGCCTCACTTTCCAGAAGTGATATAATTAATGCAGATGGTTCACTGGATCAAATAAAGTATTATCCCTGTTCCACCAGTGAAGTCATTCTCATTTCAACTGAATTACTATTAAGAATTAAAAGATGGGAATGAAATGGGAATACAGCATTTGGTCTGGTTACTTTTAGCAGTTATTTTCCAGTTCTAGTAAATGGATTATTAACGGCAGACTGAAGATAAAACCTTTGTTTCTACTTCAAATCTACTGAAATCCTAAGGTACTGATTGGAGTCTCCGACACCAAAAAGGAGTAAAAACTAGTTGTCTGCCATACTGAAATTAAAATGCAACTTTAAAAATGAGATTTTATGAACTATTCCTCTCTTTTTTATACTGTTCACAGTGAAATTACTTAAACCATCAAAGCACTGTTTTCCCTTCATTCCTTCTAATTTCTCACCTCCCAATTCAATCTTCAAATCACAGATATCTGGCTTATTCTGACCTTCTTCCTCTGCTGTAATTGCCTGGAAATAGGCACCAACTGCATAAGTGTAAAAATTCTAAGGACAGTGAATATTGTCTGCCACCATTCTTACTGCCATTGACTGTGAGTTAAAATATTGTTGACCACTTCCTCCCAGAAGCCCTCTTTTCTTTTGCTTGCAATAACTTGATGAATTCCTCCTGCCTTTATTTATTCTCCATTTGCTTAGCTGGCTTTTCCTTCTCCACTCACCTTTCAAACAGGTTTGCTCCACAGGGAGCAGCCTTATTTTTCTCCTCCTTGTTTATACCCTTCCTTGATTAAAGTACTATAGGTCTGAATGTTCGAGTTCCCTCACTTACCAATTTGTTTTTATCATATTTTTAAAATTATCTTATTGATGTATAGTTGATTTACAATGTTTTGTTAATTTCAGCTGTACAGCTATATATATGTATATACATATATATTATTTTCCTATTCTTTTCCATTATGGTTTATTACAGGATATTGAATATAGTTCCCTGTGCTATACAGTGGGACCTTGTTGTTTTTATCATATTTTAAGAAAAGTTTCACTGATTGGTGTAAGAATGAGATCTTTCTCATTGAAGAAGGGGTTGGCCTTTATTGGTGCCATATTATCAATCCATTAGTTCATCAGAGTCCATTTAAAATATATATATGTTTCTTCCTACATAAACTGCAAATATGAGCTTCTCTGGTTGATAGGCTAAATGAACAAAGGGCAGAATGTATAAAAAAATACACTTTAAACAAAATCTTAAGTCTGTCAAGAATAGCATAATTTGGGTATCCGTTTTATTTTTGTTTTATTTAATTTTATTTTTTGGTTATCCGTTTTAAATAGAGCAATGTGTACATGTCAATCCCAAACTCCCTATTTAAAATAGATAACCAACAAGGACCTATTGTATAGCACAGGGAACTCTGCTCAGTGTTACGTGGCAGCCTGGATAGGAGGGGAGTTTGGGGTAGAATGTATACACGTATACATATGGCTGAGTCACTCTGTTGTGCACCTGAAACTATTACAACATTGTTAATTGGTTATACTGCAATATAAAATAAAAAGTTTAAAAGAAAATTAAATAAGAGTGAAGTAAGTCAGAAAGAGAAAAACAAATACCATATGCTAACACACATATATGAAATCTAAAAAAATGGTACTGATGAACCTAGTGGCAGGGCAGGAATAAAGACGCAGACGTAGAGAACAGACTTGAGGACACGGGGGGGGGGAGGGGAAGCTGGGACGAAGTGAGAGAGTGGCATTGACATATATACACTACCAAACATAAAATAGATAGCTAGTGGGAAGCTGCTGCATAGCACAGGGAGATCAGCTTGATGTTCTGTGAAGACCTAGAGGGGTGGGATAAGCAGGGTGGGAGGGAGTGTAAAGAAGGAGGGGATATGGGGATATATGTATATGTATAGCTGATTCACTTTGTTGTACAGCAGATTCTAACACAACATTGTAAAGCAATTATACTCCAATAAAGATATTTTTAAAATGCTGTTAAGTGAAAAATGCATGATATGGAACCATGTGAAAAGTATGCTTTTTGAGTAATAAAGAGAGGAAATTGGGAATATTAAAAATAATAAAATAAAATAAAATAACGTTAATCACAACTGTAAAAAAAGAATAGTATAATTGGCAATTTTTATTAATCTCTCAAATTTTGGTGTTATATTAAAGATTTTTTAAGTTGTTAGTCTGCATCAGTAATCACTAGCCTTGTTTCAGCTGCACCAATATGCTGAGAACCTGTGAATTTACATGTCCAGCTCATATCTCTTTGTTGAGTATTAAACCCAACTATCTCTTAGATCCTTGCTATGCAAACTATGGTCCATGGACAGACAGCATGGCCATCTCCCAGGGACTTGTCAGACTGTAGAATCTCAGGCCCCAACCCAGACTTACTGACGCAGAAACTGCATGTGAAGAGGACTCCCTGCTCATCTGTATGTACATTAAGCTTTGAGAAGCTTTACACTAGATTTTACCACCTGGATTTTTCATCAACACTTCACATTCATAAAGCACTACCTCCAATATATTTTACATCCCCTCCCTGCCCTATCTCCAACTAACTCTTTCTCCTGAAATTTCTATCCTAATAATTGGCTCCACCAATCCCCTCAGCTATCCAAACCAGTTATCTCAGTGACTTCCTCACCCTATACATCCAATCATTGAATCCTATTTAATCAACAGCTTAAATAGTCCTCAAAAATCTTTCTTCCTCTCTTTATCACAGCATAGCAGTAATCCAGCCTCCAGCCTTCATCATCTCTTAACTTGGCTATCTCAACAGCTTTCAAATTGATTCCGTCATCCTTGTTCTAATATCTTTCACATTATATTGAAATTGTTTTTCAAAAGCATAAATCTTATTTACACTCCCTTAATTAAAGGCTTTCACACAAAAAATATCTATTTTCACATAGGAATAAATAAAATCCCCATGAAAATATATGTTATTGACCAGAAGATCTGATAAATGAATTTAAATCAATTTATGCACTTATTCCTCTCTGCCCATCAGATAAAAATCAAACAACCCTCTGTCTCCTGGTACCTACCTATTTCTCCAACCACTTCACCCACAAATCACAGTTTACTGGGTCTGAAGCATTAAGTCATTGTAAACACTGATACCTTTACCTAGAATGCCTTCTCCCACCCTTTTAAATTGGAAATATGCTACTCAATCTTCAAGAGTCTGCTCAAATATTTCTGCCGTTGCCAATTATTTGACCTTCTCCAGATAAACTTTATCACTTTCTGCTTTTTATACTGTATGTTACTCTTCTCTTTATTACAGCACTTTGAAAACTGCAAGAGTTTCCATGTTTATTTCCCTTATTAAACCATGAACTCTTTGAAGGCAAGAACCATGTCTTATATCCCTAACTTACAGCCTGATGCTCAACAAAATGTTTAATAAATGAACTAAATTACATGAAAGGTGCAAAATAATTGAGCAATCATAAAAATAAAAAGTTAAGAATATTAAACAGTATAAACACCTCTAAAATGTTCAGGGGCAAAAAAAATTGAATCAAATGACTGGTTAAAGAAGATATCAGATCAATCAATTATTTAGATATGCATATCAATTATTTTGATATGCAAAGATTGAATCTTAAAGTCCAAAAACACAATTTGAAAATGTAGAATAGACTAATGTAAAGGAGAAAGGGAACAAAATGAGAAAGACATCTATTTAGAGATGGAAAGAAGAAAAGGGAAAGGAACAGAAGCAACTTCAGTACTGCTCTGTATGCTGATCAAGATATAAGAAAAAGCAAGCAAGGGGCATGGCTAGTTAGCAACTGGAATGGCTGTCTGAGCAGGAAGCTATGGACCATTATATCTGTGGCACTCATAGAATGGATCATTAACACTCTATCAAGTATTGTGTGCCTATAACAGAGTCATTTTGATGTATTTTTTGACAAGTAATTCTATCTCTTATAGAACATAAGCATATTTCACTGGAAAATATGGGTTTTTAAATAGAAAACAATGTGCCAATTTAAAAAGAAAATCACATTTTATACTCTGTGCTTCAAAAGTTATACACCACAAAATGGAAGAGAAAGAAGTATTTGAATAGTATGAAATAATTCTAAGGCTCAAAGCATATTCCAAGAAATCCTCAATAATGTGCAGAAACTTATGCTTATACATGATCTAATTAAGGGAATAATATCTTAAAGAGAAATAAGTCAGAAAGTCAAAATATAGTAACCCTATTCAGTCTTTAGGCCCTGTGTAATTTGGAAATTGAAATAGGTTTATGGATAAAAAGTATGTGAATAAAATACAATTATATTCATATTACAAAATGTAAACCTGCTATAAAAATTGTTACTGATTTCCTTTTCCCTTTTAAAATTTCTAAATGTTAAGAAATGTTAAAAAGGAGATGAAATGCAGAGAAATGCTTATGATTTTCCAAACAGGTGGTAAAAAAAATATGAAGCCAGTCCTCATATAGCTGCAAAATATGTCAAATCAGCATTCTCTATTGTTCACTTGGCACAAGTGAAAATCTGGATTGTAAAATTCTCACACGTGTAAGGTCACTCACTACTAAGGATACTACTGAACTACTATCATCTGTTTAAGGTTTAAGAAACATAGACAAGTCTATGGGGAGGCATTTTTAAGATAGAATACCATACACTAATACTTGGTATATGAGTCTCATTAGAAGAAACATAATTTTATAATTTAAAAATTATAATAGTATATGATGTGTGGTTATATTTACTCATAGAGTAATAGAGTAATCCTATCAATTATATAAGTAAGATTAAACAACCAGGGCTCTTCCTAAATGTAATCATTATACTGTATCGACAAAAACTAAAGATAATTTTTGTTCAAAGAAGAAAACTGAAACCACATGAGAACACTAAGTAAAGCAAATGTAGTTAGAGTCATTGAAATTGTCAAGTCATTGGGGTTAACACCCCATACCCTAGGAAAGGATGACTAGTATTTTAATGTTCAAAAGAATCATACAAAAATGACTGAAAATTCTACACACTTTCCTGGGAGAGAAGACATTGACCTTAGACACAGGAAGAAAACCAACAGAAGGAAAGAGGCTCTTCATATAGTATTCTTAAAACAACCATATTTTGTTCACTGTCTCTTAAAATTGCCTTAAATTTTTCTATCACATGCTTGTTTTCTCTGTTGTTTACATGGAGTTTTTACCACCCTAAAATGTTTTCCTATTAATTACTAGGATAATCAGTTCTTTGAGAAGTAGGAGAGAGAATAGCCTGAGGCTGCTTTGAAATTAGACCTTTCCTGGGATTTAAGCCCCTGAGCAGAACAGGTAGCTTACTTTAGTTTACCATAGTTATTGAAAGACCCACCATGAGAACCATCCCTCCACTTAAAGCAGTGGTTTTTAAATTATGTTTCATAAAATTCAAACTCTCAGTGGAGTTACTTTAAGAGCCACTGGTTATAGGGAAGATGTGGCAGTAGGATAAATCTGAGGCCGAGAAAGCAAGAAGGCCAAGCAGAGAGGTGTCCTCTGTATTTAGCCCTACTTTATTCAGGAGTTATTCGCTATTCCACTTTTAATTGTATTAGATATTGAAATTCAGCTTAAGATTTTGCTTAAAAATGAAATGTATTTCTGCTTTAAACATTGTCATCAGAATTACCTCCTTATAATTGACCCCCCCAAAATGACAAGTTAGGGGGCAGGAAAATATATTCACATTGTCACTGGCTTCACAGTTACTGAGCAGCAAACTGGGAAAGACTTAAATATGAGAGTGTCACAAAGTATTGCCAAATTTTATAGATAGAAAGAGGCTGAAAAAATGTCTCCTATGAAATCCTTTCATTCAGGTGAGAAACACTGAGGTCCAGAGAGGTTCTGGGATTTATACCAAGTTACATGAGTTAGAGATCCTGCAGGATACGGAAATAACCAGGAAAGGGCAGACAAGATCTGAATGTAGAAGGGCTGAGCCTAATACAAGGACATTCAATGGAATGAACTGCCTCATAATGTCATATGTTTTCCACCACTGGAATGTTCAATAAGAGAAAGTGAAACGTTGTTCATGAAGTATCTACCGTGAGGTAAGCACTTTACATGCACTTAAAAAAGAAAAAAAATCAACCCCCTTGCTCAATGAGGTAGATACTATTTTCTCCAATTTTACATATAAGAAAACAGACAAATTGATAAAGTAACTTACCCAAACTCACAGAGCTAAAACCATAGCAAACCTGGAAAATAAACTCAGGTTTGTCTGACTACAAAACACTTGCGTGTCTACATTAACAAGAAGAGTCCTGTGAGCAAAAGACAATTATTTCTTAAACATGTTTTTATAACTAATTCAATTATTTTAAGATAGCTGGGTTTGATAATTCTAAAACCACTAACATCTAGATTCTGTGGGTATGGGCTAATCTGGGGCAAGCCGGCATAAGAATTCTAAATAACTGAGATGCAAATGAAGAAGACTAGAAGCTTGGGAACACAGAGAGCAGGAACCACAGAGAACTTAGTGCACAGACTAGAGTGGGAAACTGAAAGGAACATTTGCCAACTTTGAAGTTATACTTGATCTGTCCTTGCTTATAGTTTCTCTGACCTTGCAATGGCAGAGAAAAAGCTAGCAATAAAGCACTTCAGTTAATTCTTCAGCTTTTCTGTACTCCCCTTAGCATTCATGAGACATTTCTAGACTATAAGGTACATGTTGTAAAATAGGACACCAGGACTCAAGTTCGTAGTTGACTTTCATCAGTTTTCTTCAGTTTCATTCACACTTAGAATGGAGAGGTCATTTCACACACATCAAATGTTTTCACAAAATGTTATTATTCACATAGTAATATTTAACATCTGTATATTTTCTTTTAAAAAAGCATCTTGGGGCTTCCCTGGTGGTGCAGTGGTTGAGAGTCCGCCTGCTGATGCAGGGGACACGGCTTCGTGCCCCAGTCCGGGAAGATCCCACATGCCATGGAGCGGCTAGGCCCGTGAGCCATGGCCGCTGAGCCTGCGTGTCAGGAGCCTGTGCTCTGCAACGGGAGAGGCCACAGCAGTGAGAGGCCCGCGTACCGCAAAAAAAAAAAAAAAGAAAGAAAAAAGCATCTTGATTATTTCATATTCATCTCATTAAATAAATTTTAGCAAAAGCAGAAACTATGAAATCTGGCCATATGGACTAGAGTCTTGGCTTAAACATTTCCCAACTGTGTGGCCTTGAATAGTTCACCTAAACACTCTCAGACTCAATTTTATCATTTATAAAATGGGACTAGTAATAGAACCTTCCTTATAGGTTTGTTACAAGTATTAAAAGCTTTAATAAAGTATTTAGAACAGAGCCTGATATAGAAATTGCTATCTAAATGTTAGCTATTATTATTATTTAAAATGATATTCTTAAGACATATTTGAGTTTCCAGAACTAAAAATATAATATAAAGTTTCAACAGTTACATTTTTACCCACATAATCAAATTTTCTTTGCAATGCACTAGATAAGTTCAAATAATAATGGGAAGAACATTTCTAAAAGCCCAAAATTAAACTTCAGGCTTTGCCACTATTATCAATTAATATATTTACTTAACTTAAGCGACTATGAAATCTGTTAATATATGTATGGAATATGCCTGGCATAATAAAAGGGACTGCACTATTTCGGTAATTACATATTTTATTGAAGAGCCTTTGGGCTATTTTAATATTCAAATCAGTTGAATATTTAGCAGTAATAATGTAAGATTAATATTTGTACAGGCACTTGCTCCTTTAACAGCAGACATTACAGTCAAGCTATTACCCTGCAATAATGGAAAGATTTTTTAAAGCACTGTCAAAAGGAAGACTTTTAAAGGTTAGAATTTTATTCTGATACTATGTATTACCATAAATGATGCCATTTCTTAAAGTATGAAATGTTAATCATCAACTTTCACACTATTTCACTTTCAAGTAAATTCATACACCTTGAATTTTAAACACATTAACAGAGGCAATCATCTTATGCTCATTTGTCTAGTTTTAATCATTTAACTGATTTTAGGAAATGCATCAAATTTTTGAGACATCAACAGTATAAGACATCCAACTGGGTTTATGAACAAGACTGTTTTTGTTCAAAACAAGACTGTTTTGTCCTTTTTATACTCTACTCATCTTTTGCCATGTGTATACCACCTAGTAAAAAAACAGATTTACACGATTTCCTTTTTAAATAAATAAATTATATTTCATAATATTAATATAATACTCCAGACAGGGATTATTACATGTCCCTGAAGAGGATAAAAACACTTGGACTCAGACTTTAAAATACCTCCTAAGGTGTTCTATAATCACATAGTAACACTGGTCTGCCATGATCTATTGCTTAATTTTCATAGTTTTACTTTAAACAAGATAAGCAACAAAACAATCTCCTTTTGTTTAAGAATGAAAATCTCAATTACTGCATGTGTTTCAGGAAGATGGGAAAAAAACTGAAAAATATTATTTTCTTTCTTCCTTTCATAAAATGAAAATAGCACAGCAGCCATGCAGCAGAGGCAGCCTTGAATACAGACAGAGTGAAATAACAGGGTTATTGTTTTGTTTTGTCTTGTTTTTATATACAATTAGCTTCAGAATGCTCTTATTTGAAAACATTTGGCCAGTTACAATATATGGTAGTCCTAGACAAAAGCACTGAGGTGCGTTACTTCCTTGTATTACTGTTTTATTTTTTTGGCCCTTGGAAAACACCAGAAGGGGTTCTATTGTGCATGTAGGTTTGATAACCTACTGTGGAGTATAAATTGTATCTACTTTTAGATGAGCAGGAAAGGAAAGGGAAGAGTGCTTTTGAGTATTTACTTCCTGGCTTGTCACTAATTAACTCAGTGGTCCATTTTGGGAAAATCAAAACCTCTACATATCTCTGTTTCTCTCTTCTGGTAAACATATTCCATTTCCTTCTCATCCACAAAACCTTACTTTGTGATATGTTATTGAACAGAATCAAATAAAGGAGGTAAGAAGTGTTTCTTGTCCATAAGGAACTGGAATATTAGTGGACAATTGCTGCTACTTCCCTGAGTCCAAGGCCTATTAATAGGTTTTTTCTGGAACTTACTGGGAATGACAGTAATACATAGAGAATTGATGATAGTCTGTAAATGATTTTCACATTACCAGGACTGAGAATTACATATTCCCCGTGATCTCACTGGATTAAGCAGCATTTCCCCTTGTTCATATATAGAGACAAGGCTCAAGAAGCTTGACTGTGTATCTAATACATCATGGAGTTCAGACACAAAAGCCTATTTTTTAGAACTTATGTCTAGAGTTATTTCTGAACACCATGACTTAGAAGTGAGCATGGCTGAGGGTGGGGTAAAGAAGCCAGTGGCACCATTGGGAATGGGTACTCAGAAAGAAAATATTTAAAGAGTTGACATATTCTATAAAAATGAAAATTGCTGCCATGAATTGAGAAGGTCTATGAACCAGACCCTGTGTTTGACACGTTATTATTTCATTAATCTTCACAAAAAGTCCATATAAACTTAGGTCTTTTTACAACGTCTTATTTACTTACGAGGAAACAGAGACCAGAAAGTTAAAATAATCTGTGAAAGCTCATGTGGCCCTTGCTTGGTAGAATTAGGATAGTTTTACCTTTCTCCTGTCTCTCAGGAGAGTTCTTCCCACGGCCCCATTCACTGTTTTACAATAGTTTCACAAATCATAGGTAGACAGATTTAGGAGTAACTTTATATACAAGGAACTGCATCACAGTTGAAAATTTTTAAGGTAAATGATTCAAAAGTTGTTCTCCCAGATACTATAAATGTTTGATTCTTTCAAATACCATGAAAACAATTCACAATTTCTAAAACGGTCCCCCCCATTCTAAAATGTACTTGTACTGATTTAGTGAGCCCTGATGGAATACTGTTAAAAGAGAAATGTTTACAGCAATTTGTCTTCCTAGTCTGACTACTTAGATATTCCATATAAATTATTTATTTATATAGAAATGAATTTAGTCTTAAAATGCAAAACCTCTACAGAAAAGTATGAAGCATCCCAATATGCATTTAACATTTCTAAATGTCACAAATATTCATATGGCTCTGAGTCCTCCAAGACCATGGTAGCGAAAAATATGCACATCTACGGAGTCACAATTAAAAGCTATATTAAATTTCACAGATGGAAAATTAAATATTTACATTATTTAAAAATTGTGTCTTATTAGGATATTATATTAGGATGTTCAAAGCAAAAGTATATATATATTTCTAAACTGTTTCTCTCAGCTTTAAAGCTAGTTATAAGAAGATAAAAATTAAGGATATTGTAAAAAGGCCAAATAATTGCAAATAACCAGCACAGTAATTCTCTTTTTTGCTTAATAAAAAGGCAGAGTATCATAAAGTACATATTAATTTAAAGCTTATAGCAGCAAAATAGAGGA
This sequence comes from Kogia breviceps, assembly GCF_026419965.1. Lineage (NCBI taxonomy): Eukaryota > Metazoa > Chordata > Mammalia > Artiodactyla > Physeteridae > Kogia > Kogia breviceps. Next base: position 139,943,189 of record NC_081310.1, on the reverse strand, counting down.
AAACACAGTAGCTTTTTAAAATAGACGACGTAAACCTTGTATTTTTTTTTTTTTTTTTTTTTTTTTTTTGTGGTACGCGGGCCTCTCACTGCTGTGGCCTCTCCCGTTGAGAAGCACAGGCTCCGGACGCGCAGGCTCAGCAGCCATGTGGGATCTTCCCGGACCGGGGCACGAACCCGTGTTCCCTGCATCGGCAGGCGGACTCTCAACCACTGCACCACCAGGGAAGCCCCAATTTTTTTTACTTACCAGGAAAATCACTACTTTTTCAGACACACATCAGATCCACTTAATGGAACAAAGCTGATGGTGACCCTTGGACTTTTTGTTCTTGCCTATGACGATGTCTTGCCACTCCAACATGAATTTGTATCTGGATATTTATTTTAAATCTATAGTGGTTTTTTTTTTTTTTTTTTTTTTTTTTTTTTTTGCGGTACGCGGGCCTCCCACCGCTGTGGCTTCTCCCACTGCGGAGCACAGGCTCCGGATGCGCAGTCCCAGAGGCCATGGCGCACTGGCCCAGCTGCTCCATGGCACGTGGGATCCTCCTGGACCGGGGCACGAACCCGTGTCCCCTGCATCGGCAGGCGGACCCCCAACCACTGCGCCACCAGGGAAGCCCCAAATCTATACATTTTTTTTTATCACCTCTGATAAGCATAAAATCCAGATAACAAACAACGAGACTGACTCGAGTACAAAAGATTTGAATGAAATATATAGAGATATTTAATAGAAACTCAAAATATAGTTTAAGACCACCAGAACGTATTTTCATCATGTGTGGCACACATATTACTTAACTTTTATATAATACTATGCAATATGTAACAATGTAACACAAAGTGTAATTCCAGTTTGTAATATTTACCAAGTCATTTATTTTCATTTGCTCCCTGAACCATCTATAATTAACGAAGCGAGGGTTTTGGTGTTTGATTACCACTCAAAGTTGTTGCCACCTGCTGGTGGTATTCCCTTATTATAAAAGAGCTAAACTTTCTTGTGCTAAGCTTATTTTCTAGCATACTAATTCTCTGCCATTTTCTAAATACTAGGTTTTCCCACATCAGACCTTAGCAAAGGTGCCACATAACTGGTAAGTAGTATATCAAGGTTTAAAAGGTTTAAAGTATGAATCTAACTGAAGCTGTAAATCACTATGCTACAGTGGCTTCCCTCTTAGAAAAACCTTTAAATAAGTCTGTTACATCCATACTATCAAACGTTCTGCAGTGGCAAATAAGGATAAGCTAGTTCTACACACACGGATCAATAACCATGATGCAGCATTAAGATTTTAAAAAAGCAGTTTGCAAAACATTATATACATAAATAACATGATTATATTTATTTAAATAACAAATTATAGATTAATATGCTTAAGCTGAGATTGGAGCTGGGTCTATTCCCATGGGAAGTTCATATTCCTTCCACTAAACCGTGATGCTTCAACAAAAAGTAGTTTTCAAGGTCAAGGGAACTATTCAGTATGTTAAGAGTCTCAGCTGTGGCACTGTATTCTGCCTTCTGCCAGTGAATGTACAAGCTCAGTCAATTTTTTAAAAATCTCTCTTATATAATATCTCCATCTGAAAATGATCTCTGCTCAAAACATTGGGGTACAAACATTAAAGAGATCATCTCTGTCTTCAAAAGCTTGTAATCTTTTTAAAATAATCACTTCATTAGTGAGCACTGATGATAATTAAAGTAAAGCTTGCAAATATCTTTGTGTTCCAAGAAACATTAGAAAAATACAGGAAAGATGTTATTATAGATATTCCATGAGTCAACATATTTTAATAAAATAAAGAGATTCCAATGTAACACCAAATAGAAGGCCCTGAATACCAGACACTGCTAGATTCTTGAGGGATGCAACACTCAGGTCATTGAGTGGAGGATAAGGAGAATACTCACATCTAACTATCTTGTAAGTCAGGATATGACACATTCTTTAATATGACTATAAACAAAATAAATCAGGAGTACATGAAAGGGAAATCTTCCCTAAGAATGAAGGCAGTAAAAGCTGACCTAGACTTTGAAAAATTATTAGGATCTTATCAGGTAACAATGTAGGCAATGGCCATCCCAGACAAACAGAACATGAGTCAAGGCATGAAGGTGGAATAGATTGTAAAAAGTTCAGAAAACATCAAGTTATGCAATGTGATTATAGTTTAGTATGTGTTAAGATACTAAACTAAGATACATCTAGTATATTTAGATGATAACAGTGATTGATGTTGAAGGAACGTGAATATTATGCTAAGGAGGATAACTTCTTTCTTGTAAATATGGAGAAGTCATTCAGGCTTCTGATCAGGGAAGGGACATGGACCTTCTTCATTTCAGAGAGAACAACATGTAAGCAAGGTAAAGGATGGATTAATGGATATGGAATGGCTATTGTAGATATCCAGGCACAACTTCATGCTAGCAATAATGGGAAAATACGCAAGAGAAACTAGGAGATTTATAAAACTATAAAATGAAGAATTACATTTCTTCAGGTATCTAATTTTCCAACATTAATCTATTTTTCATTTAACAGAAAGAACCCTGTGAATGTTGAGGGGAAAAAAAAAAAAGCAGAATCCTTTGTCTTCCTGGATACTAGCTCAATATTGTGATCAAGAGGACAAAGAGGATTTTGGATTTTCTACTATGGAGAATCCCTGAAGGATATAAAGCATAATAGAGAAACTCTCAGCAACTTGATAAAAGGAATGAATATGATATCAAGGAATAAATACTCAAGGACTATCTTTCTGTATTAAGTACAAAATACCAAGAGCATGTCAAGAATGTGGAGAGATCTTCAGATTCACAGAAATATGGAATTATTTTACGATCAGAGGAATCTAAAGACTTATTCAGTTTTTACTTATACTAATAATTGTTGGTAATTCTGGCAAAATATTTAAGAAGAGAATCTGATGAAATAAAATGCTGGTTGTAAGCATTTAACTCAGAAACATATTTCCTATATATCCTGAGGTAAAGAAAAAAAGTATTCAATACACAGAGCTGTGAAACATAATTGCTAGAGATATAAGCAGCTAAGCAATAAGATATTAATACATATACAAAATCTTCAATAATTTCATTTCCTGAAAAATTAACTACTTATTCCACATATTTTTACACTTAACAATTTATCTGTAGATTCTCAATTACATGTTATAACTGTCAATCCCAAAATATATTTGGAACTCCTTGATGGCAAAGGCTTTGTCAAAGTCTTCCCCTGAATCCCACATAATGGCTCATAAAGTGCTAGAGGATAATAATGCAAACCAGATAAACACTTTTTGCATTAGAGAGAAGAAAATTCTCAGGTGAATCTGCAATATACAAGAGCATTACAGTAGCCTAGAATCACATAGAATGAACCATTCTACAGAATCATTCCCTAGGAGGACTGCATTCACAGAGCACAGAGCCAGCACTTAAGCATCACTTACATCAAAACACCTTCTTAAATGAACTGGCAACAATAGACCTTGAGTATAAAATGGAACTGGAACAGATGCTGATTATGATGAATCTTTTAGCCTGCTAACCTTCCGCAGTTAAACTGGTAAGTGCAGTAAGAGCACTGACCAAAAAATCAGAGAACAAGTCTGTTAACTCTGAACCTTCTTAAAAGGGAAGAAATTGTGTGTGTGTGTGTGTGTGTGTGTGTGTGTGTGTGTGTGACAGAGAGAGAGAGAGAGAGAGAGAGAGAGAGAGAGAGAGAGAGAAAGAGAGAGTGTACATGCATACGCGTGCAAGAAAGAAGACTAATGACTATTACAAGATTCCTGTAATGAAGTATGTGACTAAGTACATGAAGATTATGATGAATATAAAAGAAAACTCCAATTGAAGTTATGAAAAACAGCACTTTAAATTTGGTTAAATACTGAATCCAACTCAAATAACATCTTGTAACTATTTCCAGGACATCATTTTCAAAATCTTCAACATTCCTTAAGGTAAACCTAATCAAAGCAGTCTTATCCCCTTTCTGGTTACCAGTTTAATAATCTGGTTTCTGTTTAGGTTCTTCCACATGTCAATGTGTTTTCAAGCAGTCAATGGCACTTCAGAGTTCTAACTGAAATTTGTTTCAAAAGGGGCATTTGCCTGAGAATACCAATTTCCATACAGACAAAGTAGCTACTTCTTTAATCAAAAAGTTAAATTAAGCATAAAATAATTGAAAATAAACTATATGTATATCAGTTTAGTTTGGGACATCAATTCTTTTTTCTACTTGCTTGTAATAGACTGGCAAGCAAGAAATTCTACCACTTGCTTGTAATAGGTTGAATTCCAATCCTATAGTCACAATCATTTGTCCATTATTTACTTTTTATATCCCTTTAGATACTCTTCCAGCATGTTTTGCAGGGATTTAGATTGCTTCTTCATGTGTTTAATACTCAGTTAATATGTACCTGTTGCATTTTTTTGTCAATTACAAATATTGAGGATTTTATGCTTTCTTCCTTTTACGTGATTTCTAACCCATGTCTTCTATTTCTTCTGCAGTTCTCTTTTTGTCTTACAAAGTTGTACATTCTATTAAAACAGATGTTTTTCTTCTTTAATTATTTGCATTTTCAAAGACTGAGGATTAAAACATGGATAGCAAGGCACCCTGATGTTCCAAATTGAGATGCTAAATCACCTATGTGCTATTGCTTCCAAGAGAATAATCAAATAATGGCTGATGTTAAAGAGACTGGGAGAGGGGATTTTTTTTTTTTTCTTTTGAGAAATGCTCTCAGGTCTATGGGGTACATCTTTTCACCTCATGTCAGGTAAAAGGACCTTCAACACTCATAGTGCATGGGGGCTTTGAGGAAAGATATTACATCTACCATGTTCCTCAAACAGCAGGAGGTGGTGAGGTACCCAGGTAAGGAATTTCTAACACTTCCTGAGGTTGTCAGAGCAAAGGGGCATGAGTATTTCACTTAGACCATTACTAGATCATGATGGAGAGAAAGCCAGCCTGGGATGACTTAGAGTCATTCTACCTTAAGAAACTGTTTCTTGGGTCACTGTGAACCAACAGCAACTATAGAATGAGGGGTCAAAAGAATTCAGCCAGAGAATGCACATCCTGCATAAAAGGCAGTGTACCTGGATATTCTCAGTGCAGTTATGTCCAAGGAAAATATTCAGGAAAGTATTAATTTTGGGCATCTGCCAAACACAGAAAACACTGATATCAGAACACAATAGCACAAGTCAAAAAGCAATTTCTTTGCTTCATATCTCTTCTCAGCCCATCGTTGCCCTCATCAACTCTGGAATGTTCAGATATCACATAAGCAAAGGATTAGGAAATAGAGAAATCAAAGTCACCTGACAATCTTCACACTCTCCTTCCTACAACAGACTATAAGTTTAAGACATGCCAAAGCTGAGGGAATAAGATTTGGAATTTTGTGTATTACACTTGCCTAGAAGTAGTAGACACATGAACTCCTAACATACCTATGATTTCTGACTAAATGTGACCAGGACACTTTTTTCTTTAAATCTTGGGAATTCAAAGGATCTAGCCTAAGTATCACCCAACATGCCTGCTCCGTATAGTAGATTCAAACATGAGAAACACAGGTGGAGATAAAACTGTTTTTAAAAGCTGCACTCTGCAGAGTTTCAATTTTCAAAGCATACCCAGTCATGTACACATGAATCTGCACTTATTTCTCTTTTGGGAAATCTACCAGGCCATATATCCCTTACCACAAGTATCAACTGTCTAGTCCACTCCGTTACCTAATGTTTAGGCCAGAAAGTCTCCTAGTCTGCAGTCTGCAGGTGAGCACAGCTGCCCCGAATTCAATCCTGAACTCTCTTTACAACTTTTTTTTTCTGTAATTTGTAATCTCTGGATTACCTCATATTCCCCTTTTTCCTCTTCTGGCCTTTCCAATACATTTGTATATCATCTCTTTTATCAAATCTTCTCTGTTTGAAATAACTAGCATTGCTTTAAGCTTCCCTGACTGGGCCCTGACTGATATACTCACCAACTCTGGCTTACATATCATATTTGAATATATTAATATAAATACAAATGTTGGAGGATAAAGTTGAAATAAAAGTACAAAGTGTTCTTATATAGTATTCATAAATAATTTTAAATGACTAGAATTAATGTCAAAGATCAATTAACTCATGTAAAAAAAAGGTAAAAGTCAAGTTGAACACAGAATTCCCCCAAATAAATTTGTATTCTATAGCAAAAAGGTAGCATAATTGTGTTGACACTGCTAAGAACCGTGCTGTTAGGTATTTGCAATTACCTGATACTTGAGGATTTTCACCTTTTCAATGTTATTCTGACCTCATTCAGCATAAGATAACTTGCATTAGACTTCTGCAACTTTAAAATCTCCTACTCTTTTCATAACTGATGCAAGAAAATTCTTCCAAGTCTCAAGGGGTCAAAAGTAAGATATATTAATGACCACTTGAATGTACATCCTAGTAGCAGAGAGATGAAAATATTATATGAGAAAATCTTTAACATTACATCAAATAATCTATTTAAAACTAGAAAACAAACAAGTTTGATAAGTCAGTGTCTATCTTCATATTTACTTGGAGGGCATCCAAATACACTACATTTTGTAAGTTTCTCTCTTACCAATGACAGGTCAAATTCAATATCCAGTATGGGAGATCTTGAAGATAATAGTGTAGGAGAGATTAGAAGGAAATATATGTAATTTTTATAGACCTATATACATAACTACATGACATAGTATCTTATAATGACAACATGAGTTCAGATGTATTTTGAAGGAGTAAGAGGAAATATGATTTTATCAGATGTTGTGAATTTCTTTGGTAAATGAATGAAACTTGTTCAAATCTAAAAGAAGATGCATGAGAAGAAAGAAAAGCATCAATGGAAAATATAATAATCTAATAGGGCAAAGAGATTCAAAGCACCTTAAAAGAGGAAGATTAATGAAAAAAACCCTGAATTTCTGATTGTCAAACAAGTCATTCACCAGAAAGTTCATTCCCACGTATATAATTACTAGACCTAGACCTAAGGAATATAAATTTCCTATAATGAACAAAGGGTAAAGTTTGAGAGTGAGTAAATAATGAAACTGTAGGAAAATTAGTTTGACACTTAAAGAATAAAATAATGAAAATTAAATATTTTGAAGATGCATCAAGAGGAATAAAGCCAAGAGAACAAAGAAAGAACTGAGAAAAGTAAGTATATAAGTTTATAATTTTAAGATAGTATTCTTAAGGAAAAATATATAAGGAACAAGAAACTGACATTAGAAAGAGATAATTCTTCAATTAAGAGACATTGAATTTAGGTCACTACAATCCTTTAAAATAAAAAATAAATTATAGGTTCTAGATTATAGCCATATAAATGACCTGAAGCAAAAGGAATCTACTTTAGAATAGATTAAATCAGGTAAATGATTCAATTTAGTTATCAGTAAATGAAATAATCTTTAGTTGTTTAAAACTTGAGCATTAAAGAAAAAAATCAAACGATAATAGGATATAATCCTTTTTCCAATGGTAAATAAAAGTACTTTTATACAACTTTTATGGAGTTCTATGTATATTATGCTTTATTTCACCAGCATAAACATAGTTAAATATAACAGACATTAGAAAAAGGACATAATTCAAAATAAGGAAATTTCCCAGAAGGAAACTTGAGGTATAAAAAATGAATCCTATTAAAATGCTTAGAAGGTGTACAATGAGAAACAAAGAAAAATATTGCAGGCAAAAATATTGGAATGCTATGTTACAGACTAGCTGGGATGTGGTCTATAACCTATAAACATCTAACCCCTTCTGATATCTATCATTTTTAAATAGGCATAATGGTACACAGATCGTGTAAAAAGATTAAATGCTCTTGCACACTTGCCAACAAAAAACTCAGATTTCTTTAATCTGACCATTCTTGTATTCCTGGCCTCTGCCCAAGTTCATTTAAAAAAATAGTTTGGTTGTTTTCTGTTTTTTTTTTTTTTCCATACCAGTATTCTGTTCTTTCCCTTGCAAATACCTACCAATCATTTTAGCAAGCATTTCAAACTCTTGTAACTAAATCAAAAAGAGGAGCAGAAATAGAGTCAAAATCTAAGGAAAGGTCATTCAATTCTAATAAGTAATTATGCTAGGTGATCCTATTTGCTAAAATTGTACCTAATCCACGATTTTTAAATACCGTATATATAAATAATTAAAGAAATATACACATTTTAATATAAAACTATGATAGCTTGATATCCTGCACAATTCAGATACCAGTAAATATAAATTTCATAAATGATCAGTAATACACTAAAGCTCAAAAAAAAAAAAATGCTTTTAGGCTTTTCCCCAACTGCAGTGGTAATCCTATGACATCTTCAAAGTAAAAGTATAGTCAGAAGGCTAGTTCTTTTGCCTTTACCATATTCTTGAACCATTCTAAAAAATTAAATCAAACAACTAAACAACCTTAAATATACAAAAAAGAACATCAGAACAGCCATTCTCTCAGTATAATCCTTATACCACCTGCCCAAAATCATATAGGCTGATTTTTCACTCTAATAATGTAGCCCTAAAAGTATTTAGAAATAAGTAAGAAAATGGTAGGTTGTGCAATTTTATAGGATAATGCTATAGAAAATAAGGGGGCCCACTTTAGATAGAGTGGTTGTTAAGATTTATCTGACATTTAAACTGAGAATGGGATATGAAAGTGAACCAGCCTCAGGATGAACATGAAGACGTTTATTCAAGGCTGAGGAAATGTGGCTTGGCCAAAAGGTTTGTTCGGGTGTTTCTGTAAGGTGTTATGGAAAGATCTGAACAAACTTTTTGGCCAACCCATAGTAAATGGAAAAATATTTTTACATGACCACATGTGGTAGCATAGATTATTGATCAGAAACTGAATTTTTCCATGGTTTAAAATGAAATGAACCAACCATGTAAAGTTGTAGAACAGAAAGTTGTCTGCATACAGTTTTGATCTGGATGTGGGGCACCACAGCACAGAGCAGGTAGCCTCAAGCTCATTCCTCTCTGTTCCCAGGATCATTGTGCACATGGCTAACATGTATCACCTTAACCAGGGAGCAGGCTAAACAGGGACTTGTCAGTTCCCTTTTAAAAGATGAACTTTTTGAGATAAGAACCATCTCTTAGTCCTCTCTGTCTTCCAATTCTTAGCATATTGCAGGGCATTAATACAAACTGAAATGTTGTTGCATTACACCTTATTGCACTCCATAAATTAAGCTGAAGTCCAGAATGGTTGAACCTTTCATAAGAGCAAGTCTGAATGGCTAAAGCAATATATATACATCAGCCTTTGGCTAATGTGGAGGAAAGTGCTTACATTTTTGGCTTCTATATTTGGTAGAAAGGCTTTTTGTTGATTTATAGATAGTTGAGCATTTTTTCATTGCTGTAGAAAAAATGGCTGCCAATCTATGATAAAAATAAATTTCATTTACATTATAATATTTGATTCTGTTTTTAGGATACTTCTTTTTAGGACAAAGTAGTATTTTTCTATTTTAAAAATAGAGAGGTCAAAAAATCTAAGAAAATCATAAATGTTTCCCAAATTAATTAACATATTATGTAAAGTTAAATTTAGTTATAATAATGTTAAAATTATAATGGGAAAATAAATTTAAATCTTTAATAAACTAAATGCTTTATAAGTGAATTAGTTGATATGCATAATGCACTCATTTATATTGAAAGGTATTTCTACAATAAAAATCAATAATAAGCTTAAATTAAATTGCTTTTAAATCTCAAGTTGGGAACAACAATTGTCACAAAATTGTGTGGCCCATACCATTTCAAATAAAGGTGTGAATATTATTTTTGGTCTGACTGAAAATTTCACTGAAAGTAAGCTGCTGGATCTATTAGCCGACTTACTCCAATCCCTTAAAGAACTAGATTACTCTCTAAAATGTTTTGTCCACTTCAGTTCTAAGTGACTTGGAAAAAAAAAATGATTTTTTATTCTTATCCATGGGTAACTATTCCAGATATTCCACTTGTGCGAATGACAGCAACTGTGTATTATCAGACGAGGTATTCTGCCTCTAAAAGAACTCTCAATAATCTACATCTTGGTATTCATGTCCTTGTAGAGCTCCTACCCTCACTGAATAAAGCTGTGTTACCAACTGTCTATTAGAGAAAGAACTACATGTGACTTCGGAGGCTGGGTCACAAAAGACATTCTGGCTTCTATCTTGTGTTCTCCCTAATCCTTTACTCTGGGGGAAGCTAATGTCATGAGGACACTCCAGGAGCAGTATGAAGAGGCTCATATAGTGAAGAACAGAAGTCTCTACCAGTTTACCAGCCATCTAAGTAAGCCATCTTGGAATCAGATCCTTCGGTCAAATCAAGCCTTCAGATGTCACTTTAAATAATTATAACCTATGATATTTAAAATTTGTTCAAATTGAAACAACAGACTGTCTTCATTTGACATGAAACTATTTTTCCTAGTTAAAAAAGGAAATAGAAAAAATCTACTTTTCTTTTTTGATAGTTGGCTCATAGACCTGAAGAGCTTGCTTACTGATTCTCATCTCATGTTTTGGAGTTGGTCTCTCCCTAATCCCTGAATAGGCTAAGCTTCTACCCTATTAAACTATCCACTATCCTTAAAATCTCACAGGCACTTTCCACTTTTTGCCTTTGCGTGTAACATTCTCTATGCATTTAAAAAAAAATTAATTTATTAATTTATTTTTATTTTTGGCTGTGTTGGGTCTTCTTTGCTGCGCACAATCTTCCTCTAGTTGTGGTGAGTGGGGGCTACTCTTCGTTGCGGTGCCACAGGCTTCTCACTGCGGTGGCTTCTCTTGTTGTAGAGCACGGGCTATAGGCATGCAGGCTTCAGTAGCTGTAGCACACAGCCACAGCAGTTGTGGCTCACAGGCTCTAAAGCGCAGGCTCAATAGTTGTGGAGCACAGGCTTAGTTGATCCGTGGCATGTGGGATCTTCCCAGACCAGGGCTCGAACCCATGTCTCCTGCATTGGCAGACAGATTCTTAACCACTGTGCCACCAGGGAAGCCCCCCTATTCATTTTAAGTCCATCCCTTATCTGAATGGCTAATGGTGACTCATTCATCATTAAATTTTATAGAACACATAATTAGTGTTTAATGTATAGCAAGAATAGTGAAAAGAAGTCTGCTGTCACAAATTTTGATGAAGCATCTTACATTTGTCCATCATGAAAATACACAGTACAATCAAAATTCCTGTCATGAGAGGACAACTTGATATGAAAGGGATATATTTGTACTTAATCTGGATTTTTCCAGTATAAAAACCTTTGTTTTAAGCATTACATTTCAAGCAGAGTAAGAAATACTTCTTTTGAACTGAACATGATGATGCTATGAACCCTGGAAACAATATAGCTCATTTGTGGTTTGGAGCAAAATAAAATATTGTCAGTGACTATATCCACAAAATTATTGACATTTCTATCACGATGTATTATTTTTTATAGCACTGAAGAACGTTGCCTATTTTCTAGGTCCCCTTTGAAAATAACAAGGGCCAGTGACATGCTTGAAATGTGAAAAGTTTCTTTCCAAGGGAAACTTAGCTTGGAAGAAAAGTCTTGGTAACTCAGAGCACAGAAGGAGCACCTGTGAGGCTTGGCAATACCCATGGTTTTGCTGCCTTGGTGAAGAAAGGAGCCCCACACCACAGTGGGACTCACTGCTTTCGAAGTTGGCATATACTGACAGTAAAAGCACTGCCAGCAAGCCTGAGAGGATTTTTGTCTACTGTCCTAAAAGTTGTCAACTTTATCAGAGCCAGGGTCTTGAATCACTGCCTTTTTAAGAAATCTGCCAAGAAGATGAAAAGAAAATACAAAGTTCATTTCCACCACATAGAAATTTGCCAACTTTTCAGAGCAAATGTTCCAAAGCCCTTGTTTGAACTTTGAGTAAAAAGTTCAAGAGAAAGCAAGCTCGCCCTCAGAACAATATAGAGCTTCTTGGTGGCTTGACTTACTTGGCAGATATTTCTGGTTGTAAGAATGAATAAACCTTTTCCTGTATGGGCCTGTGATGCCATTCTTGGTAGTAATGATAAACTACAAATTATTTTGTTCAACTTCCTATTTTGGAGAGAAATTTGGAGGTTGACAGCTACATGAACCAAATGCTATAAAAAGCACTTCTTCAGGGTTGATAGTGACAAAACGTTGCCAAATTCTTCCAGGAAAATATCTTTAGACCCCTGGAATCACAACAGAACTCTTATCAGTTCTGCTGAAATGGCTTTAAAATTAAGCACAGACTGAATTAATTCTGATATTGACTTAAAAAACATTAAAGAAGCAGTCGTGGTCAAATCTGACCCCCAAAACTTGTGCACATGAATTCAAATGAAGGATTTTGGAAAACTCTGGTGTTATAGAAAATAGCCAACCCCTCATGAACAGAGCTGAATATGGGGACCCTGTTTCTTTTTGGTATCATTGGCGAGATTTGCAACATTTCCAATCAAAAGGAGGACAACCTCAATTAATGTCAAAGATAATATGTACATAACCGTGTTTCATACACACACACAAAATATACAAATTCAAATTCTTATTCAAGTGGCTGTCTTATCAAGAAAGCTAATTTTGGACAGAGTTAAAATTTATTTAATTTGCATGAGTTCTATTTCTTGTTCTTTCTTATTTATAGAACTGGCCCATTAACTTTTGCATAAAAATAATAACACATTTTGTGAATAGCTTAACTTGGTATATGAATAAGATACATGCTAATGCACTACATAAATTTTATGAACAATTTTGCATTTATGTTATATCTGCATTTTTCCAGTATGGGGCCTCCATAGATTTCATCAGATTCTCAATGGATTTGGTAACCGCACTAATTAAGAACCATGCATTTCACCTCTTAGGCAGAACTTGCTTTGACTTTCCTAGACCGAGTCAACACTGCCACCCTCTGTATTCCCACTACACTCTGTTCTTACTTTTGTGCTGATCAAGTTTTATTGTAGTTTTTGTTTTATTTCATGTCACTAGATTGTGATATTATTTAGGACAGGAAGTATATATTCAGTACACACATTAATTAGTATGGCCTTATAAATGATAGGTGCTGAAAAAATGCATCATGAGTGAATAAATGCAAATAAACACACTCTTTCTTTTATTTATTTGATTTTTTTTTCCCCCTGGGAGACTGTGTTTATAGGATGAATGGTTATATGTGGGAAAATAGGTCCTTCTTCTTCATTGTTAGTAAAGGGAATTGACCTGTAACTGGTGAAGGCCAATCATACATGAACAAATTAGATGTGATAGTTTAGGATTTTTTTCCGTAATACCAAGTAAGCTGTCAACTGTAAATTATAAAAAAAAAATGCTTTACAGTATATTAAAATAAGAATCAATAGCTTATACATAGGAAAACATAGTAAGCTCATTTCAATTAAATTAAAACCCTATATAGCATGAAGATTTAAAAAAATCACCTTTCAATTTTTCGCATCACATAAATTGTGCTTGGTTCTAGATATAACTCACCTGATCCATTCTTTAAGAGTAATTGTCAGGAACCATAGTAAGGTAATTAACATTAAATGCAAAGCCACATATCACCAGCCAAATTCTCTAATTAGCTAAATTATACAACTTAAAGAAAAATGAGAAATGTTGAATTATTTAGATTACTGCACTTGTTTCTAATCTCTTTTTGCCCTTTAGAGACTTATCTTACATATCTAATAACATACTAGTTTCATTATTATATTTACAATAGAACTTCAGTATCAGAAGATTTCAATTATCTCTAGAATTTAACATGAACTTCTTTCTATTTTAGTTTTATTTAAGGTTTCTTATACAGTATGCACATTAGAACCTCAACTAAATGTTTGTTGAGCCTAATTTAATACTGCAAATATTCAGAATGAAACCATCTCTTCTGACAGAAAGCATTGTTCAAGCAATTAGAAGAGTATAAAGCCATAAGGTAAGATAAGATCTAAACCTGCTGAAGTTAATTAGCTCTGGGGAATAATTTTTTAAATAATAGGAACATTAGCTAAAGAACATTACAGAAAAATATCTCCTGCATAAAAAATAGGACATGTGGCAAAAATAAAATTGTAAAGAAAATGTCTTTTCTAACCTAGTGCAAAGTAAGTCATCAGAGTTTTTTCATATTAAACCAGAAAACCTTCAGTGTGCAGGGAAACTATTTAGGAAGTTCTCTGCGGCTGAGCAAATGAATGATGCATTTGACTCTCTGAATATTCACATCTATAGCTATTTCATGGCATTTTCCATCTGTTAGTGTTTTCTTTCTTTCTTTTATTTTGGCTTTTTTGAACCTTTTCTGAAGTTTCAGTCTTAGGCCACAGATTCTTTGGAACAGTTTATTATTCAAATTGCCTGGCTCAGTTCTAGAAGCTAAGGTGAATGATTTCAAGCAACTATTTTTAAAAAAAATCTTTATTGGAGTATAATTGCTTTACAGTGTTGTGTTAGTTTCTGCTGTAAAGCAACTAATTTTTGAAAATGAATTTTATTTTTGAAAATTGCTCCAAACACATCTAATTTATATCTACAAATATCATGGTACCCTATTTAGCAGTAAATACCTATTTAACTGTTTTGATGATAGATTTATTTTGTAAAGTTAGTCTTCTAGTATTTGCCATGTCAAGCTAGTATTCACCATAAACACACAATATTTCATTGTTAATTTGCTGTGGGAGTTTACCCAATGTTTGACTTTCCATCTATGCCACCTATACAATTAAAATACCACCTTTGAATACATCATCTTTCCTTATTTGTATATCAAATAAAAACTTTCTTCTTAATATCCATATTTTTAAAAAAGAGTTCTTTCTCTGCATTAGTAGGTTGGAATTCTAATGTAAGCTTTGAGAAGTTATAATTTTCAATGTTAGAAGAGGGCAGAAACCACTAATTACCCCCAGATATCAAAGAAATGGTACTTCATTTTCAAATACATTCAATTTATGAAGGCTGTAGTACTCAAGTAATAATATTAACACATATGGTGCTTCTCATCTTCAAAGTCTTTTTCTGAATATTAAGTAATTAGCAAGATTACACATTGAATAGGTGACATGTGAACCACATACTTTTTTTTCTTTTTTTAAAAAAATATGATTTGTTTGTGGTAAACTGTGTACATATTCATTGCAGATACATAATACCACGACTTTGTATCTCTACTAGTCATTGGAAATATCTGCTCAAGTTCACTAATACAAGAATAGTTAATGAAGGTTAAAGATGAAGTTTATGTTATCTTTGTCCTTAATGATGTACAGACCTTTTGAACAAGGCATTTACAGTTAGTTTCAATTAACACAGCTAAATCTTTACCCTGTACTGGCATCTCTGTCTTCTCCACTATGATTCTCAGTTGGCCCTATTTAAATTCTCTGCTGTTTAAATGTCTTTCCCTTGATTCTTTGGAGATAAAAATGTAATTTTTAAAAGATTTACTAACAAAATGGTGGAAAATGAAATATGCCTGAATATTCAGATACACAGATTATGCCTTGATTTCAACATTTAGAAATATCAAATGCTATTTGTTGACAAGTTTATGTGAAAAAAGGGTGCTATTCTATTCCCAAGTATAGTAAATGCTTATAGCAAATAATGTTAACAGTTTTAAAAAATCAATAAGGATATTTTGGGAAAACATAAAATATCATTTGGTCAAATTTTTTTTGTATAATGAAGTACACATTATACATGCTATATGTACAACCCAATTATTTAGCCCTTTGGAAAGAATAAGAAACAAAAAGAAAAAGTTCCATAACTAGAAATATGGCTTCTAATACCAGTTCTGAAAATAACTAGCTGTGTTATCATGATTAAATTAATTTCCCTGGTTTCCAGTTTCATCATTACTAAAATTCTGGAGTTAATCCCATGATTTTATAATTTGAATGTGTATTTTTTTCTTCTCAATTTATTTTCTATTTATTATTCTTACCACATTGGTAAGTCAGTAAGCTCTTTGAGCGATATGAGTATGTATTATGTGGGATTTGAGTTCCAAAAGGAGAAATTATGTATAATGGCTCAATAATACTCTTGATGTTCTGATTTTAGCTAATGATCTACTCTTCTTAAGGAGTTAATCAAACCTTTCTTTTTTTTTCTTTGTGAGGGTCTTGCTTGGTTCAGGGTAGAGGCTGAGTGAAGAGAGAGAGACCTTAATTTTGCACAGGCCCGAGACAAAATGAGAAATTTATTTACTATTCATTTATTTATTTATTGAATTTTTTTTTCTGGCAGTTCATGGAGCATTACTTTGTTAATGACCACAAAGAAGGTCAAAGGGAGATTCTTGGCTGGGCCTGGATAAGAATATGAGAACAGTTTTTTTTCTTCAAAACCTCTTGGTGTTAGCATTGTCAGTGTTTTTCCAGATTCTGTGGTGGAAATTGAAATTAGAATAATCTGTTTAGTAAGTGAAGTCCTTGCTGGAATTAGAGTCCTTGCTGGAAATATAACTTTAGAAGTTTATCAAAGTGATAAGAATATCATTAGCTTCTCACTGTTATTATTTTAAGAAACAAATAATATTATTTTCACTGATCTATATCCTTTGATTACATTTAAAATGTAGAACAGTATCTACTAATTCATTTTTATTGAATTAGTTCCTTTTCATTACATATAACAGTGCTTTAAGAATTAATGGGATGTAAAAGTTAACTTTTGAAGTCTCTTTGAACCCTATTTTCTCTACTTGCTTGCTAATATGTTGAATATTTCTATCTACCAATTTCTGTCTACTCTGCTTGTGAACTGTTGTTCTGATTCCACACTGGTAAATTACACGAATCCTCCTATGTCCATGAACTACTGGTCATTCAGTTACATACTTTGTCAAGACTCCCTGTTCTTGAGACTGAGCCAGTCCTCTCTGCTTCCTGCTCACATAGCTCTTGATACACTGTTTCTACATCAGCAGTATTCACCCTCTTTAAAGCCCCCACCCTCCCCCACTGCTGAAAGTTCATGAAAGGGGTGGCACTGCCTTATTAGTATTCTAAGTATCTGGTATTATTGCTAGTACATAAAATTATTTTGGAGATGAAGGATGAATAGATGGATAATATAATGAATTGCAAAAGTTGCTAACCATAGTCTCAATTTTAGCAAAAAGGAATTCCTTGTTAAATTCATGGCTATAAAATTCAGATTTTGCCTTATTGGGATACAATTAAATTCAACTTTAATTTTTTTAAGCATTTTAAATAAATGTTTTCTACACCTTAGACTGGCATGGATAACACTCTGTACTAGTCCAGGTAACTGGATTTTACAGAAACATTCAAATGCTCATACCTATCATAGTTTCACAGTTTCCCTAGGCCATAGTTTCAAGTAACAGCTTCACAATTCACTTAGCTTAGGATCTGGCCGAAGATAAAAGAAAGATTTTTCCATTCTTCACTCCCTAGCCACTAGGTATGATTGAAAGCCTGCTGGACCTAAGAAACATGAGGTATCTTCCTCAGCTCTGCACAGCTCAAGAGAAGACACCCTCCAAACACCGCCCTAACATTCACTGTATCAATCCGCTTGGTGTGCTGTAACAATACCAAAAAATAGACTAGGTGGCTTAAACAACAGAAATTTATCTTCTCACAGTTCTGAAGACTGGAAGTCCAAGATCAAGGTGCCAGTTGGGTCAGCATCTAGTAAGGGCTCTCTCCTTGGGTCACAGACAGCTGCCTTGTTACAGTGTCCTCACACAGCAGAGACAAAGAGAGAGCTCTAGTATCTCTTCCTCGTCTTATAAGGGCACCAGCCCTATCTAATTAGGGCCATTCTCTTTCGACCTCATTTAACCTCAATTATCTCCTAAAGGTCCCATCATCCAAATGCAGTCACATTGGGGATCTTTGGGTTGGAGTTTGGGGTTTCAACATAAAATTTGGGGGACACGGTTCAGTCTATAACACACACACACCCTTTGATTTTCTCCTACATTTCCTTTCCTGATATTTCTCGACTTAATTGGACACATCTAAATACAATGTACCTAACAAGACACACATTTAAGTTTCACATGATACATTCACCTTTGGCGTTCCAGATCTGGGCATTCCCTTCACATGCCATTTCACCATCCCCAATATAAGATGAATCTCTGCATGTAATATGACTCAGTCTGGTAATTTAGAAAGAAATGATAGAACCATCACAAATGGAGCTCACAAACGTTTGCATTTGAAAGTGACAAAAGAAGAAGAAATTGGCAAAGAGTACCATGGGAAAGACTTCCTTTATAATCTCTAACATTAGAACTCAAAGCATGCTTCAATTAGATTCTATGATGTGTGGCATGCTATCTGGTTATCAGCAAGTTGAAGTGTTCCGGGCTGCTGATTCTGTCAGAGGTTTCTGGGAATTCAAGTGGTCTCTAAATAAGCATAGCAGTAAAGTTTGTAATATAGTAGGGAGTTAGAAGGAAAATTTAAATAGTAGTTTTGTGGTTGT
This sequence comes from Kogia breviceps, assembly GCF_026419965.1. NCBI lineage: Eukaryota > Metazoa > Chordata > Mammalia > Artiodactyla > Physeteridae > Kogia > Kogia breviceps. Next base: position 139,924,588 of record NC_081310.1, on the reverse strand, counting down.
CTAGTTTGTTCCATGTGTTGCTTTTAAATAACAAATACTATGCTTCATGTTATTATTACAATATTATCTTGGTGAGCTAGGCAGCTGCTACAGCTGTCCTTTTAAGTTTTGTTTTGTTAGGTAGGCAAATATTTCATTTATGCAAGGTAAGCTTTACACTATAGTGCCATTGCCTATCTATTGCCCTGGAAAAAATCTATATGTATTTTAAATTACACGTATAACTGTTTTGTGTTTTGGTGCCTAATTCCTCTCCTTGAAATGCATGAAAAGAATTAAAATGTTCAAATTGTTTCCTTTAATGCACTTTTGTGGGGGGAATTAACCTCCACGCTCTAAACTGATTGTATGTGGAATATTAAAAATGGAACAACTCATTTCCTTTTTATTTCTGTTGTGGGGATTGTAAACACCAGAGGTATCTAATGAAGACCTTACTTTTACAACATCACAAAATAAAAAAGGCACATTGGGAATACAACTAGAAGCTTGTCTTTCAGATTGGTCCCCAGACCTACTGAACACATTGATTATTTTTCCCCATTTTTTCTTGTTGCTTTTCTCTTACTTCAAACTTCTAGTGAATTTAATGTGACAAGGTGTCAACAAAGCAGCTGCAGAGAGGCTAGCATCTAGATACAACTTGAGGCTGCTTTATTAGAGTCCTTGATTTTCTAGTTTTAAGCCTGGGGGTAAGGATTCTGTGCATCTAAAGTCACTAAATTCTATCTATAATGTAAGTCCACAAAAAATGGTCTTATCACCACTAACACTGAAGACCCACTATTTTTTTTTTTTTTTTTTTTTTGCGGTACACAGGCACTGTTGTGGCCTCTCCCGTTGCGGAGAACAGGCTCCGGACGCACAGGCTCAGCTGCCATGGCTCACGGGCCCAGGCGCTCCGCGGCATGTGGGATCTTCCCGGACCGGGACACGAACCTGTGTCCTCTGACATCGGCAGGCGGACTCTCAACCACTGCGCCACCGGGGAAGCCCTCCATCTTTTTTTAGACCCCTTCTCCTGTAGACTCACAGGCCATTCATTCTTTGGGAGGCAGGGGGGTAAAAGTGGTTTTGGCCTCAACTGGCCCAGTTGTTGCTTATCAGATCCAGACACTCTTTCAAATGAAATCTGATTTACTCATTCCACTTTAGAAATAAAAACTGTTTTAAGTTTAAAATTATTCCTTTTTTAGTATTGTTGACTTTATCCAATATATAATTATAAGCACATGGACAATCTTGCCAACAATTTTTCTGATAGTCATACAAAATTTTTAATATATAGTTTGAGTAATAATATATACAAGCAAGAAAGTGGAACAGATTAATTTCCTCCCTTTTAAATTTCCAGCTTTAGTCTATTGCAGATTGAACTATCCATGAATATTCATTCAACAAATGTGTTTTAATAATTATGAAATCAAGTACTTCCAATAAATTTGTATGCATGCATGTTAAATCTTAATCACATTTTTACTAATGGATATTTTACAAACATAAAACAAATAGCAAAAATCACATCTGGAAAACAAAGAAAACATTCCTGCTTGACTTGTAATGTTTGTTTCACACATAACACCAATGTCCCTTCCATGATAGGGCCTGAAGCATTTCAGGCTTCAGCATGATTTAGACAGAAACTCAAGCTTTAAAGAATCCATCTTGCAGTTCTCTGACAACGTAATTGGTTGGAAAAATTATAATAAAATTTTCATAAAGTTCATATTTATGAAGTGACAAAAATTGCTTTTAGGAAATTACAATATTAATAATTTACACTCATGTCAATAGCATTTCCAAAATAACTCAAGCTCTCTACCTTGAAAATTATGAATCTACTTTGATTTTTCTCCCTCACACAAATACGTGGAAACACACTGAGATCTAGATACAGATTATTCATTTAAGAAGATAGCTCCTTGTTTAATTAGAGATTTATCATTTTAACTAGCTGTACTATTGCTCTGAAATAGTTTTCTAGGGTTTGCAGAATTAAAGATAGTAAAAATTGATGAACCATAGCTGTATTTCCCCCCAAGGGTACAAACGTTTATTACATTTCAGATGCAAAACACAATTAGCCTCTAACCTAACCATGTTAATCTCCTTGAGTTAAGCTTATGTGTTTCTGCTTGTCTAGAAACTTTTAATGAAAGATCTATGTCTTTTATAGCCTATTTTAATAACCTCTTTATTTGCATATCTGCCCTTGTTTAGAGGAGGAGTTAATACAATAAGCTCCCAGATTGCAGAACACTCTTTTAAAATTGAGGATAAATAAAATTCTGCAACGTTCAATTGGAGCAGCACTCAGCAGGAGATGGACATCAACAATAAACATAATACAAGTTCCAAAAGTTTCCATGTAATTAACTAAGATGGATACATTAGTGTCATCCATTAGGTTCCATTCTGTAAACTCCAGACTCCTGGCCATTAAGCAGGGCCATTTTGACAAGACTGAATTTGAAAAATTGATTTACTTTATGGATAAATAGTCCTTTAAAGGTGATTTTTTTTTCTTTTTAGCAACAAAACTGTTTCAACTTACCCTAACATTTTCTGTAGCACATTCTCAAATGCTCACCTACTCCCAAACTATATTTTCTGCTGAGCAAAGGTTTTGGTTGGGTAAATTTACCCTGTCTCAAAATGGGAAATAAATGGTCACTTGTGGATTTCCTCACTCTGGGCTAGAATCTATGACATAGCTACTCTATACCTCCCATGAAATGTCTGATAACTATTGTGGGCACTCTAGTTTTATCTTGTCAGAAGGATTTATGTCAGATAAAAAAGAACAAAGAAAGAAAAGAAAAAGAAAATCAACATCCTCCATTTCCACACTGAACTAAAGAGGTAAAAGTTGTTTTCTGTGGTCCAGAATTATCTAAAATATACGAATACAGTAACCTGATTAACCTCTCACTGTATTGTTGGTCTAGCACAATGTCATTTGTTTCATTACCAGCCGTGTGCAATTACTTGCTCAAAATGTAATGGAGAAATTTTGCCCTGAAATTACATTTAAAATGGATTTATTTTGGATATTTAATGCAAATTTTTCCAGAAATACCACACATAGAATTTTGAAACGTAAAATCATTATAATATCTTCTGACAAATAGCATCATTTTTTTTTCAGTTACTTCACAAGGAGATGCCCATAGACAGAGGCTGTGCCTAATTCAGTATCCTACACTTAGCATGGTATCTAACACATGAAAATGAAGACAATCTATAAAGATTTATTGAATGAAGACTGAATACATGATTGAATGAGCAGACTTTTACTCACTCACCAATATATGCCTAGAACAAGATGGAAGAATAACTCTTACAAACATAATTTTCATAAAAAGTTCACAGAGAAATTTCAGCCTCATCCAAGTAACTTATCTAAAATTATTTCCATTATTGGTCTAAATTTTCTTACCTCATGGAGATTTTTAATGTTCTACAGTCAATAAAATCACATTCTATAAGGAAGAGCTACATGACTCTGCCACTGAATTGTGACAATGCCTATCCTATTGTGTTCCTTTCTCAGATTATTTCACTATTCTTACAATGGACTCCTTGCCTGCAGTCTACTCTTAGCTCAATCCCTAACCTCAGGCTATTTCCCACATTGCTACTGGAGATAATTTTCTGCAACAAGGTTTCATCCTTGCCTTTCCCTAATGACAGTTTTCAAACAGCTAGCATACCATTGCTTCAGAAATAAAGTCCAAGCTACATAGCATGTCATTCAATATCTTTCCTGAGTGGGTCGCAACTTTAACTTCTTGAACCACACTCTAAACCAAATATACTTAGTGTTTGCATATAAGCGTATTCTTAAGAATTACAAATTTACCTTTCTCTCAGCCTTAGTTTATTTTGTTTCCTCTGCCTACAAAATGTTTCTCAGTTTCCAATCCTCTGTATTCAATTGTCAAGCCAAGCTCCAATATTACCCATTCTTTGAAGACTTCCAGAATCCTTCAAGCAAAATTAATCACTCCCTATTCTGTGATAACCATACTATTTAATATGTATTTCTGTGACGGCACTGACCACGTTCAATATTAGTATTTATTAGGTGCTTTAACTTGTCCTACATGCATTTATGTTTCTCCCTCTTCTGAGAGGAAAAAAACTCTCCTTATTCATCTTTAAATGCCTAGCTTCTAGAATAGTGTGAAGATGACGAATGAGTTCAATAAATATAAACAGAGCATGAAATAAAGTGGTTACAAAGGACTTTGGGGACACAAACATTTTGCCTAGTGACTAGACTGATGAACTCCCTGCAGACATGTGCAGCGTCTTATAGTCTTTCATTTTCATCGTCAGAGAAGGAGAGCTCTGCATGTGTCTCAGTGCTGGCAAATAGCTTTCTTTTTGTTTTTTTTTTGTTCTGTTTTTTCAAAAAAACATTTTATTACCATAATTGTTATTTTACTTATCATTTTATCTGAAAGAACAAGCAGGCAACATAGACAAGAGATAGTCACAAAGGGTAATAACAAAATAGTATTCTTGACAGATTTTCAATATATTTGTAGACAAAAAAAAGTGACAACGACGTTGCCTTAAACACATAGAAAGACAGAGAAAGCTCCTGAAAGGACTCGAGTCCAGCAACAGGTGAGTCCCATGGCATTGAGACTGTGTGGTCCTATACCCTCAGCCTTGCACAGTGCCTGGTGTCTACGCCAAGCCTCTGGGTTTGTGGGGGGCCTGTGGTGTCTCTGCCGTAATGCCTTGTTGGCTGTGCCCTCAGGGGTGTGCCCTGGCCCCCTGACTGGAGCCAATCCCTATGGTAGAGTTGGTTCTCTAAACTCACACCTGGTGTCCTAGATTTTATTTTGTATTTTTTGTATTTAAGTTCAGAAGCCTGAGCTATCATTTAATTTTTTTCATGGTGGCAAATAGCTTTCTGATGTAAAGTAAATGCGGACTAAGTGCTCCTCTAAATACCTGGGGCAGGAGCCAATTTGTCAACTGAGCTGACTGTGGCGGCCTCTGCCTGTCAAACCTCAAGTGGGTATGTTTTCCCAAGATAGCTGGCATTGAAGAGGAAACCAGGGTCTGCCCAGCGGTCTTATTAACCAATTTTAAAAGGGTGGCCATTTTCAGAGAGAATTTATCTCCAACTCTATTCTTTCTTTATTCAGAAGGACACACTAGTACATAAGCTGAGTGAAACAATATCAATCAGTGGCACTAAAAAGTGAGAAGAAAGGCATAGAAGGAAGCTCTTCCCACATGTTGCAGGTTTTTTTTTTTTTTTTTTGTGGTACGCGGGCCTCTCACTGTTGTGGCCTCTCCTGTTGCGCGGAGCACAGGCTCCGGACGCGGAGGCTCAGCGGCCATGGCTCACGGACCCAGCCGCTCCGCGGTATGTGGGATCTTCCCGGACCGGAGCACGAACCCGCGTCCCCTGCATCGGCAGGCGGATTCTCAACCACTGCGCCACCAGGGAAGCCCTAAACAAATTTTTTTTTTTTTTCCCGGTACGCGGGCTTCTCACTATTGTGGCCTCTCCTGCTGCGGAGCACAGGCTCCGGACGCGCAGGCTCAGCGGCCATGGCTCACGGGCCCAGCCGCTCCGCGGCATGTGGGATCTTCCCGGACCGGGGCACGAACCCGTGTCCCCTGCATCGGCAGGCGGACTCCCAACCACTGCGCCACCAGGGAAGTCCCTGCAGTTTTAAAGATACATTTATTTTGGAAATCTTTAGTAGATCAGGATGCAGCTCTATAGAGCTCTATAAGCTCTATTGAGTTCCAAATTATTCATGACTCTGGATCATTAAAAACAACATTTTATATGATAAATTTATAAGTTTTGAAGCTAAATATTCTCCCTGAGTAATCTATTATTTCCTTGGCTCATAGGCACTGTGTTTCATATATATATATATATATATATATATATATATATATATATAATAGAATATATATTCTATTTTATATATATATATTATAGAATATATATTCTATAATATATATATTATAGAATATATATTCTATTATATATATATATATATATATATATATATATATATATATATATATATATATATAAATAAATAATTCTCTAATCCTCTAAAATTCCCTACAAGGTAAGATAAGAACTCTGGGACTCCCATAATTTAATTGACTTGTCCTAGGTCATATTTGGTAAATGATAGAGGCTGAATCCAAACCTGAGTCTCACATATTCTAAAACTACTTTTATTTCTAGCAGACTATGAATCTAGGGTGTGGTTTCTATTATAAATGTAACTATGTAGACTTAAAAATGTAGATGAAATATTTCAGCAGCTCAGAAAACCATGTGACATGCCATCCTAAAATTAGCATCTGGGGGTAGCCCACCATGTACATATGTGCACATCTGAAATGTGACTGTTAGCCCTCAGTGCAGTAACCAGCTACAAAGCCAAGATTTTGGTGTTGATTACACTTGGCCACATGCTTCTCCTAAGTCTTATAACCACAGAATCTCCCTCCAAGATTCATTCTGCCATGTGTTAGGTTTAATGTAATTTTTGACAGCTAACATCCTGTAAAATAATGCCCAGTGATAAGATGGCTTTACAGCCTGAATTTCACCTTAAAGAACAATTCAAAAGGTGTATTTATAAATTTTCCTATATTGGAGCAAAAATAAATATCTAAAAGTAAAAAGAAAAAGAAAAAATTCCTTCTTTCTTGCATTTGTTTTACGCAAAATTGTGCTATCCAGGAGGACAAGGCTTTAAGTCGGCTGCAGAGAAATGATGGGTAATTAAGTCTGTGTCATTTATTTTGAAGAAAGAAGAGGCCTTTATCACAACTTGTATTGCCTTTCCAGTCTCTCAGAAAGAACATTTTCACTTTGCCTTTTTCTCTTCAGTTATGAAAAATAAGCCCTCCAAATACAGGAACCAGACACAGTTACCTAAAGAAAAGAAACCCTCTAATCCTCTCTCCAGCCATGTAGAGGAGCTGAGGCTCCTTTACCTCTGCAGCTTTGTTAGTGCCCCAATAACTGAAGCAAGATAAACTCTGACTGAACAAGCAATATGTTGATAGTGTCTGTGCAATAGCTCCTGTGGCTCGGCCAGCTGGGATCAAACCAGAGCACAGTGGCCCTGAGCACCATGGCTTCCATTATGCTAGCCCCATTGTTTCATTAGCAGTGCCCCAATACAGTCATTCCTGTCAATTTATGATGCATTTAGTTTAAATTTCTGCCTAGAATGGGCTTTTAATGGGAACTGTGTTTGTAAAGAATATGCTTTACAAAAAAAGTAAAATGTACACTGTATTCCTTAATCATCTGGGATGAGAATCATCATTATTATTTTTATTATTGTCACTAACCCTAACTGTTCTTTTGACCCTGCAAAGTATTTTTATATATTTCATCCTGTATTATTCCTACAATAATCTTATAAGATAGAGAAGGTCTGTTTTCTTGTTTCCTTTCAATAAATGAGCAAACTAAGAAACAGAAAGTGCACATCACTCAGTCTAGGGTCATGACATTTACTTGCAGCATCTGAATTATACATTATCATTAACTTCAGGTCCTATTTATCATTATTATGGTTATTATTATTAGACTGTGTATATAACTGTAGATCAAATATCAAACATCCTGAGGAAAAGAAACTCTAAGCATCCTAAGATATAGGTGTACATATATACATATGTATTATATATTTTTTCACATCATACACAGTGAAAACAAGCATACAAATAAGTACAATCATACAAGGCTGCAAACTATTTTTTCACTTTTTTATGGGACTTCATTCTTACATTTTGTGCACTTGTCCTATTACTTTCTAAGGATAAATCATAAGATGTGTAACTTCTGGGTCAAAGAGAGGGCAAAGTTGTAAGGACTCGACCCAGTTAAATCACCCAGTTCCTCCTTAAAATTTTGTGTTTTCTTGGAGATCATTCCTCTACCGCACCCATAATTTAGTGAGTGGCCATAAATGGGGTGACTTGGATTTGTTTCATCAGAATAAGATGGCTTACTTAACCATTTCTTCCCCACAGATTTTGACATGACACACTGGCACTGCTCATCATGTACCCAAACTTCAGACAAACAAAATCAATCTGCAGAGACTGCTTTGGGAGTCTCCTCCATTTTCCTGCTCAGAACTGTCCCCAAAAGTAGAAGGAAAACCTTGAATTGCAGTAATGGCAGTTAGGAAGAATGTGATTACAGTTCAGGATTGGCTGAATTTAAAAATAAAACAGAGAATGAAGCACACTTTTAGTAAACAGTTAAATCAAGGGATGTTCATCTTTATATTAATATTTATATAAATGAAAAATCATGAGAAATAATTCTCATCTTGTGCCTGGCAATGCTCTGTTTTATCTAAATTACTGCATGTAATATTCACAGCACCTCCATGAAGTGCTATTTCTAACTGTCATTTTGCCCATAAGCAAAATTAGGCTTAGAGAGGTTAAGTGACTTCCCAAATGACACAGCTGAAAAGTGGTAGAACCAGGATACAAACCAAGGCAGCCTGACACCAGAGTCCATACATTTCACTAACTTGCAATTGAAAACATTAAAAAAAAAAATTCTCCTTCATTTAAAATAAAAGTATTCCTTTAAGTGTTAGAATATGTAGAAAAATATCCTTCATAATAAACATAGCTAATGTTTATAAGGCATTTACTATTTGCCACAAGATTTTGTAATACTTTGTGAATCGCTTTCAAAGCATTACTTATACCAACTTCACAAATAAGAAGACTTAGGTACAGGGAGTAACTTTTCTCAGGGTCTCTCAGACAATGAGTGGTAGGGATGGGATCCAAATCCAGGCAGTCTGGCCTAGATCCAAGGGATTAACTACTAAACTCAATTACTAAACTGCTTCTCATTAACATTCATTTCCATTTAAACATTTTCCACCAGCAAAATAATTGTGTAAAATGAGGTCTAAATATACGGAATTAGTCCAATACTCATAGAGGCTTGCAAATGAGATCAAATCTTAACTTTTAGTGTAACAAGAGAAAGAACAAATAATGATTGAATGTATGGATCAAATTTTCTCACTTCAGAATTGGTATGTTGAAGTCTTAATCCCCAATGTGACCATATTTGGAGACAGGGCCTTTAAGTAAGTAATGAAGGTTAAATGAGGTTATATAGGTGGGGACCCTAATCCAATAGGACTGGTGGCCTTATAAGAAGAGAGAGAGAGAGAGAGAGACATCAGGGATGTGCATACACAAAAGAAAGGCATGTGAGGACACAGTGAGATGATGTGTCTGTAAGCTGAGAAGAGGCCTCAGGAGAAATGATTCCTGCTGGCACCTTGATCTTGGACTTCCAGTCACCGGAACTGGGAGAAAATATGTTTCCGTCATTTAAATACCCAGTCTTTGTTATGGGAGCCCTAGGTGACTAAGACATTCACCAAACTCTAGTAAAAATTTGGTAACTAACGAACAGGTGTGGGAGAGAAGGTCTGAAAAAGAATTTTAAAACAAGATAGAATGTTAGTGAAACATTTCCAGAGCAGGAGAGAATACATTTTAGGCCCTCAACATCCATTGAAAATTTTTCCATAAATTCCCTATATGATCACACACGCATTCATTTACCCTACATTTATTTCATGCTAGATGTACTGCACCTGGTTAAAGCAGTGAAGATCTATCTTTCTAGTTGTAGCAACATTTGGTGACAAATTAGCAAGTTCTGCAAACATGGGAAAGATCAACTTGATTTGTAAACCAAATTATATACCTTTTAATTTTAAGATCCCAACTTAACTCATGAATCTTTCATGCTTGGTAATATCCTGTACATTAGAGGTTTAAATTTTGTTGTGCTGTAACAGTGTCTGTATATGTTCAATTTCCATTACTCTTAATGACTGTTCTGCACAAACTGGTTTGTAAAAAGTTCACTGTGTGAAATGCACTTTGATTTTATGTAAAGATGAGATTCATCATCATACCTCAAGCTCCAAACAGAAGATAAAATGCATATTTTAACACCATAACCATTTCTTACTACAATAAAAAACTGACTAGATGTCTACTCTAATTTTAAGAAGTACAACTTATTCAATTTATAAAATTTTGAAGATAAGGTACTATAATTTACAGACAATTTACTTGCTCTAAATCCTGCTTGAACTGTAGTTTTACACTGAGTGATTTTCCTAATCTGTGCTCTAGTTTGTCAATTTCATTGCCCACTCCAACAAGTGGGCACAGTCAGTAATGCATAATAATATCAGGTTTGTGGATTTGAATAGACATGACATTCTGGGAAAGAAAAAAACCCAACTGATCTTAGAATATAGTATTTGAATTAAAGTGTCTAACAGAATTTATCCTACTTTAAGGCATGGGAATAAATGGCTGATATCTATTTTTAAATTTGGTTGAACTGGGTATAATGCCCATTGTTATTGAAGATTGTATTCATTATAAAATATTTGATGGACACTTTCCAGCTGTAAGGTAACAAAGTTTTGTTCCTTTATATCTTATGCGTAGGCTTTAGCATTAAGCTGTGAAATGTTTACAGACAAGTCTTCCTTTAGCACCATACTGCACAGTAAAACTACTACAAGAGAGGATCATCTCTTTTTAATAATCTCACAAAATACAATTAGTCCTTCATTGACTATTGTTCAGTACACTGTATCATGTTGATGGATACATGGATGGGTAAGAGAATGAAGAAATGGATAGTTCATGAATTTTAGCATGTGCACTTCTACTTTAATGCTTTAAAAAGGTCGCATATGGGCTTCCCTGGTGGCGCAGTGGTTGAGAATCCACCTGCCGATGCAGGAGACACGGGTTCGTGCCCTGGTCCGGGAAGATCCCACATGCCGCGGAGCAACTAAGCCCGTGAGCCATGGCCGCTGAGCCTGTGCGTCCGGAGCCTGTGCTCCGCAACGGGAGAGGCCACAACAGTGAGAGGCCCGCATTCCGCAAAAAAAAAAAAAAAAAAAAAAAAGGTTGCATAAGACACCACAACTTCCTGAAGTAAATACCACTTTATATAATCAGAAGCTATTTTAATAGAAGAGTACCTGTGTAAGTAGACTGAAAATATTTTATCTGAGTTAATAACTATTGATAATTATCATTAGCAATTACACAATAATTTTATTAAATGATTCCTGTCTCCAAACACCAGCTTGGTATTATCTTTGAGGAATCTGTTAGATACAAGCATATATTGGTATCAAAATACTTAATTAAATTTAATATAACATGTTTATTGTCAATATTATATAAACTTAATAGGAAGAAAATCTAAAGATATATTAAATTAGTAATATATTAGTCAACTAAAACCTAAAAAAAATATTCTTTTCCTTAGATAAACCATCATGTTTTATGATTAATATCTTGGCTAATAAAGGAATCTTTGAATTTTAATTAACAACTAAATAAATATGCTAAAATAATTTCCTTTTATTATATATCTTTCGAATCAATGTAAGTGTCTAAACTATTCATGTTTGTTATAAGAAAGTATCTTAAGATAATTTATAACATATTGTGTATCCATGTCATAAGTCTACTTTTATTACCTGCCAGATGAATACCCTCCTCTCTCCACCTCTACCACGCCACACAAACTATCCTTCTGTCTTCTTTTCCTTTCTCTCTTTATTCAATACTCCTTCCAAGTACTTCCTACTGAGATAACACTCTTCGGTACAAAAAGAATGGTATCCTTTTAAATGAATTTGTTTTGTATCTATAATTGAGTTCTACTGTGTGAACACTGAAACTGCTCTAGAAAGGACATTTGAATACTCCACTGATCCTACTTACTAGAATACCTATGGCATGCTAATGATATAGTCCTTTCAGAACTGCATGATATATTACTTGGCAGTCTCTCAATGTAATTCTCTTTCTTTACGGCATATCAAAACTCAGAAGATAATATCAAATATATCTATTTTTTTGTTCTATTAAAATAGGTTTATTAATTTTTTACATTGGTACATATGACTCTTGTTAGTAATGTGATGATTTATTTATATCATAATCTATAGCCCAGGATAATTTTAATTCCATGGAATATTAAAATTTATTTAGCTTTTAAAAATATGTTGCAAAATTCCATAAACTTTGAAAAGCTGATTCTCAGATTACTAATTTTTTTATAGTGTACAAAGAAAAGTATATAGGTTGCATTAATTAAATTTGCTTCAAGCTTTCCAGAGGTCACCAATAACTTTTTAAATTACAGCTTAATGCTTCTTTTTTGCACTTGCAAAATTGAAATTTCTCTCCTAATGGCTGTTTCTTTTACTTGTTCTCTCTTTTCCCCAAAGAGACATAGGATTCTCGTTTGAAGTTATGTCAATATTAGATATCAGTGGTAACTTGTTCAAGAAAGGTTTCATGTTTAATGTTGTAATTTCCTATGTTTCAATTTTATTGCTTTGTTTATTGGAAGTTTTGGACATAATAAAAAAAGAGAGTTGTATTTATGAAGTAATAAAAACATCTAAATATTTAGAGAAAAATAATAAAATATGAGTATTTTATATTAAGTTCTATGGCAGTACAACATAAAAGCTCAGACTAATGCTATGTATGTGAACACTGGTATTAGTAACCCCTGACCTCATTATAAAATCAAAGACCCATCCAACTAAACTTTTAATTGCTTAACTTTATTATTTGCTATGTACTAAGGATATTAAGCAATCTTAAAAATTAAGATCTCTCAAAAAGCAAGTTATATTTCCTTACAAGAAGATCTACAGTGTAAAAGTTTATGACACCTCCAACTTGTGAAATGCTTCCTTTCATTTTATATAAACTTGTACACCCAGGCAACTTCTAAGAACCAGAACCTCAAAACCCAACTAATTACATTTCTTTTATGTAGCCTCACAACAGTAAGTAGAACATTGTTTTGTTAATAACTAGAGAGACCCAGAACTTGAAAGTTCTTTGAATAAGAGAGAAAGAGTACTCTCTTACGATGCTACAACTTTTCTTCTAAAGTTTCTATCAAAAATAGATACACCTGTCCTTGTATATATATTCCAATCCAACAACATAGTAGTTTTAACGTCAATACCACTGGAAACAACTAGTCCAAATTAACTCAGTACATAATATATTTTCCTTTCAGCAATCATATTTTAGTTGTCAATAATCTAAGACTACAAATGAATGTAGTCCAGGCAAAAAAAAAAAAAAAAAAAAAAAAAAAAAAAAAAAAAAAACCAAAAAAAAACTGTATTAGCTGTTGTTTTGTCCTACTTCTCCACATCTCCATTAGAGAATGTTGTACACACATGCTTCCTGATTCCTGATAAAGTATTCTTCTTCTTCCTCAACTCAAGACAAAACCTTACTGCCCTCTTGATTCTGCTCTCTTTCTCATCCCACTTTTGTACTATGTCTGATTAGTCTCCTATTCCTTTTGAATCTACCACTGAAATATCTTTCCAAAAGGTTTTTTCCCAATTTTCACAATCACTTCACTAGTTAGAAACTCTAATCTTCTCTCTACAACCAGTGTTTTAAAGGTTCTCCTTGACATCAATGTCTTCACTCCTTAATTTACTCTCCCAATCCTCTTCTGTGCTACAAGCTTTCTGAAATAAATTTAAACATCATGCTTTCTTGTTTACAAAACTTTTGATGGCTCCTGTGTATTTTAGAATAAAGTCCAAACTCCTCAGCCTGTCTTATATTCTTGCCAGTTCCTTCCAAGCACATTTAGAGAAAACCCCTGTATATGAATATATTCTGCTTTCATTAACCTCAGTTACTTAGCATTGAAATAGACTTCCTTCTGTCCTTATACAGCAAATTTCTATTTCTTTCCTAGAATCCAGCTCTAATATAATCCCCTTATATTGTAAGACACCCCAACATGCCAGTCTGAGTCTATTATATCTTTTGGAATCACACTGTATTTTTTTTGTATATCCCTCAAATATACCTTTAATATATTGCATTGTAAGCAGAATAAATTGTCTCCACACCAGGATATTTGGGAACCAGAGCAGTCTTAATCATATTTAATTTCCAATACCTAGAATAGTGACCAAAACATGGAAGATTAAATAAGAAACAGTTTCTCATGCCAGCATACAGCTCTTAAAATATTTATGCTAATAAAATAGTGTTTAAAAATGATACAATATGCAATTTACAAATAAAGTTTATTTGCACACAGACCAGCATCAATCACTTGGGAAAACAATTTCACAAACAAAATGCTAAAGAAATAAAATCAAATTTATTTTGCATACAATCCTTTCCACCGAATAAAAAAAGAAAAAATAATGGGTTTAATCTAGTCTCTAAAGGCCCCGGAATTGGGCCCTCTGGGTCCGAGTCTTCATTTGGTGTTTTCCACTTCAGACTCCTTTATCTATCTTGTTCTCAAATGCATGGATCTGTCCCCTAGTTTATGGAAAAGATAATTCCCTTTCATCATTGCTAATTAATAGCAATATTGTTATTGCTAACAGCATGACTCGCCACTGCACTCTCATTCAAATATCATTAAGTAATTGGTAGAGGAATATGCCTCCACATACAGACAATAATCAAAATATGTCCACCTTGTATTTTGTAGCCCTTGGTGAAGAGAAAACATTTATGTACTTCATTTGTAAATTTTGGTCAGCTTGCTGTCCAGGCTAGGTTTCCCAAGGAGCAGACTTCTAGATGGAGACTTGAAAGCAGGACATTTATTAGGGGATGATCCTGGAATTAAACATCTAGGGGTAGGAGGCAGGACTGAGCAGAGGGAGAATCTGAGCAGTGATAGAGTCCAAAGAAAGACTTCAGCCAACTCTATGGAGTACTCTGAAGATATCACAGGCCTTCATAGTTATTCCCATTTGGGTCAAGGGCACCAGGCCTTTATATGCCCTGTGATGATCAGTCATTGGTTGCAGACTTCCTTAGAAAGATATATGACCTTGAGCAAGGCAGGGTTTGTTGTTGTTGTTTTGTTTTGTTTTTCTTTTCACAGCATTTCCAGGAGTTAGAGGAGTAACTTTCATTCCTGACAATGATCTGGGTGGTACATCAACCACAGTTACTAAATTTTTATTTTTTTTCATTCTGTACCTGTTTTTCCATTATCTATGTATCTATCTTAAAGAATTAAGGTGAGATAAGAAAAAGTCTAAAGCTAAAAAATTAGCAGTATTACAAGGACTTTGTAATTATAATTATATCAAGGGAGATATGTGATACATTAATTTAAATAATATTTAAATCTTTAACCAAACAGCACACTCATATCATGTCCAATGCCACATACATACCTTCATTCTTAAACTACTACAAAATAAATTGGTTCATAGCCAGTTTTTTTAAAAAATGGGTGAAAAAAACTGAAGGTTTTCTATGTAATAACTCAGAAAGAGATGTCCATAATTTTCATTAAAGGGCCACTGCAATAAAATAAAATATTTTCTTTTTTATTTTACAAAATAAGAAGTGACATGAAAAAGCAAAATGGAACACCATAGGCTATCTGTAGATTTTATATGATACCGAACCACAAAAGAGACAAACTAATATTACAACAAAATGACAAATTTGATAATGGAATACAGAATTTTAAAATGATGAGGCTTAAATGTGGAAGATTAGACACAAGAGGAAGCATATTAAGAAAATGTCACATTTCTTCAATTCTAAGATGTGCTTTTTCACATTTTATTACCCCTGAAATCAGGATTGAGTTTAGAATTAATAGAGGGTCATTTAATTGGATATTTTTTCTTTCATAGGGAAATGTAAAATAATATGTCTTAGAGAACATCTTAGATTTGATGAAATACGGTATGAGTTCCAAAACTGATAAAGGTGAAAGTAATAGACTGAATAGGTCTGATAAATTTATGAATGACTACGCTTTACACCCCTAAAGTTTATTTGTTGGTTAGCTGATCGTAACTCAAGGTATACTTTACCATCTAAGAATTGCTATGAAATAATTGTTAGGTTTTCAGGATGCCTTAGATAAATTTATATAGTTTAACTATACTACTATTAATATTATGTTTTACCATCATTTTTATGTGCAAATGTATCACATATATTGTCAGGAAAGGAAAAAAGTATATCTCCGTCCACTACTGCTCCAGTTCTAGACAGCATTCTCTGTCATTCTTCCCACTGGGTCTTGACAGTGAAAAGGAATGTCTCCTACTCTCTTACCCCCATGGTACTGAAAGAGCACCAGCTTTTTTTTTTTTTTGAGAATGGTATGGTGAACTCCCATAATACCTATTCAAAATTGGGAATAAGAATAGATGTTATATATTTTTATTTCACTCTATATTTTCAAACAAGTCTTTGTTATTGCATGGTATTTACAAAAGATACATTATCATTCTTATATTGTACAACTCAAAAAATAATGCATTCTCCATTTCTGGCCTTTCTATAATATATTTTATTACAAATTGATTTTATGACTTCAAACAAGTCTCTTTTCATCTGCTTTTTTTCCTAAACTCTCACTCCCACACCCCTATATTACCCCTCTCTACCCACACTGGTAACCACTAGTTTGTTCTCTATATCTGTGAGTCTGCTTCTTTTTTGTTATATTCACTAGTTTCTTGTATTTTTTAGATTCCACATAAAAGTGATATCTTACAGTATTTGTCTTTCTCTGACTTATTTCACTTAGCATAATGCCCTCAAGTCCATCTATGTTTCTGCAAATGCAAAATTTTATCCCTGTTTTATGACTGATGAGTATTCCATTGCATATATGTATTCCACAGCTTCTTTATCCATTCATCTATTGATGGACACTTAGGTGTCCATCCTGACAATTGTAAGTGATACTGCTATGAACACTGGGGTGCATGTATCTTTTCCAATTAGTGTTTTTGGATATATATACCCAGGAGTGGAATTACTGGGTCATGCAATTGGTAGTTCTACTTTTAGTTTTTTGAGAAACCTCCATACTGTTTTCCACAATGGCTGCACCAATTTACATTCTCACCAAAAGTGCAAGAGGGTTTCCTTTTCTCCACATCCTTGTCAACATTTGTTATTTGTGTTCTTCTTGATAATAGCCATTCTGACAATTGTGAGGTAATATCTCATTGTGGTTTTGATTTGCATTTTCCTGATGATTAGCGATGTTGAGCATCTTTTCACATGCCTGTTGACCATCTGCATTTCCTCTTTGGAAAAATGTTTATGCAGTTCTTCTGCCCATTTTAAAATCAGGTTGTTTGTCTTTTTGATGTTGAGTTGTAAGAGCTGTTTAAATATGTTGGATATTGATCTCTTATCGGTCATATTACTTGCAAATACTTTCTCCCATTCAGTGAGTTGTCTTTTCATTTTGTCAATGGTTTCCTTTGCTGTGCAAAAGCTTTTAAGTTTAATCAGGTCTCATTTGTTTATTTTTGCTTCTATTTCCTTTACTTTAGGAGACAGATCCAAAAAAATATTGCTGCAATTTATGTTGAAGAGTGTTCTGCCTATGTTTTCCTCTAGGAGTTTTATAGTAGCTGACCTTATATTTAGGTCTTTAATCCATTTTTAGTTTATTTTTGTATATGGTCTTAGAGAATGTTCTAATTTTATTCTTTTACATTCTTTTTTTTTCTTCTTAATGTTTCTAATTTAAATAGGTGGGGATTCTATTCAGAGTCAGACATATATAGTACATATTTTACCTGACATATTTTAAAATAAATTTATTTTATTTATTTACTTTTGGCTGTGTTGGGTCTTCGTTGCTGTGTGTGGGCTTTCTCTAGGTGCGGTGAGTGGGGGCTACTCTTTGTTGCAGTGCATGGCCTTCTCATTGTGGTGGCTTCTCTTGTTGCAGAGCGCTGGCTCTAGGCATGCGGGCTTCAGTAGTTGCAGCACGTGGGCTCAGTAGTTGCGGCTTGCAGGCTCAGTAGCTGTGGCGCATGGGCTTAGTTGCTCAGCAGCATGTGGGATCTTCCCGGACCAGGGCACGAACCCACGTCCCCTGCATTGGCAGGCGGATTCTTAACCACTGTGTCACCAGGGAAGCCTTTACCTGACATTTCTACATTCAAATTTAAGAACATAAATATGGACAATGATTTAACTTAAAATATTGCAGCTTTAATTAATTTTATTCCCAACAAATGTGACATTTGAACCATGGAATGAAATGAGTTAACATTTTTCTCTGTAAATTACTTTCAAACAATTTTAGATATTTTTGAAACATTACAATATTTCAAGCTACCAAGTGTATATAGAGAGAAGCTTAGCAAATATTTTATTCATACAAATTAGAATCCCATCATATTATAATTAAAATTGAAAAATTATCTAGATAGCAAAGCAGTGGTATAGCTTTGATGAATTTTTTAAGGAAGTTTGCTTTTTCTGTGTTATATTGAAAAGCATGCTCACCTAGAGTGTTACAGAAAATAGGCAGGCCAGTTTGATGAGGGAGACTACTTTTACTTTATATTCCAATTTACAAAAAAAGCTTAAGACAATTGTCCTCTGAACATTACACAATGTGATGATTAGGATTACAGAAGATTATATACTGGAATTAAAACAATTAATATGTAAACAATGGCTTCCCTCTCTGTTTCAAAATAAGAAAGACTCTTAGTTTTCAGCCACTGTAAAAAAAAAAAAAAGCATTTCAGCAGTGTCAAGCTGTGAAGAATCTACAGCTCATCTGCATATCCTAATCCTCACCCAAATTTTTATGGTGCTGACCATCTGGATGAATGAATGCTACAGATGACTGCCCATGTCCTTTCAACAGAAGCTAAAGTTATGCCTACTGCTATGGAAAAATATATTTTGGTTGATCCTTAGGAATTCTATTTGTCAACATACTGGAAAATGGAAATGTGCCTGGGTATGTTCTGTACAGAATTTTTCTTCTATGTATTAACTTATGTTTCTATAAACTTTATAAACAAGACTGTCAGTTCCTGATTACTGGTAATGAGGTTAAAAAACTAAGATTGGAGTCAGAGTATAGTACTTGGGTTTGAGTTAGGATTTAACACTTTTCCTGTTTTTTGTTTGTTTGGGGTGTGTGTGTGTGTGTGTGTGTGTGTGTGTGAGTGTGTCTGTCTGTCTGTCTGTCTGTAAACTCCAACACTTTGACCTCCAGGATGTTCATCTTTAATAGAGACACTGACACATAGATACCAAATTGTTATAAAAACTGAATCAAAGAACATAAGGAAAACAAAGCAAAAGTTGTTTGTTTATAAAGACTAATAACAATGAAAAATATTTGTAAGACTGATCAAGGAAACAGAGAAGGCCAACCTGAAACCATAAAGTTCTAGAAGAAAACATAGGGGGAAAGGTCCTTGACATTGGTTTTGGCAAAGTTTGTTTTTTTTGTTATGACACAAAAGCACAAGCAACAACAGCAAAAATCAACAAGTGAAATTACATCACAGGAAAAACTACAATAGAAAGAAAGGATCAGCAAAATGAAGTGTAACCTACAGAACAGGAGAAAATACTTGCAAACTGTAAATCAGATAAGGGGTTAATATCCAAAATAAATAAAGAACTGAAACAGTTCAATAGCAAACAAAACAAAACAAAACAGAACAGGCAGAGGACCTGAATAGACATGATTCCAAAGAAGACACAGAGATGGCCAACAGGTACATGAAAAGATGCTCAGCATCACTAACCTTCAGAAAAATGTAAATCCAAACCAAACTGAGGTATCACTTCACACCTGTTAAAATGGCTAATATCATAAAGACAAGAGATAACAAGTGTTGGAGAGAATGTGGAGAAAAGGGAGTCTTGTGCATTGTTGGTACAGCCACTATAGAAAACAATATGGAGGTTCCTTGAGAAGTTAAAAATAGAAATACCACATGATCCAGCAATCTTACTTCTGGGCATATATCTAAAGGAAATTAAATTACTCTCTCAAAGAGATATATTTATCCCAATGTTCACTGCAACATTCCTTACAATAGCTAAGACATGGAAACAACTTAAGCATCCACTGATGGATGAATAAATTAATAAAATGTAGCATACATCCACACAGACACACACCACACACGCAAGGGAATATTATTCAGTCATAAAAAGAAGGAAATCCTGCTGTTTGCAACAACATGGATGGGCACTGAGGGCATTATGCTAAGTGAAATAAGTTAAAGAAAGACAATCTGTATGATCTCACTCACACATGGAATGGATAAAAAGCCAAACTCATAGAAACAGAGTAGAATTGCAGTTGCCAGGGTCTGGGGGTGGAAGAAATTCAGAGATATTGTTCAAGGGTACAAAATTCCAGTGAGAAAATTAATATGTTCTGAGGATCTAATATTCAGCGTGGCAACTATAGTTGACAATATTTTACAGTTGACCCTTGAACAACTCAGGGGTTAGGGACACCGACTCTCCACGCAGTAGAATATCTGATTAGCACTTTATAGTAGGTCCTCCATGTCTGAGGTTCTGCATCTGTGATTCAACTAACTGAGGACTGTGTAGTGCTGTGTAGTACATATTTATTGAAAAATAATCCGTATATGCGTGGACTTGCACAGTTCAAACCTGTGTTGTTCAAGGGTAAACTGTATTATATACCTGAAAGTTACTAAGAGATTAGAGCTTAAATATTCTCACCAGGAAAAAAAAAAAAAAGTATTTATGTGAAGTGATGGATGTGCTAATGAACCTTATCGTGGTAATCATTTCACAATATGTGTGTGTGTGTATCAAATCGTCACTTCGTACACTTTAAACTTACATAAAATCATAGGTTACTTGTATCTCAATAAAGCTGGGTAAAAAGAGAAAATAGAGAAGGCCAAATAAATGTCCAGTGAAAGGAAGAACATAAATACATAAAATAAACCATACTTAAAATAATAACTTGTTGGAACTAATGTATGCAAATAAATATAAAAATTTAGATCAATTAGACAACATTCTAGACAAAATAAGTTATCAAAATTGACTTATGAAAATGAAAACTTGACTACCCCTATAACGGTCAAATAATATAAATATGGTGAAGAAACCCAAACAGACTTCTGAAAAACTACAGAATTTTACTGTTAATCAGGAAAATATAAATTAAAAAGGTATTACTCCACAGATATTAATATCTTATAATTTCAAATAATAATAAGGACTTGAGGTGATGGAAACACTGATAACGGTAAGAGTGTAAGTTTGTGAAACCAATTTGGAGAGGAAATTCCATTAATATTTAGTAACATGAAACGTACATATTATCCAAGTCAGCAATTGTACTTGTAGATAACTTCCCTAGAGGAAATTCTTGCACATGAGTACAAGGGGACATGAGACAGAATGTCTTGTTGCAGTATTGTAAATAAGAGTAAAATGCTACCACCCTAATATTCTTTCAGTCAGAGAATAGATAGTTAACCTGTTGTTTATTCATTTTATGTAACACTGTACAGCAAAATACATTTTCATATTAACATGGGCAAATCTCAAAAATAGCAAGTTGACTAAAAAAGTAAGTTGAGAAAATATGCATACCTCATCATGCTATTTCTCTACATTTTAAATATCAAACACATCTACACATACTGTTTTATATATGATTCACATCAACTTCTAGATAGTTACTTTTGTATATATCTTTATCTATAGGATATAAAGCAAGTAAGACAAATACTAACATTTGTTAAATCTTGGACTACGTGTCTGTCATATTACGACAACTATTTTGTTTGTACAAATGGCTATGTAATTCAAAAGAAATGCAATCTATATAAGAAAAATATAAGAATAGCCATAAGAATCATTCATTCATGAATACTTAATATAAACTAGGAGAAAGTAAGTCATAAGATGAAGCCTACCCCTAGTATACAGTTGTAGTCTCTAAATTTAATTTCCTTCCAGAAAGAACTAAGATTCCTTTGATGAATGGCTTATTCCGAGGTCTAGGTCAAAAAATGTACAAGATAATCTTACCATGTCACTTTGTATGAGAAAGCAGGATAACTACAACAGAGTATAGGGGCCATGTGATACAAAGTCAGGATCCTTCTAGTTATATTATATACAAGAGTAAGTTAGATGGTGAACAACAGCCATTGGTACACATTTTTTAAATTATGTGTAACTTATTTATTAAAGCTTCTGAGAATAGCTGGCTTCATTTCTTACTCTTCCTCCATTCAAATCCCTGAATAATGTTCCAAACACGTAAGGAATTAACAAACCTAATTTGACTCACACTAAATTATGTCTTTCAATCTAGATCATGTTAGTAATTTTGAACTCCATTTACCTTGTTTTTTTTCTGTTTCATTTTTCAATTGGTTAAAAACATATTTATTGGGCCCAGGCATATACTCAGTATGTTTTTGCTAAGACTCCATGAATAAAAAAATATCATTCTCAAGAAAGGCAGCTGACTCTTCACCCATAACCCATCACATCAACAATAAAGACAAAGCAGAAGTATCTTTCAGCTCAGAAGAGAAGCTTCACATCATGGCCTAAATTCTTTCCAAACTATTAAAATTGCCACCATGGTAGCCTCTTTATTACACCAGTGAAAGCTTAAATGTGAAAAATGATTTATATATTTTAAAAGCTTTACCAGGTTTAGAAGTAAACTATATATATATATATATATATATATATATATATATATACACATACACACACACACACACACGGAGAAAGCAATATGTCACTGGATCATTTAGTTTCAAAATAAGCTTATTCAAGCACACTTGGCCTAAATCCCCACCTGTCTTCATAGTCAGAAACTATCTTTAAATTTTACTGAAGGTTAAAGTCTAAACTGAATGTCCAGACTCAAAAGAGTGGGTCAAAAGAGAGAAAACATAAGTTTCCACTTATTCCCAAGTTCTGCCTTTGAAAATCTAGTTTGTCTGAGGTTCAGCCTCTCATCTTCATGAGTAAAAATTCATCCCCCTTCAGGGTACAATCCATACCAGTGTACCCCATAAGCACTGACTGAAACACTGGCTTCAGTAGGATGGGTTTAACTAACATATTCAGTCACTGGACATTGTCATTGTGACTATCCAACCTATTCTAAGTCATTAAACTTAGGATTTAGAGCTACCTTTATTCTCATTCCAGTGACAATGTGGATTTTACCCAAGCCTATAATCCTGGTAAACAGGGAAGGATAGAGAAATCCCCCCACCCTTTTGTTTTGGAAAAGGGCTTAGGTAAAAAACATCCTTCCCTACATGGCTTAGATAAGGCTCATGGCTGCTCCCTTGTTACCTATGGCAAGGCTAGACAGACCTCAAACTCTCATTCTTTGTCTCATAAATGATGAGCTGAACTGTTTTGTCTCCACTGTTCAATCAGAATAAAATGCTTGAAAACCAAACTTTCCCCCAGACTGTTGGACTTTGGCCTGCCCTCAACCCTAGTCAGCATAAAACTCCAGAGAACAGGCTGACCCCAGGATAAAACATTCACTGATCTGCTGTCTAGTCACACCACCCTCCTTCATCCCACTTCCCTACACCTGCTTCTTTCTAGCTTTGTTGATTCCTCCCTAATAAAGAAAAGCCCTTTTGTGATTAACTTTTGAGATTCCTGCAGAGCTCACGGTTGCAGCATATAAAAAAAGTCCCCATCCCCCTATTGCAATAGTGCCTTTCACTCTTCTTGCTATAGTCCTGAGTAAAGTCTCTCCTTGCCTAAGTCTCAATTTGATTTTTATTTGACCCTGTGGAAGAAACTGCTGGTTCCCCCGCAGTGTTCAGTCTCCTCCTTTTCTATAAAGAACTTTGAATTCTTAACTTTGAAATATAATCTACGTTTCCTAGGATTCCTTGCAACCTCTTAATGTAGTCATACCAAAGCATGGCCAATGGTAGGTAAGCAGAACTGGTATTCAACTTTCAGAAACTTCCAAAAACTATGAATAAAGGGAAGTGTGTGCTTTTTTCATACCCTTTTCACCTTTCTGTTACTGAAACATGAATATGATGCCTGCAATTGGAGCAGCCACATCGACAGTGAGATACCAGTAGTGTGTTGAGGAAGGTGGACCAATATAAAATAAGCCACTGTTTGGGGGGGTGGGGAGGAGCAAGTTTTATTACTTGCAGCCAAATCTAATGTTACTTGAAGCACAACACTTAAACTCTCCTATTCTCCACGTAAAACCTCTACTAAAAATGTTAGAAAAAAATATTCAAACCCTTGCCACCTCAGGGTAAATCTCCCTTACTGAATAATTATTTTTAGAACTGTTCTTTTTTGAATCAAGGACAAAGAAGTGGAAGTAAAATGACTAGAAATGAACAATGGAGAGTCCCTAGAAATTAGAATAAATCATCTATTGATTTAAATCTGTTTCTGCCGACTTTCTGTATTACAGTGTAGTAAATAATTAGAAATAATCAGAACACAGTGGATATGTGGAACAACTAATGACTACTCTGCTGAAAAGATTCATATTCCTTCTTTATTAGCTTGGAACTAACAATGTCTTGGTTCAAAAGAGTATAATTCTGACATCCCTGTCCATTAGACAGCCTGTCTTTTCATCCATGATCAACTATGAGTACTAATTTATTACTCCTTAATTTAACCCAAAGAGTTATCCAAGTCACAGCAAAAGTCAGATGCAGCAGAGAAGTTGAAGGTAGTTTATTGGTTTGCAAACATCAAAACCAGAAAAGGTATCTGTAGCACTGCAACATCTCAGTGAGTTCACTTTGCCATAAGGCCACAAAATGACTGAAAGTAACCTGAACATCACTGATTTCTTTCAACCTTTTAACTTTGAGCTAAAAGTCCCATTAAAATTTATACATGGTTCTTTAGAAAGCACATGCACACAAAAATACACACGCACACACATATAAAAATATAACCTTGAAAACTAGATATTCTACTGATCTATTTTGCTTTTGGATATGTGTTCACAAGTTCCACCGATATCAGTTGAAAGAATATGTACTTATTTTAAGTGTGAAAATTCACCAACTGTCACTGTAAATTGAAACAAAAAGTATATAATTATCTATATAATTTATTATCACATGTACTCAAGCACTTATATAATAATACTAATTTGATTTTATTTCCCTTTCAAGACAGAACTCTTGTTTTTGAATAAACATTAGTTTAAATCATAAATAAGGCTATGGTAATGCATAAAAAATTAGAATAAGTAAGTGATACTAATTATTTAGATCACAAACATATGAGCATATTTAATAGATATATGTCAAAGGTTACCTTTAACCATACATATATATATAATATATATAGCCCCAAATTAAATTAGTGTCATATGTAATATTCACATGTCTATGACTAAAATAATATAAATTCAAGTTAAAAATGACATGTAATTTCAGCATTCCTAATTTAAGAATGTATTTCCTAAGTGATTTTTGAGTGATGTAGTTGCTTGATAATCAGATTTTACTTTTTTTACTTTCATAAGCAACTCTACAACATCACATCAATTCTAATTTACAGTATATCTCACCTAATTAGTACACCACGGGGAAAAGAAATATACCAATGAAGTCATTGTCCCAGTTATCAAAAGCCATAGGAAAATATTATCCTAGTTGGTAATCATTTTTTCCTTGCATTTTAAAAATAAAAAGCAGTATCAGATTTAGGGATAAATCAGTCCTACTTATAAATCTTAGTACAAGAGCAAAGAAAGTAAACTACAGAGAAGTCTATATTTTTTCTTAAGAATTGTATAATTGAAATAATGCCAGCCATTATAATATATATGTGTTTTCACATATTTCATAATCAGTATTCAGTCAACACAAATATAAGTAAGATAGGTAATGTGTGAATTATTTCAAAATAATCAAAATTTGGGCCAATTAATTTACTTTTGAATTTAGAGCAATTAAGGAACAAAATAAAGATCTAAATAAACCTCTACAATCTTCCATCAATATAAAAGAGAATCACAAACTCTGTTTTGAATATCCATGTACTAAAAAGTGATCTATGATAAGTTTCAAAATGAAGTTGTTTTATTCATTTAAATTATATCCCTCTCCATATCTATTCATATATCTGTATCCATCTACCTATCTAAAACTTTGAGCTAATAAAAAATTGGAGATTATTCAATGAGAAACAGGTTTTTGAATTCCATGTCACCTCTTAGATGTCTTAATACTATACAAGATTGTATTTGCCTATTTGAAGAAATATCCCCTAACAATTACTATGGATTCTTTCTCCAAATAGAGAAGTTAGTTCACTTGAGTCAGTAACCCTCCAACTATTTATTTAGCAGTCTCTTATTAAAAGTGCTTCTTTTTTGATAATGTATACAATCTATTACATTCATATGTTGATGCTGTTATTACTGGTCTTGTGTAACTGAGATTCGATGTTATAAACACATCCTTTTGATACCCTTCTAGAGTTTACATTAGGTGTTTTTTTTTTTAATTTAAATAAAATATTTAATATAATACACTGAAAGTAACCTATTTCTATAACATTTTAGTATTTTGAATGTATTAACCATTTGTGTACAAACATCTAGATAGTTTCTTATTGAGATACTCATTCTAGAAGTATGTCTTCAAAAGTTATTGCATTGATTAAGCATTTTTTCAGACTCTTAGATACCACACAGGATTCATTACTTTATGCATTTATAAAACATACCTTTCTAGGTACTGTGGATAATAAAAAAAAACTTAGTATGTGGCCTGTTGACAACAATTTCATTTTTAAATATGGAGGCTACATATTTAAATGCTTTTAAAGTACAATGAATTAAGCATTAAGCACTATTCTGAGATAATAAATCAAGTGTTATGAAAATGAAGAAGGACCAAGTGATGGTTAAGAGTTAAGATTTGAGAGTTGTACCCCTAAGAGTTATTTTCTGATCTGGCCATGTACCAGCTATGGGTTGCAAGTTCCTCATTTATAAAATGAGAATACCAATAAGAGAAACCATCTCATAGTGTTGTTGCATGTTTTAGATTATTGCAAGGTTTCAATGATATGAAAGAATGAAGAATGCTTAGCCCAGCTCATATAAAGAAAGCATTCAATACATGATATTTACAATCTTATAATCAAATTTCCCTAAAAGAATCAAGAAAGGTTTCCTGGAAGTTTTAGTACCTAATCTGGGCTCTAGAACTGAGCACTATGCCTGAAATGAATGAATGAATGAATGAATGAATGAATGAATGAATCTCTGAGAGAGGTAGTATTTCAGTATTTTAACTAAGGGACTAGTTAAATCAAAAAGGACAGAAATATAATAGAGCAGGTTCAAAGAAACAATTAGTAGTTTCATGAGGCAATGATATCATATAAATGAAAAGATGCAATGCACTGTGAATAGGTTCTAGCTATTCAAATACTTCCAGTAGTACTGTTCAGAAAAACAGGCCTTGGGCTCAGTTTAGAAGTGACCTGGAGGTCTCTCCTAGAAGTCATAAAAAGATGGCAGAGTCTTAAATTCAGGACATGCTGGATAAACCAAATGAAACAATGCTGTAACATGCCTTCCTCAAGCCTTGCCCTTCCTGAAGGCAGAAAATAAGGTTGTCTTTATAATAGAATAAGAGGAGCTTGATGAGGTTTCCCCGCTTCTACACAACATTCAAGTATCTCATCCATTAAATCCAAGATTCTATAATTACTCTATAAAATTTTAAATCTGAAAGGTGCATCAGAAGCTATATAGTCCCAAAAGGCATAAAACTTTGTTACAGCTCTCTTTAACTTCTCTTCATTGCACTTACCTCATTTTAAAGTTATGTATCTGTATAATTACCTGATTAATCTGTCTCTCCCTACTAGAATATGAGCATAATGAGAGTAAGTATTGCATTATTTTTTTCTCACCATTGTTTCCCAAGAAACAAATACAGTGTAAGGCACATGGGAGGAGGATACTAACTGAATGATTGAATAAATGAATGAGTGTATTTCAAGTCAGGAAACTGAGCCCAAGGGAGTTTCAGTACTTTGCCCTAGTTAACACAGACAGAATTTGTATCTAGAAGCAGCTCTCCTATTCTCCTGCTTTCTCCTACTCTCAGTACATTGCCACCAGTTAATCATATCCTCTCCCTGACACGTCTTTAGCAATGACAAGTACTTCCTCAAGAGACCGTATTACATGCCTCTGAAACCTTAAAGTGAATGAGTATATCAACCTGTTTTGTCTGTCTTAAAACAGACTCAGAGAAGTTTAGAATTTGGATATTTTAGCAAAGGGTATAGTAGTGTAAATTGTGAAACACAGTATTAAACACCAACTTAGTCCATCTTACAATTTTGCTTAGAACTACATTCAGGCTATCACCTTGCTATGATAGAAATAAAATATGTGAGCCCATTTTCCAACTAAATGTTAAAGAACGAGATTCCACATGCGTTCTCCATTCTTCCAGGGCAAGAGTTTTTAAGCAACAAGGACTAGAATAGAAATGAAGAGAAGGGGAGTAGGAAAAGGGAAGGGAAAGAGATCCTTTCCCTTGGAAACTGACAGCTATTACCATGCACAGTGTTCAGTAACTATTTGATGATTCTTAAGAAGATGACAATAAAGAATGATATTAAAGTGAGAAGGGATAATGTTATTGTAACTCAAATATGATTTTATGAATGTTAACTTATGTACAAGAAGTTACTTATGATTTCTATGCCCATAGAAGAACCCACATTCCATCTAAAGATATTTGTTATTCTCTTCAACCACAATTCCGTCTTGCACACAGAAACCACTGCATTATCTGAGGACACACAAAAAGAAAAAAATGTCAAAAAAGAAAACCTTTAGTTTGTTATCCTAGTGTTTCTACCACAACACAGAAGCAGGTATTTTGTTTTCTCAACAATACTTCTTCCTGGGTTATTTATTGAAAGGAAAGAACACTAATAATGTACATAACAAGATTTTATGCTTACAAAACAACAACAAAAACAAAATGAAAAACGAATGGATCATATCAAAGAGTATTTTAATCTTCTTTAGATCATTCTTGCTACATTGTCATATAAAATATCTCTTAATTAAATATTTTCTTAACCAACTTTTGCATCCATTTCAAGTGTAATTTCCTTCATTCAAAGTCAATAGAAATGGTATCCAAAAATCAAGCTATAATCTAAAGATTTAACTGTACACCTCAATATTAGAACATGGAATTATGGACTGTATGTGTAACTATTGGTGTATAAATGGTCATTTGCTTCATTATAGCAATTGATTTTTCCAAAACACAAAGAAGTGCTCTGAATTTCTTTTTAACAAGTGAAGTAAAATCAATTAAATTATCAATAGGCCATGACTTAAATCTTAAATCAATATTTCTGTATTATAGAGACAAGTTGAATATCCTAATTATCTCTACTTATAATTAAAATATTTAGTATGAATTTATAATAAAAGAAGAAAAGTTTATAAAGTGATAGAGTCTATGCTTGTCTTTCAAAGCTAAATTTAAAAAATTAGATATCTGGGACTTCCCCGGTGGTCCAGTGGTTATGACTCCGTGCTTCCAATGCAAGGGGCACGGATTTGATCCCTGTTCGGGGAACTAAGATCCCACGTACCGTTATTTGAAGCAAAAAAAAAAAAAAAATTAGACATATAGAAGGAACTATCAGAATCAGATTAGGTAAAGAAAAATATTCTCTGGTTTTATTTTAGTAGTAGTGGGCATTTGTTATTTGTCTGCCAGCAAATGTTCCCTCCCTTCTCATTAGCATTATTGTTAAGGGCGGAGGGGGGGAATCATTCAATGATTTACATATTTTTACGTAGACTTTATTTTCTAGAGCAGTTTTAGGTTCACAGAAAAACTGAGTAAAAATATGGAGTTCCCTAACAGTCTGTCCCTACACATGCATAGCCCAAAGTCCATAATTTACATTGAGGTTCACTCTTGGTGTTATACATTTTAAGGGTTTTGACACATGTATAATGACATGTATCTACCATTTTTGTATCATGAAGAATAGCTTCCCTAAAAATGCTCTGTGTTCTGTGTATTCATCCCTCCCTCCTCCCAGTCCCTGGAAACCACTGATCTTTTTATCATCTCCATAGTTTTGCCTTTTTCAGAATGTAATATAGCTGGAATCATAAACTATGTAGACTTTTCAGCATTATTTTAACTGTCCATTCAGAAATTCACCCATCCTAGTTTTCAGCTTGGGGTGTAGAAAGAAATGACTTCTACCTTCCAACCAAAATATGGCTCTTGAGGTTTTAAGCCAATTGAGTCCATCACATGCCCTAGCCACAGATTCACAGGTATTCACATTTCTACTTATCAACATGGCTCCCTCCTCAGGGCTTCACTTAAATCTCATCTTATTATTGAGATTTTCTCTGGACAGTCCATCTAAAATTGTAAAAACCACTCTTCATAACCCTTCGGCTCTTTTCTAAATCATTTTCCATTGTAATTATCATGAATTAAGATAGTATATGTCTTACATGTATATTAAGTTTTTGTCTGTTTTTCTATACTAGAAAGTGAGTACTATGAGGGCTAAGATTTTTGTCTAGTTTAGTCATAACTATATCCAATATTATTGCCTGGAATGTTTTGCTTAATAATGATGTATTCATTAAAGGAATAAAATATTTACAAAAAAAAGTTTAAAGCAAATCTAATACTTTCCAAGGCACCAAACAATTTTAAAACACGTTCTAAATTAATGACCAATTAATTATGCATATCTTGAAAGAAATTCATATTGAATTGTTTGAACAGGAAAAAGAAAAAAAAAACTGATCATGTGTTAGCTAAAATATCTGTTAAAACTGCACATATTGCTAGGATCATAAAGTGAAAATACAGCCACGTTAAGAATGATGGGATGGGGATATATGTACAGGTGAATCACTTTGTTATAAAGCAGAAACTAACACACTATTGTAAAGCAGTTATACTTCAATAAAGATGTTAAAAAATAAATGAATAAATAAAAAATAAAATGTTATACCGGGACGAAGTGAGAGAGTATCATTGACATATATATACTACCAAATGTAAAATAGATAACTAGTGGGAAATTGTTGCATAGCACAGGGAGATCAGCTCTGTGCTTTGTGATGACCTGGAAGGGTGGGATAGGGAGGGTGGGAGGGAGGCTTAAGAGGGAAGCGATATGAGGATATATGCATACATATAACTGAATCACTTTGTTGTACAGCAGAAACTAATACAACATTGTAAAGCAACTATACTCCAATAAAGACGTATTAAAAAAAAAGAATGATGGGAAACAATTATAAAAGTGAGCATTAAATTTAGTGAAAGCAACACAAATGGTTTAGTGTCAAGACCTTTGGTAGAGTTGTCAGGCAGATTTACAGGAAAAATGAAAAAGTAAATACTACCCAAAACAATCTACAGATTCAATGCAATCCCTATCAAATTACCAATGGCATTTTTCACAGAATAAAAAATTTTGCAATTTGTATGGAAACACAAAAGACTACAAATAGCCAAAGAAATCTTGAGAAAGAAAAATGGAGCTGGAGGAATCAGGCTCCCTGACTTCAGACTATACTACAAAGCTACATTAATCAAGACAGTATGGTACTGGCACAAAAACAGAAATATAGGATAATGGAACAGGATAGAAAGCCCAGAGATAAACCCACACACCTATGGTCACCTAATCGATGACAAAGGAGGCAAAAATATACAATGGAGAAAATACAGCCTCTTCCAGAACTGGTGTTGGGAAAACTGGACTGCTACATGTAAAAGAATGGAATTAGAACACTCCCTAACACCATACAAAATAAACTCAAAATGGATTAAAGACCTAAATGTAAGGCCTGACACTACAAAACTCAGAGGAAATCATAGGCAGAACATTCTCTGACATAAATCATAGCAACATCTTTTTTGACCCACCTCCTATAGTAATGAAAATTAGAAGAAAAATAAACAAATGGGACCTAATTAAACTTAAAAGCTTTTGCACAGCAAAGGAAACCATAAACAAGATGAAAAGACAACCCCCAGAATGGGAGAAAATATCTGCAAATGAAGCAACTGACAAAGGATTAATCTCCAAAATATACAAGCAGCTCATACAGCTCAATATCAAAAAAACAAAGAACCCAATCCAAAAATGGATGGAAGAACTAAACAGACATTTCTCCACAGAAGACATTCAGATGGCCAACAAACACATGAAAAGATACTCAACGTCACTAATTATTAGAGAAATGCAAATGACAACTACAATGAGGTATCACCTCACACTGATCAGAATGGCCATTATCAAAAAATCTAGGAACAATAAACGCTGGAGAGGGTGTGGAGAAAAGGGAACCCTCATGCACTATTGGTGGGATGTAAATTGATACAGCCACTATGGAAAACAGTATGGAGGTTCCTTAAAAAACTAAAACTAGAACTACCATATGACCTAGCAATCCCACTACTGGGCATATACCCAGAGAAAACCATAATTCAAAAAAACATATGCACCCCAATGTTCACAGCAGCACTATTTACAATAGCCAGGACACACAAGAAACCTAAATGTCCACTACACAAAAATGGATAAAGAAAATGTGGTACATATATACAATGGAATATTACTCAGCCATAAAAAAAGAATGAAATTGGGTCATCTGTAGAAACGTGGATGGACCTAGAGAGTGTCATACATAGTGAAGTCAGAAAGAGGAAAACAAATATTGTATACTAATGCATATATGTGGAATCTAGAAAAATGGTATAGATTATCTTATTTGCAAAGCAGAAATAGAGACACAGATGTAGAGAACAAATTTATGGATACCAAGGGGGTATCCCTTGGTATCCCTTGGGTATCCCTTGGGTATCCCTTGGTATCCCCAAGGGTATCCCTTGGTATCTCCCAGTTTGGAGACTGGGATTGACATATATACATTATTGATACTATGTATAAAATAGACAGCAGATGGGGAACATACTGTACAGCATAGGGAACTCTACCTAATGCACTATGGTAACCTAAATTGGAGGGAAGTCCAAAAGGGAGGGGATATCTGTATGTGTATGTCTGATTCATTTTGTCATGCAGTGGAGGCTAACGCAACATTGTAAAGCAACCATACTCCAGTAAAAATTAGTACTAAATAAATAAATAAACAGTCAGTGACATTAAAATTAATACCAATCTCCCCCCCCCCCAAAAAAAAAAGTAAGACACCTGGGTTGAGCAGATTTTCAGAGTTCAGGTTTTCATAGATAAAGCTGGATTTAGGAAGATGGTTGTCCCAGGAGGTAAAAAGAAAAAGAGATTATGTTAGATTATTTTATATTAGCAAGACTGCATTAATAAAGATGATACATTACATTAAATAAAATGAATTTGATGCATAATTATAAATATCTGCATATATGTTTATATGTAGATAGTAGATGATTAAAATGATTAGCATTTGTTATAATATTTTCAGGGAAGGTTTAATCTTATATAAAAAGTCTGCATTATTTGTAGTTTCAGCCTTGAGAGTTTTTTAAGCAATTTTCCTGAGAATTAACTTTGGTCTAGGTATGTGCTAGAATATTTCTTATCATAACCAGTTATTAAAAGACTGCTTACTTTGTAGTTTCAGTTTTGAAAAAGTTTTAAATAATTTTCTTTTATTACCCTCAGTTGCTGTGGTCAGACCAGGTATTATGTTGCACATTTCTTTTTTTTTTCTTAACCAATTACTTTCCGAGCTATACCACCTTTTGCTTTCTTTCATATTTGCTATTATCTAACACTACTGAATGCTTTACAAATAATACAATCAGGAACTAAAAGAAACTACAAATACTAATATCTCTCTTTCAAATTTTATATTTCCCAACAAATTAGATACCTACAAATAAGAATTCAGACCAGGGCCCTGCACCTCCAACACTGAATGCTTACAAGAGTAACAGCAGTCATTTCTCATAAACCATCTACTAAAATAATGTGCAGTTCTCATCTATATGACAGTTATGGTCATTTTAATATTAAAATATAAATATTTGAGTGACCAGTTACGAGTTATGTCACTGAACCATACACAATTATTGCCAACACTACCTATTAACACGCTCTCTCCAAGAGGTAGATGATATGATTTCTTTGGATGAACACAAGACAGCCTATATTAGACTAGCCTCTCTTGGATTTATAAGGGCATAAATGGCATTCCATTTGCGTTTTACAATATTTGTTGTTCAGCTATCGCTTTGTTTTCTGAAGATTTCTATCAAGTATACTTAAGGTACTTTACAAGACTAAAAATGAGAGAAAAAGAGACTGCAATTCTTTCCTAGATTATACTTGTTGTGTAGAACACTGAATGTCCAACTTTATTCGTAACTTGAACAAACATTTTGTTTGCCACCTGAACTCAGATAACCTGTCAGACTTGCTGCTATCACTCCTTGTGCTGCAAAAATATTTTACTGAGCAGGTAGTACTGTAACTTCAGACTACTTTGTTTCCTTTATAATTAGTGTTGTTCAGGCCAATTTGATAATTTCTTGAATCTTGAATTTGTTGACAGGCCTATTTCAAGTTATGTGAGGCATTTTTGGTATAAGATGATATTATATTTATTTTTTATATTTATTATTTATTTATATTTATTTATTTTTTAGGTATATGATCCATTTTGAGTTAATTTTTTAAAAATCTTCATTAGAGTATAATTGTTTTACAATGGTGTTAGTTTCTGCTTTATAACAAAGTGAATCACCAATACATATACATATATCCCCATATCTCTTCCCTCCTGCATCTCCCTCCCTCCCACCCTTCCTATCTCACCCCTCTAGGTGGTCACAAAGCACTGAGCTGATCTCCCTGTGCTGTGTGGCTGCTTCCCACTAGCTATCAGTTTTACATTTGGTAGTGTATATATGTCCATACCACTCTCTCACTTCATTCCAGCTTACCCTTCCTCCTCCCCATGTCCTCAAGTCCATTCTCTAGTAGGTCTGTGTCTTTATTCCCATCCTGCCCCTAGGTTCTTCATGACCATTTTTTTTTTTTTTTTTTTAGCTTCAATATATGTATTAGCATACAGTATTTTTCTCTTTGACTTACGTCACTCTGTATGACAGAATCTAGGTCCATCCACCTCACTACAAATAACTCAATTTCATTTCTTTTTATGGCTGAGTAATATTCCATTGTATATATGTGCCACAGCTTCTTTATCCATTCATCTGTCAATGGACACTTAGGTTGCTTGATATTATATTTATTATGAACACATTTTTATTTTTTTCATTTCTTTTTTTTCTAATTTTTATCAGTCATCCTGTTGTCTGGCTGGCTTGCCAAAATTGTTACAGAACACAAGTTCATGCACTAAGGAGAATGGGTGGCTTGTGCACAAAAATCCCGAGATCTCCAATGATTTTGGGGGGAAGTTTTTACAGGCAAAATTTGGGGTGAGGGCTGCATGTGTGTGACTTTCTTCTGACTGGTTGGTGATGAGGTAAGTGTGTTCCAGGAATCTTGTGCTCAGCCTGAAGTTACCATCTTCCACCTGGGTGGGGGCCTTAGTTCCTGTAGAAAAACTCAGACACATTGTTATGTATACTCCTTTAGCAGGAACCAGGACCCTGCCCCTTTTCTGCACTATTGTTTCTTGACTGCTCCTTCTTTGTTTCTGCATTCCCTTACTTCCCTAATTAGAAAGTGTTTGAATCTGCCCTTTGGAACTCGGTTAAGGTCTAGAAGGCTTGAAGCCTTTTTCCTACAAACAAGAAATTGGGGACATAAAAAGGCTTTTGTACCCAGGAGGGCCCCAAAGGGTCCTACTCTGTTTCAATCCAACCTATAATAACATTGTAACTTTTACTTTGATGCATGTTTAACACCTTTTAAAGATAGTTTAAAAAATTTTGTGACAATACAAACAAGATGTCATTTAGTACAGTAAATTACAGTGTGATAAAAAACACGTGGTTAGGATTTAGGAAATATGGGTTGTAATTATTTCATTATATTTCAATTATATGACCAGCTCTGTGGTTGTTTATGACTCACTAGATTGCATTCATCTGTGAAATGAATAGCCAGGATAGATCCTAAAGGTTTCAAAATACTATGACTCTACAGATAAAATATTTTGTCTTCACCTTAGTATATCAAAAGTCATATGCACATTGCAGGTATTATATTCAAAAAATTAATAAGAATTAGAATGTTGTTAAGAAATGACACTAGAATGTTGTTAATCTATCAGAACCACATTTGCAGAAACAACCATTACAAGCCTACAAGAGCATTTTTGCTTAATATGGAAGTGATGCCCACTATGGAAGAATAAACAAAATGACTGACTGAAGATAAATAGTGAATATCTATATTCAAAATATTAGGTGTTCCTCAAGTTCCTAAGAAGTTTGTGTCAAGTGGGTTATAAGTCCACCCAGTTTGGAAAAATCATTTCACTGACTTTGTAGACTCAGCTTTCTCCTGTAGAATGAGATTAGTGTAACCTGAAACCTTCCTTAATGGCTAATTAAATTAATTTGGGAAATACTGTTGTAATCAACATAGATGAAATCAGGGAGCAGGAAAGTGACTTGTTAGTGTGGTTCGTAGACCAGCAGCAAGAACATCACCGTGAACTTGTTAGAAACACAAATTC
Organism: Kogia breviceps; assembly: GCF_026419965.1. NCBI lineage: Eukaryota > Metazoa > Chordata > Mammalia > Artiodactyla > Physeteridae > Kogia > Kogia breviceps. Next base: position 139,887,948 of record NC_081310.1, on the reverse strand, counting down.
TCAGATCTCATCCCAGACCTACTGAAATCAGAAACTCTGGGGGAGTGAAGTGAAAATCACCAAGACCTACAGTGATCCTAATACATGCTGAACTTTAAGAATTACTGATTTAGGCAATCAGTGAGCTAACATTATGAATGATGAAGAAGGCAGATACTTAGATGGTGTATTTCAGGTACATTGGACCTGATTAATCTCAATTTTATAGATTGGAAAACAAAGTTTAGGTAATTTATGGTCAATTAGCAGGCAAGAAGCGAACCATGTGAATCCAGATCTGCCTTAAACAGGAGTTCAATTGTGTTACTGCCATTCCACCCATTAAAAAATAAGAACAAGAATATTAGAATAATACATTGTTGGTTCAACACCCTAAATCTTAGCTTAGAGTTTAACTCCAGTTTTAAATATGCTGACCTCAAGGAAATTTAAAGTTCCTTTTTAAAATAACTGAAACATACAATTATCATTTAAGAATATAAAACAATATATAATGTAGCTCTAAAAGTGTTTTATGAAGAGGCAGTATTTACAGTCATGCTTGTCAAACTTTAATGAATCATCTGAAAACCTTTTAAAATGTGAATGTTGAATCATTAGGCCTGGGGTGAGGCCTAGATTCTGCATTTCTAACAAGCTCCTAGAGGATGCCTGTGCTTGCGTAGAAAGTGTATGGAAATGCAGGTGGCCTACACTGGAGTCAGATTGGAACTACCAGCTACCATTTATAACAGTGTGGTTTAAGCAAGTTAGAAAAAATTTCTGGGCCCCATCTGTGAAATGCAGATAGGAATATCCCCTATCTTTTAAGTAAAACAATGTTTATCTTTTAATATATATAAAATACTTAGTCTGACACACAATAAGCTAATTATAATTTTTAGCTTTTAATATTTAGATCAAGAGTTACCTGTCACTACAAAATGTATGTCATTTTCAAGCACGATTTCATGTGATTAATTCATATAAGTAACATATAAATATTGCATTGGAAGCAGCAAATCCAACAGAAAAAAGAATGACAAATTATTAAATCTGTAGAATAATAAAGTTTTATTCCTTATGAAATACTGTTTGAGTTCTTAGCTCAAATTACACATTTTTAGTTCTTGTATCCGTCTCCATCAATGATATCTCAATAACTTCTACATAAGCCTTTTTTTTTCCCCTGATAGTCTTTTCTTTCTTTTCTTTAATTCCATCTCATTAGTTATAGCCTATGTCCACTTGGGACACTTTAAATAATTTCTCGCCCTGAAGACAGAAGATTAAATTATGGACTATTAAATATATGTATCTAATTAGTCCAGTGATTAATTTCAAATTTAGTTGAGGTAAGAAATCCTAAATCATACCTAACTTCAGGGATTTGTGGTTGAAGAGTCTCCTAATTTCTTAAATAGAAAATGATTACTAATATATTTTATAAGCATTTTAACCATGTAAGTGGTCAAACTGGAAATTAAAGTCAGAAGTTAGGGATTTTCCAGATGACCAACAGTTTACCATTAGATTTTTAACGTCTATCAAAAATTGGATAAAACTCTAAAATCATTCCTGACTATTCCAAACAACTAACTCACATTTTCATATTAAGAGAAGTGTATTTCTTTCTTTAAATATATGTACAATCAGGAATCCCTAGAGATTTTCTCACTCCCCAAGGATGTTGCCATTTAGAGTCCCTTAGGTATATAATCATCATTATATAAATGGAATAACCTAAGGCAAAAAGTTTATCAAAGATAATTATATACCTGGGTATCTGGAGACAGAGAGGATCAAAAGAGGAAGAGATCTAAAATATTTCAACTTCAGAGAAGTATTCTTTTTTTTTTTTTTTTTTTTTTTTTTACTTTTAAAAATTAAGAGCTTCTACCATAGATATAAAGGATAACATAGTAAGGGTTTATTTTGTAATTAATATGCATGGGAATTTACACAGTTAATTTACATTCACATTTACAGGAATTACCTCTAACCTACATATTGACAGAGGAAACTTTAATTTTATGAGTACAGAAAACCTAAGTGCCTAATTTTTTTCTCCATTGCCTTTAATTAAAATAGCTCCAGAATCATCTACCTGATAATGTGGATAATTTGTTTTTTAACAGGAAGAAACTTTGCTCACTGAACACATTTGCTAAGCTTGCCTAATGACAACTTTAGATTCATGAAAATTAAATGAGCACATTCTCAGTGGGCAATAGGCCCACTCACTTACTTGCCTTCTCTCTGGGTAAATCAGAGAGCTGTGGGACTTTGGGTAAGTCATCTAAGACCCTGGTCCTAGTTTTCTCATCTAAAAAATAAGGGACTGAGCTAATCTCTAAGGTGCATCAAGATCATATTCCATGAAATGCTATAGTACCCCTGAAAACATTTTAGGGATTCTCTTGCAGATAACTTTAATAGCTTTCAATGTCCAAAAAAGATATAATTCCCAACTGTGAGGCTTTTTGGAAAAACATATATCATCACTTGCCTGTGATACATGAACATATTTAATATTTATTGGACAATGCTTCTTCTCTGAAAATTGTAAAAGATGGTTTCAAACAATTTTTTCCTGCTAGAAATCTAGAGAACTTTCACTTAGGGACAGGCACAAAGCTACATACAGCCTGCCCCAGTAAGAGAATATGCCACAGTAGAATGTTGCAGATTATATTCTCTCAGATATACTAAGGCATCTATTGTCATGCATATTACACATCCATGATGATGGTGAGGATAATTATGACACCATAGATTGCCTACTTACCAGGTTCTGGCTTCCTTTTTCCTTCCTCATCTGTCTTTTCCTCCCTCCCTCTCTTTTCTCCCTCTTTCCTCCTTCCTTCCTTCCTTCCTTCCTTCCTTCCTTCCTTCCTTCCTTCCTTCCTTCCTTCCTTCCTTCCTTCCTTCCTTCCTTTGTGCAAGACTCTGAACTTGATACCTTCAAGGACATACAACCCCACAGGAAAAATAGAAATTAATAAATAATTAGAGTAATGGACAATACATTTGGATATTACAGTTGTATGTAAGTCTCATGGGAGTACAAAGTAGGGAGAATTGGATTTTGCTTGGGTAGAAAGTAGGGAGGACTCCAGAGGGTTTATTACAGTTTAACTATCTTAGTTCTAAAGAAAAAGCAGACTGATTATATTAGTTGGCTGGGGCTGCCATAACAAAATACCATAGACTGGATAGCCTAAACAGCAGTAATTTAATTTCTCACAGTTCTAGAGGCTGAGACATCCAAGATCACTGTGCTGTCAAGGTAGGTTTTATTCTGAGGCCTCTTCTCTTGGCTTCTAAGTGGCTGCTCTTGTCCTGTGCTCCTGTGACCTTTTGTGTGCCAAGGGAGAGAAAGAGAGGGAGGCAGAGGTGGGGGGGTTCTCTCCTGTCTCTTATTATAAGGATACTAATCCTATTGGATCAGGGCCCCACCTTTATGACCTCATTTAACCTTAATTACCTCCTTATAGGCTCCATATTCAAATATAGCCACAGTGGAGATTATGGCCTCAACATATGAATTTTGGGAGGCCATACATATTCAATCCATAACACCAATGAAGAAGGTGAACTTTGTATCATTCCAAGTGAGTGATGGAGGTTGAGTGTTCTATGTCCCAGGCAATACAAACAGTTCACTACAACTAGGGTACAGGTCTGGAAGTGTCAGAAAAGAAACGGGAAGGGTAGAGACTAGCCTGAAACACCCTCCTCAGCAGGTTAGAGGGCATCCTGCACAAAAATGAAGCATGAAACAGCTTTTACGATCCTTGGATGGCTACAAGCAAATTTCAGCTAGTCCATATTCTCTCTCTGCCATTCAGTGAAAAGATTTCTGACTCGTGCTCCACTTCTTGTTAACAACACACTGTGAGGTGCAGATTCAAATGGGGAAGATTTTTAGCTGAACCAGAAATATATCTATTTATTGTTTATTGAGGTTTTTTTTTCTGAAAGAAACATGCCTAAATCTATGTTGTCATATAATTTTAATTTACTTAGAAGAGTTTTATTAAATACAAAGGACACAGTCAACAAGTGAAATGCAGTTATGCTTTTTCTCATTCCCAATCCATAATGAACACATTAGAGATGAGCTCGTCCTCTGTGTTGTACTGTACAATATACAGTTTCCACAAATTCTTATTACTGGTGAACCTTTAATTTTTCTTGGCATATTTAGAAAACCTTGTACCTACTACAAAAGTTCCTTAAAAATGAGAGGCTCAAATGTTAAATCAAAAAGTAAAACATTTTAGGAATATGAGTGTAAAAATTTCACATTATATATTTTCTTCCCTTAGCAAACTTTTGCAACTGGCTTCTGACACTTTAGAGATTTGGGGAAGAAAATATGTGCAAGTCATATTAACACTCACCAGTTGCTTACAAATGTGTTAAGACCAATTATTCTGTGGCCATTATGTATTTGTGATGTCAGGGATTTATTATTCCAAATGCAAACTATATTTACATATCAAAACCTAATGAGATATGAGAACATTCTAACACTGCACTATTCAGTAATGTGCTTTTCTACCTAAAAAGATGTTTGTAAAATAGTGAGGCTCATTAAGGCCATTACTTATAAATTAGCATTTTACTAAAACCTCAGTTTGGTTAAATCAAATTTATAAATCTTGTCAGTAAATATTCTCAGTTTGGTGTTCTGATTTCCTAATGAGCTCTTTGCAATAGAAAAGGTTAGACAATTACCATGTTGGTGTTCAACCAGCATACATTTTAACTTTTCTGTGAAGATGAACATCTAGCTTCAAAACAGAAAGGAAATCATAAAAGTAATTAATTCATCTCATAAAGAATTGAACAATTTAACAAATTTTGTAGAATTTTTGTTGCTTACAAGTCACTAACAATAAAGCATCAAGGTATAAAAGTTTTTACTTATTTGTCCCCTTTTTCTTACAATTTAATGATTAATTGTGTCACTTATCATTCAAATAAGAGAGCATAGCCTCATATAATTTAAAATGGTATATCTGATATGCTGCTACTTAAACAAAGGAAAAACTGACTTAAAAAAATCTCAAAAATGAATCCATTACAAATTATGGAAAAGGTTCTGAAGGAAAGTATCAGAGAATTATAAGAGAAAATAATGACAGAAAACTAATTTATGTTTGGTAGGAGATTGTGCAGAAAAAGTCTAAGATTCCAGTGACTAACAGGCATTAACCAGAGAAAGAGTGAAGAAGAGTATGCCAGGCAGAGGGAATAGCTTGTGCAAAGGCCCCAAGCTAACTCAGAAATGAGGTTCCTGCTCTTTCTACCTCAGTGAAATATTCAATGAGCACAGATGCTTTATATAGCTTTCATAATGTGAATTGGCAGTGACTGGACTGATTAATTATGGAGCTCGATTTTCATTATGAAAATACGTTGTGACCCTCACCTACAACAACTGAAAGCCCCAGACAAAATGTATTAGTCTGGCATCACAATTATTTTGTCTGAGTGGTTGATTTGTTGTTTGTTTATCGGTAATATGAATTTTAAGAAAAGAGGGGCTGATATGATGCTGTTTTGGTGGTGAGAAGGAAAGAAAGGCCATGATACTTGACAAAAAGCCAAATATAATCAAAGGTTGGACTCTCTCAGTGATAATTAAACTGTCTAGCTATACATTTTAGCTATGGAATACCTTTATTTCAGAGATTCCTCCAGAAAAAATAGTTTGCCATTCAAACTCTGAAAGTCATTAGTTGTTTTCTAATTCCATTTCACCCATTAAAACATTGCTGTGAAAAATAATTTTTAATAACCCAAGTTTTTTTTTTTTTTAAACACAAATATATTTATTTAGTTTTGGCACTCAATCTTGGAGCTACTCTGTCTGACACAGGTAACTCAGCAGTCTAGTATAGAAAACAAGACTCCTCCCAAAACAACCTCAATGCTTCCTCCTAGCTGTATCCTCACCTTTCTTGTAAAATATCTATCTATGCTATGAGCATCTGATTGTCTGGTTTTAGTTAAGTGCCTAGCACACACTCCAGACACTTAATCATTTGCTAATTTTAGCATCTGTTTCTTGGATGGCTACCTGCACCTCTCTTTCCCTCTTTTTCTTCTTGTCTTAACAAAACCAAAAAAGGTTTTCCCTCACCTTCACAACATATAACACACATATCTACTAGTTGAGTTTAAGCTATTGCACTAAATAATTAACTCCGGGAACTATTCTTCCTAATACTCACAGAATTTTCCCCAATTTTCACCACAAATCTGTTTCCATGAATGGCTCAACAGTCATTCAAATTCACTTTATTCAGGTTAATGTTCTCAGGAATTTTACATTTTTACAAACTACAATGGACTACTAAAAAGAATTCAGAATTTCTCTTTTCTTTCCTGAGTATGCCTTAACAATTAAAAATTAATGGAACCAAACAAATCATAAAGCCCAATTATTCAATAATAATGTCTATAAAAATCCCTATCTCATCAAAAGTAACTTTGAAAGGTACCAATGTTTTAAGAAAGCTAATGTTAGGAAAGATAACAATGTTAGCAGAAAATATAAATGTTTATAATCACATAGAGTGGACAAATAAAGTGAATTGATAAAACTAGCAAAGTATTGGATTTCTGTCTTAAAATATCATAATTCACAAACGTAAACAGCTAGTGCATCATAACTCCCCAAATGTTATGTATGAATGTCATATAGCTTCATCTGGTGAGTTCCCTTTTTAATATAGCAAGTTGCAATATTCCCCAAACCACCAGAATATACAAAAAAAAAAAAAAAAAAAAAAAAAAAAAAGATTATTCTACTTGTGGTGACGTCTGAAAACTAAAATGTACAAATTAAAAATAATAAAGTTGTGTTATCCAAATATGAACATGAAATAACACATCTAATTTTTCTAGCTTGCCTTTTTTTTATTATCTATACAAATCTCCATTAAAATTCACATTTTAGGATACATACACAGATTAATGGGGACTTTGATTAAAATACATTTCAAATACTTCAATAATAATTAACATGTTTATTTTTCACTCAAACACGAATATTACTTTGAAAATCTAAACGAAAATCTTTTATTCACTCCTAAGAGAATAAGGTCATATTTTTCTTACTTTATCACTGATTTCCTGCTTGGTATTTTTTTTGAGCAAAATTATACAACTTGCAAGAGTGTATATCTTTTACTGTAGGAATCGAGTGAAGATTTAGGAACACTTCTGCTAATTGATTAGTGTTTATATTAACTAATGACTCTCTTGTCCCCTACTTACCCCTTGTAATAAAAATCCCTGTTTAGATCAAGTTCTGTTCTTTTGTGAATGCCAGTTTAGCATACTGATTACATTTCTCTAAGTCAGGGCATCTCTCCTTCCCAGTGTGTCTTACATTATGTTTTTGTTTTTTATTAGAACTTACAAAGAAACTGTTAGATATTTTATGCAATTGATATTTCAATTTTTCTTAAAAAAGTATTTAATAGTTTGTAAAACTTTGGAATCCACAGACTCCAGAACTGCTGCCATTTTGATAGCAAGCCTTAATCCCAGCCAGTTTCAGGCTATGAATGCCTATTAAGGTTTATTTGTAAGGAAAACAGACTGTTCTTTTTTCTTTCCAAGCTAGGCATGAAAGTATATCTTTTCAATTCTCCCTTCTGCCTCTTATCTCTGCCTCTTCCACTCCCACATTTAATTTTAATAACCAAAATAATAGATTAGAAATGTCTTTTTCTTTAAGCTTTGATCCAAAGTATATGATTCTTAAAGTATGACTAAGCATCTTACTAAAACTTTCACAAGTCTTCAAACCCAGTTTGTAGGACTTTTCTTTTCTCTGTGAATCACATTTCTTTACACATCAAATACAAGTTTTAAATGATCAATTTTCCAATTAAGGTTGAAAAAACACTAATTAATTAGAAATGATGTTTGATGTTTCAAGGTGAACCTGAACTTCATTTTATTTTAAATGTTCCTAAAAAGGCAAATGCTTCATTTAGTGCATTTTTTTTTTTTTTTTTTTTTTTTTTTTTGGTTTATGAAGACTCTAGACCTTGAGAAAACAAACATGTGAGCAGATAATAAAGCAAAGAATTATTTTCACTGTATTAAAAACCTCAACATAGAATTTAGCTATATGAATAAATGGTTGATTAACTGGACAATTCAGTGAAATTTGGTTAGACTCATTTAAAAGTTAGCTGTCAAGCTTTGCCCAAATGCGTTTTATTTTCGTATTAAATGAAGTCAAAACAAATGTAGCCTGATATAAAATTTCATATTAAAACACAGTTTTTTGTATAGATCAGAAACTCATAAACACAGCCACTGAAAAGCCTATTAATTACTCTTTCTGACATTTTCACAGTTTAATTCATTTAGAAAAATAATACATTCATGTGTAAAAAGAAAATTCAGATTTTCTTTTAAGTATATCTCCAAGAAGTCCATAACACTGAGTAAATATTTTAAGGACTTTTTTATTTTAAATTTTCAGGAAAAATAAAATTTTATAAGGGCTTGCAAAGATTTTTTTAAATTTTTTATTATTATTATTATTTTTTGCGGTACGCGGGCCTCTCACTCTTGTGGCCTCTCCCGTTGCGGAGCACAGGCTCCGGACGCGCAGGCTCAGCGGCCATGGCTCACGGGCCCAGCCGCTCCGCGGCATGTGGGGTCTTCCCGGACCGGGGCATGAACCCGTGTCCCCTGAATCGGCAGGTGTGGCGAGCATTGCCCTCTGAGGAATGCGCCATTAAGACCCGCATAAGCCTCAGGGCCCGATTGTACTCTCCTTGGTATGCATCCTGGACTTTATGGTATGAATGTAAAAAAGGAGATGGCCTTTGGCCAGATTGCTCCAGAGACCTGCTCAGTTACTGGGAGGCCCTGGTTGTTCCCTGAAGCTAGGAAAAGCAACCCTGGAGGGGAAGTTGGTGCCTTTGTGGAACAAGCGATAAACCCGCTGATGCAGATATGATGGCGACTAGCCGAGAGGAAAGCCCAGTTCTATAGAAAACTGTCTATGCAAAGTCCCTGCTTTACAATGTCTATGCAAAGTCCTGCTTTACAATGTCTATGCAAAGTCCCTGCTTTAGGGGTATATATATGGCTATGCTTTGCTATTAAATTTGCCTTGCAACCATCAGTTGTTTGTGCCCTTCTGATCCCATACCTTGGTGCTTTCAGTTCCTTACCCCCTCTCGTCGATTGTTGCTGCACTTTGAGGACCCACCGCAGCGGGCGGCAGGCAGGCAGACTCTCAACCGCTGCGCCACCAGGGAAGCCCCGATTGTTTGGTTTTAATTTTTATTTGCTTTTAAAGTCCTCCTGACTTTTGACAGGTGGTTATTTTATTCTATTTTATTCTAACTTTATTGAGGTATAATTGACATATAAAATTGTAATAAATTTAAGTGTACAATATGATGGTTTGAAATATGTATACATTGTGAAAGGAATCCTACAAGTGAGTTAATTAAAGCATCCATTACCTGAGAAGTGGTGTTTTATAATGGTTAAAAGTGGACTCCAAAGGCTGGCTTTGAAACCATCACCACCACTGCCACCTACTAGCTAAGAGATATTTGGAAGTAATTTAACCTCACTCTGTCTCAGTAACGTGGGTATTACAACAGTTCCTATCTTTTAGGGTTATTGTGAAGATTAACTGAGTAATATATAAGAAACAGCTTATATGTCTGACGCCCAAACAAAGTATAAGTGTTAATTATCATTATCAGACTGTCCAGATTACTTGATAATGTAGATTGTTAAAGGAAAAATCACCAGGCTTTTTCTACCCTGATTCTTTATCTTCTTCGATGGCACAGGTCTCTGGGGCTTCCAGTGTCCAGTGTCACCCATCAGTTTCCCCTTTTAGACAAAGAGATCTTAAATGGTTTAACAGAAAAAGGAAGTCACCTGGGCCTTGATTTGAGTTCAAAATTTTTACCACTGAAGGGAAATTTTGAAGTTTTCTTTGGACCCCGAGCCTTCCCATGTCATGCTTTACAAAAGGCCTAGAAAGTGGGAAGAATCTTATATGCTCCAGTTCAGAGAATAGCAGGAGAATCAGACAATTTCATAAAGACACAATAATGCCTTGCCTGAAAGGTTTATGAAATTGAACAAGCTACTTTGCATATAATATTGGCATAATGAGCTGACTTATTCTTAGGGGATGAATATCATACTCCCATGCTTGCAGAGATCTCTGAGAACATTAAGATGATCTTGAAAATGATCAAAGGAATTAAGAATGTAAGTAATTTGCTTAATACCCCCATATCTCTTTCTGTGTGCTCTTTGTGTTAGAAATGGGATCTGTTCTCTTGGTTTCATTTGGAGTAAAATTTGGCTCCTGGATTAAAAATTCTAATTATAGTCCTTCTCTTGGTTTTTGTCTGTATTGCAGGGTCAAATGTGACCTCCCAAGTTTTCAATGCTGCTGCACACCCACCGTCCTGCAAAATGGTAGAATAATTGATCTTTTAACAAGAACAGGAAAGGAGAACATCTACCCTCAGAAAAACTATGACCATGACAAGTCAAACAACTGTGTAGACCTGGACTGATCATGTCTCCAGACCATAATGGTTTATCTTCCAGTTTAGGCTGAAGAATGACCAAAATGAGGGACAGAGAACTGAAACAACACAACTCCCTGTGCCTGTAGAAACACTACTAGAGCCAGCCATCCTCTCCTGGCCTGATGTTAAACAATACAGGAACCAGGCCCACTTTTCTATCCGTCTGCTAAATACCGTGACCAGTTTTAAAAAAAATATAAAAGTGCTGGCTCTAGAAATACCTATTCCTTGGATATGAAACAGTTTGTTCACCAAGGATTACTTCAAGACCCTTACAATTCTGTGCCCACTGATCCAAAGCTACTAATGATGCAGTTCTACCCAATTCCAATCAATCATTCATTTTGCAAGACCTGTATTAAAATCACCAAGCCTAAAACCTTTAAATATCCTTTCTGATTTTCCTATTTGGGGCATCTACTAAGAATCTACTTACTAAACTAAACCTAATGACCTTAACTTTGCTTGATCAGCAAGTTTTTCTAGTAGTTTTTGGGAAATCTACAAAAAATAATATCTAATAATACCAGGTAAATTGCAAGTAAACAGAGTTACATCATAAGTTCTATTCAGATTGTGGCTCATTATGACAAAAAATATTTCAAGTCACAGGATACTTTAGTTACTTTTTTCTCTGCCAATCTAACATGTAACCTTCTTTTAGGGCTACAATTTTTTACAGAAATTTACATGTGTGAAAATTCAGCTTCTGTGGGTGAAATGGTCTTTTTCCTTAAAAGTATGCAACGAAACAAAATTTAAAAAAAAAAAATAAATAAATAAAACTAAGTAAAATAAAAACTTTTAACTTTGATTTAACTTACTAATATTTCATTTTGAAATTAACAGTAATGTAAGATTTGGAATTTTAAATTTATTTATTTACTTTTGGCTGTGTTGGGTCTTCATTGCTGCGTGCGGACTTCTCTAGCTGTGGAGAGCAGGGGCTACTCTTTATTGTGATGCACAGGCTTCTCATTGCTGTGGCTTCTCTTGCTGTGGAACACAGGCTCTAGGCGCGTGGGCATCAGTAGTTGCAGCATGTGGGCTCAGTACTTGTGGCTCACAGGCTCTAGAGCGCAGGCTCATTAGTTTTGGCACACGGGCTTAGTTGCTCCATGACATGTGGGATCTTCCCGGACCAGGGCTTGAACCCGGGTCCTCTGCACTGGCAGGCATATTCTCAACCACTGCACCACCAGGGAAGCCCAGATTTGGAATTTTAAATCTTATAATTATTCTCAGTTCTTTCAAATTCCTGTAAGTCATTTCAGTAAAGTTTACAGGATAATTTTTAGGAATTTGGGGCTATTTTGAATAATGAACTTAATACTATTTTTCTGTTCCTTATCATTTCTCACTCTGACAGATATTAAAATTCCTTGGTAATTGAAGATGATTTTGTGTCAAAAAATTTTTTTTTCCTAACCTTATACAAATTAGTTGTATACTTTAGTGTATTTTATTACTTAAATATGGGTGAGATGTTGAAAAGAATATGTCCTGTTCTCTAATTAAGAATTGTAAAATTTTTTGTGACTGTGATTTTTTCTTCTTAAATAGAAAATGGAAAAAGGGAAATTGTTTCAAGGAAATAAATAAACATATTTGTAAACAGATAGTATCCTTAGCCTGCTGATTTCCTAGCTGGATGACATAAAAGCATCATAAAATAAATAAAACTCTTTTACACTCATGAATTTTCTTTTTTAGCAATACACAGTAAATAACTTACTCATTCACACTGGGCCTCGTAAGCAAACTTCTTGAAAACGTTTCTCCTCACAGGTCTAATATTTTACTTATTTTGCACAGTGATTTGACCCTTCATACACATTGTAATTTTGATTTTCTCACCAGTTTAATTCTTGCTAATGTAGCTATTAGCATCTAAACTATTTTATATCTGATAAAATAAAACTTAGATGTTACTTTTAAATATTGTACATACAAATTTATTTTTGTCTTATACAAAAAAATATAAAATATTTTCAACTGATAAACTTTAAGTGAAGATTCAAGTATCTTTCTCTAGGTATAACACTTTATAGAATTAGATCTTAAGTGGCAAGTGTTCTTATATTTAATACTAAATGACCACTGAAATATGAATAAAGCAGCAATAGTGTTCTTGGCATTGCCAACACAGAAGAAAATCAAATTATTTTGTTTTTGGCATTATAATATTTAAATTTCAGTCTTCTAAGGACTAAAATAACTCTTTAAAATGCACTTATAGGCCTTGCAACCATCAGTTGCTTGTGCCCTTCTGATCCCAAAACAAACAAACAAACAAACAAACAAAATAAAATGTAAAATTATAAACAAACAGAAAACCTCCATAAAATTAGATGATGAAATTTGCATTGTTAATGGCAGCAACATTGGAAATAAAACAAATATTTGATGTTAATCGCCTTACCTTGTTTATGACGCTTTGTTGTTGGCCGTCTCGCTGCTCTTCTTCAGGAGGTAGGAGATGTCTGGGGGAAATGTGGCGAGCATTGCCCTCTGAGGAAGCCGCCATTAAGACCCTCATAAGCCTCAGGGCCCGATTGTACTCTCCTTGGTATGCATCCTGGACTTTATGGTATGAACGTAAAAAAGGAGATGGCCTTTGGCCAAATCGCTCTAGGGACCTGCTCAGTTACTGGGAGTCCCTGGTTGTTCCCTAAAGCTAGGAGAAGCAACCCTGGAGGGGAAATTGGTGCCTTTGAGGGAGAAGCCGAGAAGCCAATCAACCAGCTGATGTCAATAAGGCGTGACTAAGCCGAGAAGCCAATCAACCAGCTGATACCAATAAGATGGTGACTAAGCAAATTCCCTGCTTTAGGGGTATATATAAGGCTATGCTTTGTTATTAAACTTGCCTTGCAACCATCAGTTGCTTGTGCCCTTCTGATCCCCAAAAAAACAAACAAACAAAAAAAATAAAATGTAAAAATATAAACAAACAGAAAACCTCCAAAAAAAAAAAATAAATAAAATGCACTTATATGTTCTCTCTGATTGATTCTCTATTTCTGAGGAATAAAGAGAAAAACTTGGAACTGTGGTTGTCACCAAGAGCCCAAGAGTGTAACTAGAATCCAAATCAATACTTAATTTTAAAACATTCACAAGGAAAGTTTTAGAAATATAACGTAAATATTCCATACTAGTCCCTGCAGAGAAAACCACATAACATGGATGTCCTTGTTTTTTTATTACATATTATCATAATCATCCCAAACCATTAACTCATTGTATATCTGCTCATAAAAAAGAGCAGCACAAGATACAGTTAACCATGTATTCATTCAGTATACTGCAGAGTTCAAAGTTTTGGCACTTTCTTTGTATCAATTTAAACTTGACTGTAACCACATTCATTTTAAGTGCAATTTATTGATATGTTCCAGTTGTGGGAGTATGCCCTGGTTTCCATCACATACCCATATAAAGAGTTCTAAATTATTTATTATTTAGAAATTATTTTGTGAGTCTTTCATGATATGAAACTTCATCTACTGAGGAAAAAATGAGCTAAGACTTAAAGGACAAATATCTGCAGTTATATTCATACTGTATGCTTTTATTAGTCAGTTCAGGCTGCCATAACAGCATACTACAGAGTAGGTGGCTCCAAGAACACAATTCTAGTGTCCATGATCAAGGTGCCAGCAAATTCAGTTTCTGATGAGAACTCTCTTCTTGGCCAACTTCTTGTGGTACCCTCATATGTCCTTTCCTTTATGTACCTGCAGAGAGAGCTCTGGTGTCTCTCACTTTTTAATAAGGACAACAACATCATCAGACCAGGGCTCCACTCAGAAGATCTCACAACATCTCATAATCTCATCCAATCCTAACTGCCTCTCAAAGTTCCCATCTCAATTTACAGATTTGGGTTGGACACAGTTCATTCCATCACAATGCTCAAGCACAACTTATGAAGTTGACTCTGACTTTCTCTCTTCTCTCTTATAAAACATCCTAAAGCATAACAATCAGTAGAAGGCATCTGTGTAGTTGAGTTTCAACAAAAACAATAAACAAAATAAAAACCTAAGATTCATAAAAATAAAAATTTATTGCATAATAAAATATATACTGAAGAATTCTTCATCAGGAAAAAATTTATCCAGCTGTAAAAGTTCTCTCAACATTTACTGTAAAAACTTAACAAGAAGAAATCAAACACTTTTTAACTAATTGCTGAGTGATAAATTTTGAATGTAATAACTGTATCAAATTAAGTTTAGTTCTTTAAAAATCTAAATTACTAAGTCTCTACTCCTACGTTAGGGTGAAGATTTGAACTAAATAAAATAAACTTAGGGAGATTGAATTCACCAAGATTTCAGGACAGTTTTGAGAATTTTTCATTTTCAGGAACTAATAAGAAAAGGAAAATATAGAATTTTTCTTTTAAAGTTCAAAGAGAAAGTGAGATGCTTAATACAGAATGATGAATCACATTGAGAGCTTTGTTTCAGATTCTTCCAGAAACAGCAAAAATGTTCCCTCAAACACATCAAAGAACTGGCACTGCTGACTACAGCACTTTTAAGTAAGGAGTTTGAAGGCATTCCTAATATAGACACATTAAAATAAATGCCTAAAGTGAAATTAGAAATGGCTACAATTTTTATAGTTGGTTATCATTTTGTTTTTGCATTAATTGACTTATTGAGGTTTAACATAATGTTGATATTTTAAATGTTACATCTTCACATATGTTTCAATATCCATCTATCCATCCATTCCTTAATCTCTTATCTAATCCTAAATTGCTGTGCTGACTTTGTGTCTCTAATAGGCAGAATTTGATCACTAGAGGACAGCAGTCAGGAGAAATGTGTTACTCTAGAGAAAACTAAAGACACACTTAGGTTTCTCAACAACTCTCAGTGAAGTGCTCCTTACAAGGAACCAAATAACCGATTTAGGAAAGAAGCATACTTATAAAAAGTTTTATTAGTATGATGAAAAAAAAATGTGTGTTAAGTAATATGATGAGTTAAATGACATAGCTGGTATTTCAATCTCTCTCCTATCCAGACAATTCAATTATGCTCGAAAAAATTCAGAAGCCTTATGGTAAGAGGTCTCCATGGTCTTTATGAGTGTGACCTTCAAAATTAAAATGCTAAATTGAAAAAAGTGTCAATTTGCATAAATATTGCAGCCTTGCTATTTTACAAGCAATTCAACTATAGGCAATATCCTATGCTATAACTGTGACTTTGCACCCATACAATGGGAGAAAAGAGCATTTAAGTTCAATGAACTACTCCACATTTGGAAGATACTAAAAACAGCCTAGGTCTGTAAACATGGTAGCTATATAACTCTCTGCTAATGAGGCTATAACTGAAAAGCTTTTAAAGTGAGGATTTTGCTAGCTTAATCCTTACTGAAGCAAACTGAAGTGTCACATCTCATTATAGAACAAAGAAAATATTATGTACGAACTCACATATATATATGTACACATATTTTACATCTAAATTTTTAATACTATTAATATATTTATGTTTACTTACATAGTAATTTTACCTAATTATTGCTCATTTTATTGCTGAAGCAATAACACAGAAAGTAGAGTGAATTCACATCTCAGTAAATACCAAATATATTTAAGAGGCAAGCCACTTCAGCAGCAGACTTACTATACGAAATCATTTTTTTAAAGAATTTTTTTTCTATGTTTGTTAAATGGCAATTGCTTTCAATCAAAACAAAGTGAATAGATAAGGGGGGGAAAGTGCATTAACATAAGCAACAACGCTTTAACTCTTTCTTGTTCTTATTGTGCAATGTTCACCACTACCTGCAACTTTGTTTTTATTTTAATATATACTAATTTGTCTTCCTATTAAAAGTGCTTTTCTTTAAATGTACAACATCACACCATGTCTTTTTTATTTGCTACAAAGTGAAATGAAGTTGTCTAAAATAGCACTGTTGATTATGGACACTTGGCCATTAAAGTGTTAAAACTCCATGAGCATGTTTCTCATTCTGTGCTATGCCCCACTGAATCTATCTGACTAAAGACAATGAATGAAGAAAATTAGAAATATATAGCCTTCATTTCTCCTTGGGCCCAACCCTCCTTTCCTATTACAGTATGCTGATGGAGCATATTTAATTACTTAAAAAAATCATTGGTTAATTAATATACAGTTTTATATTGTTTCCCTTTATGCTTTCTTTATGGTGAAATGTTGTCCTGCTCATGGATGAGATATTGGCATGCTTCATGACTTTCCTGCTCATTCATAGATAACAGGCAGTCATTGGGTCACCATCTCAATTTGCTAAGAATGTCAAGTCCAAAATATTAATCAAGACTCTCAACTTGATTTAGTGTAAATTCACTGCTTCCCTTGACTCAGACTTGCTTCAAGGTGGAATTTCTGCAGTGAGACAGGAGAGAGTGGTTAGTTTCTCCCTATTTTTCAGGTTTATAGTCTTCCTCTTTCCTCTGCTCTCCCTGCCACCCCTTGAGAACCTTCATCTGACCCAGCCCTGGTAGGGAGGCAGGGTGTGGAAAGGAGTGATAATGAAACAGGAAAACTCAAAGGAGAATATTTTTAGTTCGTTTACCCTCTCTACATCTAGCAGATGATTACAAGTCAACAGGGAATGGTGCTATAGAGATGAAATTGTAAGTTAACTTTGTTAAAAGTTAGATCAGGAATATTTAAAAAGTGATACATTTGTTTTTTTTTTCCTTTTCTAATATTTGAATTTTATTTTATTTTATTTTTTTATACAGCAGGTTTTTATTAGTTAGATACATTTGATTTTAGGTTACAAACATATGTGTGTTTTCGTAGAGGACAAGGACTTTGAGACTCCTAACTATGTTCCAAGAATTGGCATTTGGGTCCCACCCTTCTCCCTTGCTTCCTTTCTTCTTTTCTTCCTTTCTATAAACCACATCCATATGCCTCTCTTTGGGGTTTTCTGGATTTGGTTCCTTCCAGGGAGAACATACACTTTTGAATACAGAGTCATTATAAATTTTGTTTTTATTCCCATGGTAGGCTGAATAATGGCTCCCTCAAAGATATCTGTGTCCTAAACTCCAGAACCCGATAATATGTTACCTCACATGGCAAAGGTGACTTTGCAGGCTTGATTAAGTTAAGAATCTCGGGATTGGGAGATTATCTTGTATTATATGATTGGTCCCAATGCAATTAAAAGGGTCCTTATAAGAAGGAGGCACGGGCTTCCCTGGTGGCGCAGTGGTTAAGAATCTGCCTGCCAATGCAGGGGACACGGGTTCGAGCCCTGGTCTGGGAAGATCCCACATGCCGCGGAGCAACTAAGCCCGTGAGCCACAACTACTGAGCCTGCGCGTCTGGAGCCTGTGCTCCACAAAGGGAGAGGCCGTGACAGTGAGAGGCCCGCGCACCGCGATGAAGAGTGGCCCCCGCTCGCCGCAACTGGAGAAAGCCCTGGCACAGAAACGAAGACCCAACACAGCCAAAAGTAAATAAATAAATTTAAGAAGGAGGCAGGAAGGTCAGAGTCAAAGGAGATGTAACCATGGAAGCAGAGGCCAGAGTGATACCATTACTGGCTTTGAAGATGGAAGAGGACCACAACCCAAGGTGTAAGGGTAACCAGTAGAAGGTGGAAAAGGCAAATGCTAGTAGAACCTACCCTTGAGCCTCCTGAAGGAACATAGCCTTGCAGACAACATCATTTTAGCTCCCTGAGACTTATTATGGACTTCTGACTTCTAAAACTGTAAAATAATAAATTCGTGTTGTTTCAAGCTACTACTTTTGTGATAATATGGTACAGCAACAGAAGGATATTAATAATCTCTTCCAATCTCTTGTGCAATTTTCGCACATGCAGCTCACTTGATATAATCTTTTAGGAGCCTTGAATTTCTGTTTCTTAAATCATTCCATTTAATTTTATAAAAATGAAAACACCTTTTCTTTTTTGCCCTTGTATCTAAATTGCTTAACAGAGTATTAAATTTTCTAATTACAAAAACAAATTGTCATTGGTAAACAAACACAACTCTTTGTAAGCATACAACTCAATAAGTGGAAAGAAAAAATTCTAGACTTATTACAGAAAGTAGCCTATTAGCCTGGGGTTTTGTTCAGCCTTGAACTCAGTATGTTTTTAAAAAGAAATGAAGACAGACTCCCATTTGTACAAAGAATAGTTTAAATGGAGTTTTGTGATAAGACTTTTTAGTATAAATGAATAATACTAAGGGAGAAAATTGTATCTCTCTCCCTCTCTCTTTCTCTCTCTCTCTATATATGGCAGCGTTCAGCCCCTGTGTTCTCTGTGTACCTTCAGTGCTCATTCTGTTATGACACAGGTGTCCCTTGCACAAGGGAAGGAGATCTTGGAGGAGCAGACACTTGAGCCGAGTCTTGTGTGTTGAATTAGAACTGTTACCAAGTGTAAGACTTATACTCATCCTATACCCATCATTAACTTCACAGTATCTCTGAACTTCCCTCGCATGTTCAAGGGGACAGTGAATTCTTGAGGTTGGAAATTACATTTTGTTCACATTTTTCCTCAGGCCTATCCAAGTGTCTAACACTCAATATTCTTCAAGAAATACATTAATGTGAATATGTTAGAGGGGTCTAACCTAAATATTTGACAAACTTCATTAAAATATGTTAACCTGTAAGTAATAAATATACATGCTAGGCAGGTTTATTGATGAAAATCAACATTACAGTTGCTTATATTTTAAAATTATCCAGCTTCTCTATAGTAGTATATTTGATTTTAATTATCTTACCTCTTGTTTCCAGACAAGGAAAAATTTTTTTTAAATAAATAAACTTATGTATTTATTTATTGCCTGCATCTGGTCTTCGTTGCTGCACACAGGCTTTCTCTCATTGTGGTGAGTGGGGCTACTCTTCATTGCAGTGTGCCAGCTTCTCATTGCGGTGGCTTCTCTTGTTGTGGAGCACGGGCTCTAGGCACGTGGGCTTCAGTAGTTTTGGCACATGGGCTTCATAGTTGTGGCATATGGGCTCTAGAGTGCAGGCTCAGTAGTTGTAGCACACGGGTTTACTTCCTCCACGGCATGTGGGATCTTCCCGTACCAGGGCTCAAACCCATGTTCCCTGCATTGGCAGGCGGATTCTTAACCACTGATCCACCAGGGAAGTCCAGGAAAATGTATTTTTTAAACTTATAACATTAATTTATCCCTGAATCAGTATTTAATTATTTTATTACCCATAAAAATGCATGTTTATTATATATCTGTAGTTACACAGAACTTAATACAGACTATTGAACAAGTTTTAAAAATCAGGTGTGGTAGTTTATTTGCCTAAAAGATATTTACTTTTCAAAATATGTTGTGCACTCAAGGGAGACAAATATCATAGCCAAGACATTCCCAATCTCATAAGGAAAACTGATGGAGAAATCTTTCTGTACAGAGGTAATTTACTTCACCTTATGGTATAATTAGCCAAACTCAAAGCACTAGGACATAATATACTGAATTGTTAAAAAGTAAAGACTAAAACAAAAAAGACCTATCCTGATATTTGAGAGCTCTTATGTGTACATTCCCTGTTCCTGAGATAAATATATTGACTATGTGAACTAGTAAATAGTTCTTCCACAATGCAAATTTAACTTTGGAACCCTGAAATATTTTTTATCTACTTGAATTCCCATTATAGTCTTACGAGTTACTATTGTCAGCTATGATTTTCTTAGTGTTTGTTTTACTTTTTATTTGCTGGTTTCTTTGTTTGATTTATGGTTGATGTATAACCAAGGAACTCTACTAAGGATTGAAGGGATCGATACAACAAAAAAGTTTTATGTTCTCTCATAGTCAATCAAGCAATTAACTTAAAAATAGATACCTTAGGTATAGATGATGAGCAGAATATTCACTCATGTCACTTTATAATATAAAAACGCCAAAACTTAACTTTTTACAGATAGCTTAAAATTGGGCTTTCCCATTCAAAACCAGGCAACTGAGAACTCTATACATAATTCAAAACAATTGCAATGGCAATATTTTGTAGGACAAAAAGGTGTCAGGAGAGATTTTTAAGTAATGATTGCAGATTTGGGGTTATTTCAGTAGTTCAGCAGAGTAGTAATAAGGTCTTGAATTATGTTGGGGGCAGTAGAAATGCAAAAAAAAAAAAAAAAAAAGATAAAAGAGTAAATTAGACATTTATTGCAGAAAAATATTTTTAAAAAAAACAAGAAAAAAGTGAATTCAAGTATCACTTTGTATTTAAATACCAGTGTCTAGCATAATAGTGGTTCCATTAATCACAATTTACTGATGATGAGGACAGTTATAAACATCCAGCTGGTAAATGATAAAGTTGAAAACAATATTGGAGAGAGAGGTAAAGTTGGATATAAAGATATGAATAAGAGTCAGTGGGATAACCTTGGAGAAGGCCTACATTTAAGGAGTAGTTAAAGGAAGAGTAACCACACTGCAAAATACTGAGAATGACTGGTGTGGCAGAGACAGGGGAACTCTCCTAATATTCCATCTGTCTCCCCAGACTTCTCAGTCTCCTGTAGATAGAAAGGGTCACATGACTAGCTCTGGTCAACAGGCTGTGGAAGAAATGACATGTAATTTTCCTGGTTTGTAGCATTAAGAATCTAGTAGTCTCTTCCCCTGAAGTGTCTCTTCAGTGTCTAGTGAAGTGTCTCTTCCCCTGAACCAAAAACTGAGACTGTCTTGTGTTCCCAGGGGTATAGCTATATAATTATAAAGTTTCCATCAGCCTGGATAGCTTAGTGACTGTGGATAGCAGAGTCTTGCCAATCTGAGTATAGAGTGAATAAAAATATAAACCTTTGTTTTGTCAAACTAATGGGATTTTGTGGTATCTGTTACTGTATCTAGCTTGTCCTAAAGTGTGTGGTGTTAAAAGAGTCACAGAAGGAAATGATGAAGACAGTTTTCAACAGGAGAAAGTGATAGTGTTGAATGTTTTGGAGATGATAGCTGGGAAGAAGACAGAAAATATGTGGTGATTCTGAAGTCACCATTGATACTTAAGAGAACAATTTTTAAAAGACAGGAATCTGACTACAAGGAATGAGTGATGAGAAAACTTTGGCAGAATATATAGATTATTTTATCTAGAATATTTTGAAGTGAAGGAAAAAATCAACAGAAAACTAAAAATTAATAATTAAAACTTAGGGATCAGCAAGGTTTGCTGAAGTCTTCCCTAGGATGGGGAAAACTTGAAATATTTTTAAGCATAGAGAAATAGATATATAATTGCACAGATAATGATAGCAGAAGAGGATTAGGGGATGGAAAGAGGGTATGGATAGGAAAAAGAAGGAGGGAAGATGGAGGTACCTGTTTCACAGCCAAGAAAGGGAAAAAGTTGAGCAAGTTCATATTAAAGATCTTTAACTACCTTAGTAGAAAAAGTTACTTTCATAAATGAGAAGGGCAGTGTTAAGTTTACTAAGAGCAGAAGAGTTTTGGAAGCGTTTAACAGAAAACAAAATGGAAGATTTATGAGATACCAGATAACAGTGAAAACCTAGATAAAACCAAGATAAATATGAATTTACCCTCAAAAAACTGGAATCTAAATTTAATCTTTTGAGCAGGAAAAAAATACTAGATCATAACTTTTCTAAAGTTACTGCCTTCAATTGAAGAAAATGTAAAGAACTGTAAAGATAAATACTAGCTGATACATTGACTTTAAGCTATAAGAAAACAACAGTGGGAAAGTTAAAGAACATTTAAGAAAGCTAACAATAGCATAGAATCAATGTTATTGTTACTGTTTGTAAACAATATCAAAGTTACTAAACAAAAGGAACAAGAGTTTTATCTCGGTGGTAGATTTGAAATTTAACAGTTAACTTTTCCTGCTATTCTATTCTGTAGCATGGAAATCTGAGATGCCTTGAACACTCAAATTCAATTTGAGGAAGCAGTGACCCAGGAACATGAAATGTGAAAATTTCACTGTTGACTTCCCCAAAGTTCTTTGTTCACAGGCATGCCTCATTATGTTGGAAAAGTTCAGTTGATATTGCTAACTATGTTAGTTTAAGTTACTTATATTAAATTCCAGATATCTGTTCTCAATCCTGACAACGAAACAGGGAGGCTAGGAGAGGAAAATAAATGGACTTGAATAATAAGGTTTTGATTTCTAAGATGACTGGATTTAGCCTCTAAAATGAGAGGTTATAAATTTATTCCCATTGCTTTGAGTGGAAAACTAAAATAAAAATATGACTAAGGAAGACAGCAATGCATTTAGAATAAGAAACTCATCAAACATTTTGACAAAGAAGAATTGAATGACCCAGAGCAATGGTAGTTTAGAGATTAATTTACTACTTTGAGATTCTAAATTCTGGATAAATCTTTAGAAACAATTGTGAATGAAGTATCATTAGGATTCAGTATTTTCAGTGTTCCCTCTCTATCAAAATCAAACATGTCATTAAAATATAGATAAATACAGATTTAGATATATGAAATTTTCCTCTTTCCTGTCATAGCATCAGTAAGAGATATTCAGCTGCTTTGTAACAATCCAAGAAAATTCAAATTATGAAAGGTTCAAGGTTGATTTATACAGCTTCTTCAAGAAACCATTTATTCAGATAAGAAAATTTCTCTTCTTATTACGTCTATATACAATGATTTGAATGAAATATCATTAAGGTGGGAAATAATCACATTTCTTATAAGTAGGTTACAATGAAACACCTGATTACAGAACTGCTTTGCAATAATAACATAGGAAGAAAATTAACTTATATTAAGAATATTATTAATTTTGTTATGTGAAATTACCACACTAAAGATTTGGAAAACCATACTTATAAATATAATAATCTATTCCAGAAACTTCATAAGTCTGACATATATTTCAGCATATCTAACTGCTAAATAACAAGGCTGTACTTTGGGGAAAAATAATTGTATTGAACAATGTGAAAAAAAATAGTCTGGGAAAAGTATGATAGATGCATAAATGTATTTTTCAGAAACTTTTTACATTAAATTTTAAAATATGCTAAACACTTTTACCTACTTAAACCCAAGTTTCATGCTTCCTTTGGCTGGGTTTCTAGTCTCATTTCAAAGAAAAGCTGAATTTAGCAGTTTTTAGGCAAAAAGATGTCATATTCATTGTGCTTTGGACTTAGAAAATGTCTTCTTATTCCTAGCATCACTAAAATTAGTCTTTATTCTCTAAAGCTATTTTGCTTTATTTATTTAAACACATAATTGTATCAATAAAATCATCAATCACTCACACACAGACACACACACACACACACACATATATATATATATATATATTTTTTTTTTTTTTTTTCTCATTCTGGTACATCTAATAAGTCTATTTCATTCTACATGTGCCATTTTTCTTTAAATCTAGACTACATTGGGCTGAGCCCTTTTCCTATTTCATTTCTTTTATGACATCTATGGTTCAGTCTGCTAAACATGTCTAATATTAAAATCTAAAAAATTTTTAGTGTGCAGCAGAGATTTCTAGAAAAAAGGACAATTTCCAGTAAAGGTCAAGATTTTGAGGAACAATATAAAATTTACAGCCAAACAATTTTTAAGACTTCTTAATGAGTAAGCAAAATAACAATATTCTTTAAAGTGATCTTGCATTTCCTGCTCATGCACTCATGCAACCATAAAATCAGATACTTGTGACAAAAAGATTCAGAAAGATTTTTCTCAATTTTACAATTAATCATTGTGCTCATTCTTTAAGTGAACATTTCAATACCTTGAACTGTTAACATGCTCTCCTAAGTTCACTAGAGGCAGCCTCAGTGAGACCTTCCTCCCTTTTGTTATTTTTCACATTTTATCATAGAGTCGTTTGAGTACTTTCAGAAGTATATCATTACACTGACAAATACAACATATATGCAGTATGATTAATCATTCTGGTACTAGATAAATAATACACTATTTGTATTTTAGAACATAAGGTTAGAGTCTGAGGATATATCAAAACAACTCAATATGATACATTTCTATGTATAAAATGTTTGCAAAAGGAATATTTCATACCATTTCAATGATGAGGCTAGTTTATAAAAAGAAATATATAATAATTTAGAGAAAGTGTTTTATGTGATTCAAGAATATATGAAGAGTTATTTGCCAAGGAAAGCATAATTATGACAAATTAGAGCTAGAATAGACTTTAGAATATTTCAACCTCCTTAGGAATTCAGAGAGATGTCCAAAGCCCTAAAGGTAGTACTGAAACTGAGACGATAAACTCAGTCTCCTAATTCTTAGTGAATTGCTCTTTCCTAAACTACCTTTGGGCCTGCTATGTTAAGTATTTACTTCAATCTGATGTATGCAATAGTTAAGTAGCCATTTCTACCTTTTTTTAGGCCTTGTTTTTCCCCTCCCACTCAAAAACACAACTCTACTTAACAGATTCTAAAAGCAAAGCCTTCTTCTCCTGGTTGCAGAGAACCAATAACTTCTCAGGTAAGCAACTGACATTATTAAACAAGGTTATCATGTCTAGAAAACAGGTGGCATTCTATTACTTTAATCTCATTTTCACATAAGCACATATTCAACAAAGTACAAAATAATTTAATAACCTGATTGGAAAAATTTCTTAAAATCACAGCAGAAAGCTTAGAATAACAAGCTTATAGAAAAGTAGTAATGATATTAAATATTTGAAATTGTTTAAATATTAAAAAACAATTCCAAGAAGATAAAGAAAATAATTCACAATCTATGCTATTATGTCACTGTGTTTTATCTCAATCTTTCCTTTTATTCCAATGAAGATTGAGGTTAATGGTTCAGAGGAAAAGGAAGAATCATAAATAAAAATATTTCATCTAATTTTCAACATGTGATAAGTACAATGGACTCATACGCTATTCTTTTTTTCTCTTTTAACACCTACAGAGATGAGTATTATTAATGAAAAATATTATTGAAAAGTGGATACAGAAACTTATTAACCTTCGATTGAATCCATGGAGACTTTCTGAGAAAAAAAATTTGTAATCACTGTTTCTCTTGCATATTCTTATCTTCCAAAACTATAAATGTGTATTATTATTTCTTTATCTCTCTATTTGTTTCAGAAATTTGACTGTTCTTAGTATAAAGGAAGCAACTTGAGAATTGTCTTTAACTCTTCCCTAAGATCAGGAACCACTATGAGAAAATTAAAACTCACTGACTTCAGTGGTCAGCTCCTGACTTAAACAACGAACCCAAAGTTTGTATTGAGAAAGAATACATTTATTTTCATGTTTTTTTAATGAAGAAAATGTGACATTTAGGACAATGGGGGAAATGTGAAGTGGTTTATGCCTGTATGCAAAAGCCTACTTATGTTATTAGAAATTCTTAAAATGTAATTAGAAAACCTTTTATTTTTCCTATCAAGCTCATAGATAGCAGAATGAAAATACTGATATTACTGCTTAGAAATCCACAATGTGGAGTTTCTATTGTTTATACTGATAAGAATGCAAACGTTTAAAAATAAATACTTCTAAAACTTGTCCATTCCCTGACTGGAGAAACATGTGAGATAATGTAACTATAAAACACTAGAAGATTAATTTTCAGTTTCATGTGAAGATAAAAAGGAGGTATTTTACATATATAATTTCCACTAGTACCTTTAAGATTCATGTGTATAAAAATTATATACAATGTGTAAGAACCTTGTTTCCTATGGTAAGAAAGATTTACATGCCTGCCTTGTGACACTTGGGAATGATTCTTTTAATTACAGATGTAGAATCACAAAAATGAATGCACTTGATAAACTGACAGGTCTAAAGTACAAACAAAATAATAAAGGGATGAAAAAGTAAGAAAAAAATCTTTCTCAAAATTGTTTACCTTTTATTTATTATAGTACCCATGGTAATTAACTGATCTCTATGAGAGGAAGTGATTTTCCAGCAATAGCCACTTTTTGATGCTGAACTATTTTAAAAATTCAGTTTATACACAATTTAAAAATACTGTAAGCCAAAAACAGCTTTTTTCTCCAATCAAAAGCTATATAATCAACATTTAATTACTTCAAAGAAAATTTCTATTAATTTTGAAACTTAAGGGTACTGTTAAACCTATAAATAAACATACTTAGAAATAGGACGTGCTTACAAACGTAAAGATCCCTGAATACCTGGTTTTCACAACTTCCCACCCTGTTTTCATTTTATATTGCAAATATTATTTCCATGATTTTTCAATACATATGTTAATTCCAATACTTTATTATTTATAGATTAAAAGCTATTTTTATAATCAATATACAGTTATAACAGGTATTATCTTTGGAAAATAAATAGAAACAGAATATATGAATTAACTATTCTATCCTACTGCATACATAATTGGGTTCTCTGGATTTCATTTTTACTTATTGAATAGGAGCCAATGGTAGTGACACAAATCTGATAATTTTATAGAGCAACATGCGGATTTCTCAGGCTCCAATGTATACTGAATATGAGTTGCATGATCCTGGGCTTTTATTTTACTTTTCTAAGCTTTAGTCTTCTCATCTGTGCAATGAGGGTAACAATAGTGTCTATATCACTAAGTTATGAGGAGTAAGTCAGGTAGCCCTTGAAAAATAGCACAGTGTCTACCATGTAGCTGGAACTAAAGAATATTAGCTGTTATAATTATAATCATTAGGTTAATTTTGGCTTCTCATACAAGGTTTTGTAAAAACTATTTGGCTTCATTTCTTTTCTGTTTTCTTAAAACACAGAATATAAATTTAGTATCATAAGAAAAATGATTCATTTATATAATTAAACCAACATGCATAAAGTATCATTATTGTCAATTTGTCAAATTTAGTAAGTATTAGGCACAGCGTCAGACAAAGTATGGTATGAAAAGATGAATAAGATATATATAACATGGGTGTACAAAGACACTGGAGTCTAACGGTAACTGACAGATGACGAACAAACAGATAAAGGACATAACATATGAATAATGATAAATATAAAAAACCTCATTTTCTTCTGTATTCCAAATTGTGGAAGTTTTTATAACTTTAAGTCATGAAAACATTCTGTTTCATAAAAACCCCTTACTGATATGAGTAAGAGAATTAATGATTTTGCAAGGGAACTTCTGAGAGTCATGCAAAGAAGAATTGCAGAGAATGATAAGGATTATTGTCCAATATCCTGAAATGTTTGTGTCAGGGATATGCACATACATACATCCTTGTGTTTCCTAAAAGAGATAAGTAATAAGAAGGTAATCTATTTTTCCTGAGCACCTACGATTTGCTAGGTTGTTTTCACTTTGGTGATGATCAAGTCATAGTAATTCTGCAAAGAGAAATTATTTTACAGACAACGAAATGGGATTCAGAGTTGTTAATATGAAGAAGGCCACAGAATGGTTAAGTAGCAGAGTGAGATTTTTAATTCATTTCTGATTTATTGTAAATTCCATGGTATACCCATAACACATGGCAGTCTATTTCTCCATTTTCATTTTCCAACTTGAACATTTGTGAAATAGAACTAATTTTTCACAAGTTTTATTTATATTTGGAATATTGATGGATATGAGTCATATTATCTTTTTCTTACCTACCTCTTTAGCTTATTTTTCTCATATAATTATCTGAAAATTCAAAGTGCTAATCAGAGTCCTATCTTCAGAATATCTTCATTATAGCTTTTATCTTCAATATATTTTCCATAATTCACCAATATTTTTCCATAATATGTTCACTGTTTTCATGTTTTATTTTCTAACACCTTATTTTTTTCTCCCAAATTCCTACCAAGTTTTCTAACCATCAACTGATTCTGAGTTGACATATTATTTACATGGCTTGGCTAATATGACACATTAATAACTATTTGGTTTCTTTCCCCCTGTATTGAGGTAAATAGATAAGTCTATGCCAATTGAGTCAAAGAAACATGGGTCTTGGTCATAAACATTAAGAGAGATAATTTTTCCTTACTGGAAAATAATTTACCCCAAATTTCCAGCTGTAAGATTAATAAATTCTGGGGCTCTAATGTACAGCATGGTGACTATAATTAACAATATCGTATTATATATTTGAAAATTGTCAAGAGAGATCTAAAATGTTATCACCACCAAAAAAAAAAAAAGTAATTATTTGAGTGGATGGAAATTTTACTAACCTTATTGTGGTAATCATTTAGCAATATATACACATATCAAATCATTTCATTATACACCTAAAACTTACATATGTTATATGTAAATAATATCTCAATAAACCTGAAGAAAAAGACAGTGTTTTAATCTATTTTTAAAAAGATGCTATTTCATTAAGTAATTTAAAACGTGAACTAGGGTGATGGCAAAGGAGATGGAAAAACAATGGTGTAGATATAAAAGACAGTAACAACATATCTGTACGTGAATATCGAATAACAAGGGCTCTACCACCTTGGTTATACTGGTGGGAATCAAATATTGTCTGTCTTATAAGCAATGTCTAATCTTGTCATTTAAATGAGCAAAGGATGTTGAAGAGAGAAGAGCATCCAGAAAACACTGGTTTTGTAAAGTCTAATCTATATATAGACAGAGGTGATTTTTGAGGACTACTTAGTTAGTAATTCAGTAAGAATGACCCCCATACATAAAGTGACATGTTGAGTGATGAAAAACACAGGAAAAAAAAAACAAAAAGAATTTCCCTAGACTGGAGGAGGGTGGAGAGAAGATAAATAGAGAGTAGTGTGCAGATTACTAAAGAAAATAGATCTACTCCCTCCTCCCAGGAGCAAAAAATGGCAGTGTGCTATGTCCCAAATGTGAAAGAATATATCTCATTCTCAATTTGCTGCTGATTACACGGCCTTCCTTTCATCCTCCACTTCCCTGTTTTCTCTGTTCTCTACCTGAAAAAGTCCTTCAAGTAGGGGTGGTTATTGGAAATGATGCAAAGGTTTTGGATCTCAGCTTTGGGGAATACTTCTAGTGGATATAGGTAATATATTTATACTCTTGGTTTCTCTTTTTAAGCCTTTAATGTGGTCCCCACTGAAAATCCTTTTATCACCCCACCAACACCAATCACCACCTTTGGCAAAGGTAGTTTGTCATCTTCTTTGCTCACCTCTTAAACAGGTTTCTGATGAGGAATTCGGAGTTTCTCCAAAATTTCTCTCTCCCTACTTTTTTTGGTGTTGCCTTTTTAGTCTTCCTTCTCTTCAAGTTCCTTCTTTTAGCATCAACTCTGTGGCCACCTACCAAATTTTTATTTAATCCTTCCTTCATTTTGGCACAAAGCTATCTGAGGCAATATCTGACTCAGAATTAGTCTCTGAACTACTTCATTAGTGTTTTGGAACCTGAGAAGTCAGTATTGCATACTCAGCTTTGCCACATGATGCATCTAGGAAAACTGTACCCCAGGGAGGCAGAGTCAACCTGGCACAGAGAGGTACAGAGAGCAGCTAGACCCAAGAGTTTCATAATGACCAGGATAAGGATTTATTATTACTAGCAAACAGTGTGGACTAATGGCCTAAGTCATGGTGCTACATGAGACTCTGAAACTGTGACTCAGCTTTGGAATTGAGAAAAGACAGAAGAAAAACTGGGATTATAGCAAACCCAGTTGAGTGGTATGTCAAAGTCAGAAATTCAAATAAAGTGGAGAAAGTAAATAAAGTTTATTTGTTGCACATCTGAGTTGGTGGAGTAAGATTTATAGCTGCTATCCTTGGTGAGTGGAGTTATAAATGGCAAAGGCTTTTATAGGAAAAATGTGTGTGTGTGTGTGTGTGTGTGTGTGTGTGTGTGTGTGTGTGTGTGTGTGTTTAGACAAGGAAGAGTATGAGAAGCAATGTCAGAGAAAAAGAAAATAGAAAGTAAGTAGACAAGTAGGTAGAATTTGTCCTCTCAAAGTTAGGTGGCTTTCATTTTCTTCAAATATTGTCAGGTTGTCGGTTTCTGAGCCAAGACAACCTCACACAGTACTTAAAACTGAAGTTAACTCTTATATATGATAGTACCACACAGTCTGACTTATCAATCAGGGCACTACTGCTATTGTATTGTGCTTATACATTTACCATATAGCCCTGTGAGCTA
Source organism: Kogia breviceps (assembly GCF_026419965.1). Lineage (NCBI taxonomy): Eukaryota > Metazoa > Chordata > Mammalia > Artiodactyla > Physeteridae > Kogia > Kogia breviceps. Next base: position 139,857,216 of record NC_081310.1, on the reverse strand, counting down.
TATCCTCTATTTTTTTAATGTACAAACATTTATGTAATATCATATTATCATCTACTAATCATAAAGCAATCTAAGTTGTACTTTTTGCAGAAAATTTCAGAATTAACTTATTGAAGGCAATGGTTAATTTTATGTATCACTTTGGCTGGGTCACAGTACCCATATATTTGGTCAAATAATATTCTAGAATTTTCTGTGAAGAATTTTTTTAAAGATAAGATTAACATTTAAATCAATAGACCCTCCCTAGTGTGGGTGGGCTTCATCCAAGCAGCTGAAGGTCTTAATAGGACAAAGAACAAGAAGAATGCTGCCAGCAAACTGCCTCTGAATTCAAACTGCAACTCTTCCCTGGGTATATCCTGTGGATCTGGGACTTGTCAAGCCTTTTTATTTGCAACATTGCACAGTTCCCATTACTTCAAACAGTATAGGAGTAGAAAAGAGTCATGTTTTCTATAGCAGAGCTCTATGCCTCCCAATACATCAAGCCATTCTCCCTCAGAGACCCATGCCCATAGCCAAACTGAACACCTAAACACGCAAACCCAGGATGAAGTCAATCCTAGACTTCAGCATGCTTCCCCTTACCCCACAGTCCTTCAAGCTTAACTGTTCTTAAATGTTCTACCCTCTATACCTCCAATCAGGCCAGAAGATATATTTATATATCCATATCCATATTTCTAACTCTCTATATCTATATACCTATAGCTATGCCTCCTATTAGTTTTATTTCCCTTGATAACCCTGACTAATACACTGAACATTGCAAAGACTCTGAAGAATATATATATATATATGCATACAAAACTGAATCACTTTTCTGTACACTTAAAATTAATGCAACATTGTAAATTACCTATATTTCAATTGAAAAAAGAAATGATTACATAAACAAAAATAGATTTTTCTTTGGAAGGAAGTTTTTCACTTCCTTGTATCATTTGAGATTGCGAGAAAACATTGTAGAAAACACTGTTCTTTTGATTTTAAAGATAGAAAACATGAAACTCTTGAAAACATCCTTTAGTCTATTTATTCTATTTCCCACCATGCTCAGGTACAGAAGCACATATTCCTTTGGAGCACACTGATCACACAGAAGAGTCACACTTTTAGTTCACTGAACGTGCATTTTATTTGTAAAAAGAAGTTAATGTACTCATGAAAAGTTTCAGTTCTTGACCAAGTTGAGCCTTGTAAGAAGATGTAGTATCATATATGTCACTCTCATTTTTGATGCCAAAATTGGATCAGTAGAATCTTGAAAAAGCTGGTTTTCCAGACCTGGAAGTTCTTTTTGTTTTGTGAAAGATAGAGACCTGAACATACCTTTGGTTCAGATTTTTGCTTTGTTAAACTTTCTGGAGTGAATCTTTTAGTTATATCAGTGAAAAGCAAAAGGACATCCTCAGGAATGTAAGTCCTTGAGAAGCTGTGATCAATGCACTGATTTTGGTCTTTTATATTTTTATGTGATTTCTCCATTAAGCATATATAATAATGTCACACAGCCCTGGGCTGAGATGAATATCTCACTGAAAAGAATAAAAATTCCCACCATAGTTCACAGATCAAAAGTTAGACATGGAGATATCCTGAATGGACCCAAGAAAATGTGGCTGGTATTAGGTTTCATAGTGATATCTAACAGCAAGTTTTAAATTTATTCATATTATAGCTCTCTTCTATTCCTCCAATTGTATGGAAAGTTTTGTTCAAAGTTTCAGCCTGGCCTCAACAATTTGGGTCTCTAATCTTGTTAAGGACAGTGGAACAGTAGCACGTGGGACACAGGGGATATTATTTGTGTCACAAAATCTAGTACTAGCAATGGCTTCTGGACAGAGCAGACATGATCAGATTGCAGTCTGACAAAGGAAGTTAAGTACCTGAGTCTCAAATGGGAGCAATACCTGAAAAGTATGCATGTGGGGAGTAGGGAAGGGTGGTAGTTTTGACTAACTTAGCTGAGAAGGCTGGAGGCATTTAATCGGTGTGTTAGGGATGGTATCATTCTTGCCATATACCTGAAATACTCCAGATGACAATACACTGACTAACCCAAAATCAAGTATGGGGTACCCACTAAAGGGAAGGAAACTTCAAGTATGGATTATGAGTGTTGAGAGTGCAGGTCTTACCTCTTGCCTCTTCTGCCATTCCATCCTAATGGTGAGATGGGTGGTAAGGAAGTCTGATAACACAAATGTAGAGCCATGAAATCAAGAGAGCAAGTAGGGTTCAACTAGTAATAGAACTTCACTTAAGAAAATCTGGGTTACAATTAAACTTTAGATATTTTTTTATGCTAAAAATACTCTATTTTAATATATAGCCTAAATTTAAAATTAAGCAAAATTTGATCAGCCTCGTAAATACAGAAGGGGCCTATTAAGTAAGCAAGGAAACAATACTGGTTAGTATTATAATATGGTTCTCAGTTTGAAGATTCAGTAGAGGGATAATAGATATTTCTAATCTCAAAACAGATACGGTAATGAAAGGCCCATTCTGGGGAGTGCAATGGAGGGGGGTGCTGGTGTTAGAATTTTATTTTTTATATAACATTCTGCACTTTAAAATATTTTTTCACTTTGTGCACATTAAACATTATTTAGAAGGAAAGTAAAGCCATCAACTTTGAGTTAAAATGTATCTATCTATCCATCAAATCTCTTTGAAAAGTAACTAAGATCTGTAAAGCAGCAGATGAATTAGTCATGGAATTTTAAAAGAACTGCTTTGCAAAGCATAAATCCCTTTGAATTGTGAATGATAACATCCAATTTACAATTTCAGATTTAGCAATTTGGAAGTTCTTAAAGTTATATGCAGCCTAAATGATTTAGCTAGATAATCATTAGGACATTGTTGTACATATAGAAGATAATCGATCGATATTTGTTGAATAAAAATAGCCAGAATGGGCTTCCCTGGTGGCGCAGTGGTTGAGAATCCGCCTGCCGATGCAGGAGACACGGGTTCGTGCCCTGGTCCGGGAAGATCCCCCATGCCGCGGAGCAACTAAGCCCGTGAGCCATGGACGCTAGGCCTGCGCGTCCGCAGCCTGTGCTCCGCAACGGGAGAGGCCACAACAGTGAGAGGCCCGCATACCGCAAAAAAAAAAAAAAAAAAAAAATAGCCAGAAGTAGTTTTAATTAGTTAATTTAATCCCTACCTCATGAAAAAAATATCCCAACATGATTCTACCCTTGCACCACACATGCACAGACACACACAAATAAATACACTTATTTAGTAATGAAGTGCATTAACAGATGTTATTTTAATTAGTTTGCTTTAAGTAGAGTATTTATACTGACTTTCAAATAACAGCTTAACACTTAAAAATACATTTAAATTATATAAATGGATAGAGATTAACATTTAAATATTGAAATTATTAGTGTGTGAAAATATTTATTTTAGTTATTTATTTCCACTTATTTCTTTAGGAACAATCAGCTAACACTAAAATATCCTATACTATCCAAAACTATAGGAAATTTTAATAAAGCTTTTCCACTGATCTTGATAATAAAAATATTAATTGAAATGTTTTAATAAGTGGCATAGTAAAATAGTTCACTCAGAGCTATATATCTATATATATACAGATATACATGTTAGTGCCATATACCTCTGAGAATGTATTTTACCTGAGATTATTACCGCTGTCTTGAAAACTCAAGTGAATGCTTATGTAGTTTTCTGTATACTTTGACTCAAAACACAAGTGATGGTATTTTAAACCATGCTGAATTTAATTTATTTCTTCCCTCTATCTTCTTAACTTTATCTCTACTTGATAAGTTTTACTAACAGATATTAAAAATACAGTGGAACAATGAATTACCATTCTTTTTATTTTCCTGGAACATTTTATTAATGGTTTTTAAAGTTATATCTAATTAGATAAGTTATTTTTATTAGATCTAGAGATATTTATGCCTGGCTACTTTTTTGTCCTCAATGATCTCCTAAAGAAAAAGGCTTAGGGTTTATTTTTGTCACTCTATTATTCATATTAGCAGTTTTAGCATAAACAAGAATTTAGCAAGACTGACACTGATTTCTGTGCTTTAATCTGCCAGCATTCTAGGCACAAAGAAAACATTTACAAAGACCTGTCTAACCATGTCCTCTGTAAGCAAAAAAAAAAAAAAAAAAAGAAAATACCCTGGTGCCTGCACAGATCCCATCTCTGCAGTATGACAGTGGAATTTGGGACAGCTTGTCCACTTGCATATGCTATGTTCCTTACACAGCTAATATTTCAGGAACATTTCTCTGTTCCTCAATCCCTCAAAGACTGAAATATATTCCCCAGTGGAAAATAAATATCTCTTTTTGGTTTGTGGGCAGACTGCTTCGGGGGGTGGACACCTGCTAGTTTAACATTCTTTATATAGGCCAGATTGTAAGCAGAGGGATGTTCACTTGCCTCAAGGTATTTTTGATTTTCAAGTGCCACCTGCTCTAGAAACTGCAGCCAAGTGTTATCTAAGAGAAGTGGCATAAAGTATGGCAAAGATATCCTGTGACAATACAGGACTATCTAAACACTGAAGCTACTAACTCTAGACATTCACCTGCATCACTTTGATGGAGATGGAAGGAAAGGAAGCAATGGAGCACGGCTGAGAATTCTCTTCAGGCAACAAACCACTTTCGCCCTTCAAATTCTTAAACTAGATACAATTTTTGAGGGCACAGACTTATTGGTCTCTGTGCCCCAAGACTTATGTCCCTACAGCACTAAGCTCAGTGGATTGTGCTGAAGAGCGTATGGAGTTCATTAAGGAGAATATAGCAGAGTCTTGTAAATGCACTTTGTAAGTTGAGCTATAAAACTCTGGCCTTGGAATCACTCTATTTGTGGACAAATCCTGACTCTACCACTTATAAACTGTAATGAATACAGTTGGTTTCTTCAGTCTTTCTTCTAATCTTTTTGTACCATTTTGTATGGCAAAGAAGGTAGAGTTCAAAATATTTCCCATACTCCCTTGCAGCTGAGACTCCAACAGGGACTTAGGTTCTGTCACTCAGAATTAGGAAGTGGAAAGGGAGGTGGTGGGTCATACTGTGTTCATTTTGATAGTAAGTATCCAGCAGGTATTTTGTGGCTCAAGTGACAACAATTCTGGTAGTAGCCAGAGTGGTGTGTTCCTGGAGTTCCCTACTTCCTAATTGTGGTAAGACAGCAGTCCTGCAATGTTGCTCTAGCAGTCAGCACTGGAAGCATAGTCTAGAGCCTGATTCTCCAGGCTTTCTGGCAATTTTAAGCTCCCAGTTTCCTAAATTAAATCTCTTTTTGTTTAAAAATGACTACAGTGGTTTCTGTTACCTTAGCTAAACACTGACAGAAATATATATATCTTTATTAACATATATTTAAATCATAATTTGCATAAATTACATATAATATATTACATGTTGTACATATTGCATATATATACACACATAAACATTTATATATCTATATTTCTATTTTGGGAGCTATTTCTAAGCAAATTTTAAATAAACATAGTTGTGATGATTAAACATTTCATTTCTTAAGCAACTTTCATAAAATTCAAGCCTATGTAATATATATAAAAATCTTGAATTTTTCTGGATCTTGGTGAAAATGTTTAGTTCAGAGATTATATCCTAGGATCTTTTAAATTATTATATTTAATATATTTGGAATTTCAACCAATCTTAAAGTAAAAAAAAAAATTCAAGTTTATTTTATTTTCATCTAATGATCCTTTCCATCAGGTTTCATGTTTCAAATATGACATTGAAATTTCTTACATGACTGCTGTGTTGAGTATTAAGCTAGATATTTGTAGTTTGACAATATTTAATCCTCAGTTGGGAAAGTAAATATTAATTTATATTAACAGAAATATAATTAATACATTGATTAGGATTTACTTCATTCTAGAATATATGTTACAGTAAGCTAATAGTAAGCAATACATTACAATGTGATGTAGTAAATGCAATTATAAATGTTTGAACAAATTGTTCTAGGAGCATAGGTGAGGAGGATTTTTTTTCCCATTAAATGGGTTGTGGAAGCCTTCATCAGAATGAGTAAAAATTGGGTCTTGAAGGATGAATAGGAGTTTAACACATGAAGAAAGAAGCCATGAGCATAAATGTCAATTTAAAGAGAATGACATTGTAACTATAACTTCGCTGTACAATGAAGGCAAAATAAATGGAAACAGATAAATATCAAATAAATTTAATGCTCTCAGTAAGTCTTAGGTACCCTGAAATAAAACTATAATAATCATTATTTTTTTTTGTTTTGGTAAGGGTAAAAACTGGTCTCAGTTTGTTAAATAGGTGAAAAATGACAAAGCCTTATTAGTAAAAGTATTTAGATTAAAGTTTATGAGTATCTTTTAAGATTATCTTTTAAGAAATGACAAAGTCACACCTTTACTCCCAAAACGTAATATATATGGAAAGATCAATAAGACTTGAATACCTTGGCTTAAAAAAAAGCAGGGTGGAGTGGTTATGGTTATGAGGATAAAAAAGCAATCCAAGGTAGAAGAAAACCACGTTACTTGTGTGATACAAAAACTGCTCGTGTTATCATATTGGGATAAATAGGTCAAAAGTAGTATTTGAGTAGTATTTGTACTGTGAATATCAATGTATCTCAGTGATTTTCAATGAGAGATTATTTTATCCTCCCTACTACCCCCAACCCCTCATAAAGGACATTTGGCAATGTCTGGAGATATTCTGGATTGTCACAACAGGGAATTGGTCTTGGTATGTAATGGGTACAGGACTTGGATACTGCTAAATATCCTACAATGCCCAGGACAGTCCCCCACAACAACACTGGCATTTTTGGTATCCAGCCCAAAATGTCAATAGGGCCAAATTTGAGAAACATTGGGATATCTTCAAACAGGGCTTTTCATAGTGAATTTGCAGACCATAGTCTCACTTGGTCATCATCTAAAATGGTTGGATACACTGGAGGGGGATAGCTTAACTTATTTGGGTCTCATGGTGAATTTAAAATAATCATGTATAAATGATTAAAT